>NC_087367.1:46670005-46988647 GCF_030014295.1 Loxodonta africana | reverse complement strand
TGATGGGGGCACCAATCTGCAGATAGGGTCTTTTTGGGCAAGGAGGAGTTCTTGCTCTCCCTGTCTGATTTTAAAATCCAAGTAAATTACCTCCTATTGGTTGACCTGACCTTTTTCTTCTAAGACCTGATACCCTGCATTTCCTAAAAGTTCAAAACCTCAGTAGAATTCTGGAGACAATTGTACTCACTGCAGCTGGCAATGAGTAAATCATCCACACACTGTAGGAGTATACCATTGGCCAAGGTCAGTTGTCTCAGTTCCTTAGCTAGGGCAGAACTGAAGAGAGTGGAGCTGTTTTTAAATCCCTGGGGAAGGACCTGCCAACAGAGTTGCTGCATTTGTCCATTTGTCCAGGTCCTTTCACTCAAAGGCAAAGATTTCCTGGCTTTTTTTTTTCCTACTCAGATGCAGAAGAATGCATCCTTCAGATTCAGTACTGGGCAACAAGGTCAATAGCAGGGTATACAAGTTGGAAACTACAGGGTGGACCATGACTGTTACCTGGTTAATGGCAGATTCTGAACTAACTGGTATTCTCCATTTTTCTTCTTCACTGACAGAATGGGGGTGTTGAGCTGTGACTGACACTGTCTAAGCAGTCCAAGTTTCAGGTATCTGATGATGATTTTTCCCAGTGTTTGTCAGGCCTCCACCCGGCTGGGGTATTGCTTAAGTCAGGGGGGAACTACACTGAGTAGGAGCTTGACTGCCACTGGGGGAATATTTTTGGTGCATCCTGGCACCTTTTTGGCCCATATTCATGGGATCACTGCATCCTGTATGTCTGGCCCTACCAATCCTTGGTAGTGTCCTTCTGTGCTGTAATTGGGGGTGACTCAATGGTAAAGGCCATCTGCTGTCACCATTCATTCTCTGGTGGTACCTGCATCTGTATGGTCTGTTTATCAAAAGAAATTGTACTTTCAGTTTGCAAAACAAGTCTCTTCACAGCAAGGGAATAGGATAGTCAGGCATGTAGACAAAAGAATGTGTTAATGACTTCCCTTGTATGAAGCAGGTTAGAGGTTGGAGGAAGGGAGGGTTCTCCCTCTTACCTGAGACTCCTGCAACTGACACAGTTTGTTTTGTTGGGGCTGTTTTTTTCTGGGTCAGGACAGAGTGGATTGCTCTGATATCCACTAGGAACTGCACGCATCCCCCCTGCCCCTTCATTATAACCAGATGCTCAGGTAGGGGACTCACTTCTGGTCCTCTTCAACCTGAGTCTTCCCCCATCGGCATCATGGGGCACTGGGAAGCCCCAAGCTCTTTCTTACCTCTGGGTAGAAATTCAGGGCACTCTCTCTTCTGATGTCCTCTCTCTTTGCACTACGTGCACTGGTGTCAACTTAATGGGGGCTGGGGCCTCTCACCTCCCCCTCTCCTCAAGGGCCCTCCTCTTCTTGGGCCATCTGGAGATGGGTCATCTCCCCACAAGGCAGTGGCCAGGAATGCATCCTGTCTCTTCTGATTGGTGATTTTTCTCTTTTTCTGTTCCTGGTCTCAGTTGGAATGTACCTGGTAGGAAAGCTCAACAAGCCATGAGATCCACAACTCCACACCCCCCTCAAGTTTTCGGACTTCTCTCTGTATGTCCAGGGCACCCTGCCTGATAAAAATCATATTCACCACATGAGCATTTTCAGGACTCTCAGGGTCTGTGTCTGGGAACTGTCTAAAAGCCTCATGAATTTTTTCCTAGAAACTTAGAGGGATCTTTTGTTGCTTCTTGTTTGTTCCCGTATATTTTGCTAAGGTTTCTATTTTTTGTTTTTTGGTACCCCTTTCTTCAACCCTTCTAATTCTCTATGACAAGCAAGGCTGGTCTGTTCCTCAACTGTATTCTGATCCCAGATGGGGTTGCCCACAGGGAAAGTTTCTGCCCCCAGCTAATTTATTGCCTGCTCTTTGTGGTGCCTGTCAGCCTTGGCCCTACCTTTTCTAGGAGCATGGGCCTTTCTTCTGGGATCAGAAGCACATCCAGCAGTGCCTGACAATTTGCCCAATTAAGGTTATGAGTACAGAAGATGGAGGCAAAAAGTTCCTGCATTCTCTCAGGGTCTTCCTGATGCCTGGAGCAACGATTTTTCCAGTTATAAAGATAATTTGTTGAGAAAAGTTGATGGATCCAGACCATGCCAGCGTCTTCTGCTGGGACATGTTGGAGGGGGTGCATGCCCCTGGGCTTGGCTGTGCTATGGCTTTCCAGAGATTCAGTTGCCTTCATGTTACTTTTGTTCTCCCTAGTCAATGAATTGGGTGCCCAAAGGCTATTCCACTCCACATATGAGCAGTGAGCCCAGCGCTAGGGCAGAAGGGCTTGGGAGGGGTGGATAAAATGGTTGAGGTAACGTAAAAGTGGGGGCTGTCACTGGTGTTTTGGGTAGAGGCATAGGCAGGGGACAGTGAAGTGGGAGAGGGTGGCACATGTGCCGAAGTGGTGTGTTATTCTTAAGATTGTGTGTCAACTTGGCTGGGGCATTATTCTCAGTGTTTATATGTGATCACTCCCATGATTGAATCTGCTCTGGGTAGCCAATCAGTTGAAAGGGAGTTTCCTTAGCGGTGTGGCCTGCATCTGAATATAAGCAGATGTTCTGGCTTTTTTGCTCACTATGAATCCTGCGGCTGCCTCCTGTTTGTCTGACCTCCAACTCTTGGGACTTGAGCTACCAGCTTATCTGCAGGCCTTGGGATGTGTCGATCTTCAAGCCTGAGAGCAGGAGTCCTGCTCTCCAACCTACCAATCTTGGGTTCACCAGCTCCTGTGGCTACATGAATCGAGAGAAGCCTCTATCTTGATCCACGGACTTGGAACGTTCTAGCCTCCACAATTGCACGAGCCATTTCCTTGATATAAATCTCTTTAAGTATTATATTTATAAGTTTTACTGGTTTTTTATTCTCTAGAGAACCCAGTCTAAGACACAGCGGAAGCTGGAAGATCATCCTCAGGGTCAGGAGGGAGGATTGCCTTTGTGATTTGGCAGTCCCTTTCTGAACTAAGATTTTACATCTGTTTTGTAACTCTTTTTCTGATACAGAGTCGTAAAAGTTTCCACATACTTTTCATCCTATTTATCCTCACGAATACAGAAAAGATCAAGTGGGAGGACAGAATTATAATTTAGAGACCCATTATCTAGTCATTGCTCTCTATCTGCTCATTTATATTGTGGGCAAGCAGTGTTGCAAAGGAAAGTCATTTTCTTCTTTTTCGTGGGGCTTAGCCTGAAATAGTCCCAGTTCTTAAGGACGTATCCTAGTGTGCTGCATTCTGGGGTCCTTTGAATGTTCTCCATTCTCCAGACACATACACACTCACACAACCTAATTTGGTGCACCAACCTAATAACAGATATCTAGAGCCTTTTACTCCTTCAATGGTCAATTACTTCCACTTCTTGGGAGTTTTCTAAGGCCTTACCTAGGAGTTACCCTGTTATTTACCAAATAACCCCAGGTACCTAGAGCCTTTAATGCCCTCAATGATCAATTCTTCCTGCTTCTTGGGACTCTTCTAAGGCCTTACCTAGGTACTTATCAAAATAACTCAGGGGTATTTTGTATTTCACACAGAATCACCATTGAGTCTAAGGTGGATCAGCTTCTAGGGCTGCCCCAAGGTCTCCAGGAGAAGTCTTCTGGTGACACCAGACATCAGGGATGATCTGTTTTCTGATCCACCTCTGGAACAAGGCAGATGACTCCTGGCTGGCTTGCCAGAAATATTGTTGGGCTAAAACCCCAGGTTCCACTTGGCACAACTCATTGCTGCCAATAAATGAGAGACCAATATGGGAGAGTGGAAAGGTATCTTTATTTTGTAGTGCAGGGAAAGGAATGGTAGAAGCTGCCGCCACCAAGACTGCTTAGCGAGAGTGAGGAGGAAGGTTAGTTTTAAGGAGTTTACAAGCAGGAAGTTTGTACAAGTTATATCAGCAACATTCTTAATCATACTATGCAGCCACAATGGGGTTTACATACAACTTTATGCATCACATGTTCAGAAAATGGTAGTTAAACTCCACCCAGAGTCAGGGAAGTTACTACGTATGAGGTATTTAATGAGCTAAAACGTTATCCTGAGTGTCAGTATGGAGCCTAAACCAGTTTCCACACATTTCCTCTAGTTTTGGTCAGCAGTTAAGGAGTGGGAACCAGGATTTTAATGTGAAGCTATGGGGCGCATCAAGCAAGCTGCTTGAGGCACTGGTATTTTCTGCAGCCTGGGGACCTCTGTCTTAATGTTTTTTTCCTTGATTCAAAATATCATTTTCCTCCTCTCTATTTTCCAACTTCTAGATTCCCAAAAAGCTTTTTCTCCTAACTAACTCCTGAGTGCTTCCATAGCACTTGGTGTTTACCTCCACTATCACACTAACTACGGTATTGTAGTGATTCTTATTATAGGCCAGGAAACTTTTTCTTAAAGGTCTGGAGAATAAGTATTTTAGACTTTTCAGGCCACAGGGGCTCTGTTGTAACTACTCAGCTCTGCCATTGTAGTGTGAAAGCATCCATAGGCAATATGTAAATATATGAGAGTGGCTGTGTGCAATAAAACTTTATTTACAAAAACAGGTGGCAGACTGGATTTGGCCTGCAGGCCATAGTTTGCTGACCCTTGATTCAGAAGCATCCCTTTCCCCTTTAGTGATGAGATGGACCTTGACAGAAGATTCTCTGTTTTATACCTCTGGCTACCTAAGTATCTAGGGGATGTTTAAAGAACTAATTTGCAAGTAAATGATTACCAGAGAGGAAATACTAGAGGCTTAGGTGGCAGGGCATAAAGTAGTTGGAAAAAAAAAAAAAATTGAATACACCAATAATTTTCATTGTTTCTTTTTTGCTGTTTCTTCACTGGAAGTTTTTTAAACATACGCATGGTGAACAAATAAAACTTAGAAACACAAGAAAGGGATGAGAAGGTCACAAAGCCTCAAACATAGGATCTCCAGTTCAAGTGAAAAGCAAAGAGTGAGGCTTCTCATTTTTCCGATCATCTCAGCCCTCAGCCTGAGCATATTGACTCAGCAAAGAGGACCCAGATGTGTATCATGCAGGAATTTTTTTGTTGCCTCTTGGTATGTGTCAACCCAAAATACCCTCAAATATTTCCAAACCACCTGAGTTTTTAAAACTCTATATAATCTCTAAAGTCTCTTTCAATTCTAGAACTCTATAACTCCTGTTAAAAAAAAAATTCTCAGTTGTTATTCTGTCAGTTCCCAGAGCCTTGATTTTCGCCAGTGCTTTCAATGAAGGTTGAACCTCTTCCTTCAGTACCATCGATTCTTGAATCGTATGCTTCCTCCTGAGATGGTTGAATGTCAACCAGTTCTTTTTGGTACAGTGACTGTATTCCTTCTATCTTGTTTTGATGCTTCCTGCATCATTCAATATTTTCTCTGTAGAATCCCTAAATATTGCAACTTAAGGCTTGAATTTTTCTTCAATTCTTTCAGCTTGAGATTTGCCGAGTGTGTTCTTCCCTTTTGGTTTTCTATCTCCAGGTCTTTGCATGTTTCGTTATAATACTTTGTCTTCTTGAGCCGACCTTTGAAGTCTTTTGTCCGGCTCTTTTCCTTCATCATTTCTTCCTTTCCCTTTAGCTACTTTATGTTCAAGATCAACTTTCAGAGTCTCTTCTGACATCCATTTTGTTCTTTTTTTCTTTTCTGTCTTTTTAATGACCTCTCGCTTTTTTCATGCATGACATCCTTGATGTCATTCCACAACTCCTCTGGTCTTCAGTCATTAGTGTTCAATGTGTCAAATCTATTCTTGAGATGGTCCCTAAATTCACGTGGGATATACTCAAGGTCATACTTTGGCTCCTGTGAACTTGTTCTAATTTTCTTCAACTTCAACTTGAACTTACATATGAGTAATTGATGGTCTGTTCCACAGTCGGCCCCTGGCCTTGTTCTGACTGATGATATTGAGCTTTTCCATCATCTCTTTCCACAGACATAGTTGATTTGATTCCTGTGTATTCCATCTGGCAAGGTCCATGAGTAGAGTTACCATTTGTGTTGTTGAGAAAAGGTATTTGTAATGAAGAAGTCATTGGTCTTGCCAAATTTTATCATGTGTTCTCCAGGTTGTTTCTATCACCAAGGCTGTATTTTACAACCTGGAGTCTTTGCTTCCAGCTTTTGCATTCCAATCACCAGAAATTACCAATGAACCTTGGTTGCATGTTTGATCAATTTCAGACTGCAGAAGTTGGTAAAAATCTTCGGTTTCTTCGTATTTGGCCTTAGTGGTTGGTATGTAAATTTGGATAATAGTCGTATTAACTGGTCTTCCCTGTAGGCATATGGATATTATCCTATCATTACAACATTATACTTCAAGATAAATCTTGAAATGTTCTTTTTGATGATGAACATGACACCATTCCTCTTCAATTTGTCATTCTTGGCATAGTAGACCATATGATTGTCTGATTCAAAATGGCCAATACCAGTCCATTTCCACTCACTAATGCCTAGGACATCAATTTTTATGCATTCCATCTCATTTTTGACTATTTCTAATTTTCCTAGATTCATACTTCATACATTCCATGTTCCGGTTATTAATGAACGTCTGCAGCTCTTTCCTCTCTTTTAAAGCTGTGCCACATCAGCAGATGAAGGCCCCAATAGCTTGACTCCATCCACATCATTAACGTTGACTCTACTTTGAGGATACAGCTCTTCCTCTGTCATATTTTGAGTGCCTTCCAACCTGAGTGACTCACCTTCCTGCACTACATCAGTCGTAAAAGATTTCAATTTACTTGGTTCCATAAAGCCCATGGAACCAGTAGTCAAGAAACCAAATGGCGCATTACTTTGGGCAAATCGGCTGCAAAAGATCTCTTTAAAGTGTTAAGAAGCAAAGACGTCACTTTGAGCACTAAGATATGCCTGCCCCAAGCCATGAAGTTTTCAATTGCCTCATATGCATGTAAAAGCTGTACAATAAATAAGGAAGACTGAAGAAGAATTGACGCACTTGAATTATGGTGCTGGCAAAGAATATTGAATATACTATAGGCTGCCAGAAGAACAAACAAATCTATCTTGGAAGAAGTACAGCCAGAATGCTCATTAGAAATGAGAATGGTGAGACTTCATCTCCCATACTTTGGACATGTTATCAGGAGGGACCAGTCCCTGGAGAAGGACATCATGCTTGGTAGAGTAGATGGTCAGTGAAAAAGAAGAAGACCCTCAATGAGATGGATTCACACAGTGGCCTCAACAATGGGCTCAAGTACAACAGCAATTGTGAGGATGGTGTAGGACCAGACAGTGTTTTGTTCTGGTGTACATAGGGTTGTTATAAGTCAGAACCAACTCAATGGCACCTAACAACAATAGCATAATTCCTGTAATTTTTTGACAGCTAAATACATGGCAAATTCTTTTTATGTAAAATCTAAGCTAATCTGAAAGCTCTAATGATCTGTTTTTGTTTTGTTTCCTGTGTGTTGGGGCAGGGATACTGTATATTTAGACTTTATTATTGTTTTTTGAGCAAAAGACAAACTGTAAGTGAATAACTTGTGTCATGTGTTAATTCTAAAATGTATATATGGCATATCATTGCATTACCTCAGATTTAACCCCATCTCTGTGCTATCCAAAACATTTAGCTATTTAAATGAAAATTAAATAAAATTAAAATTTCAGTATTGCAGTCATTTTAGCCACATTTCATTCTTCATGTGTTTGTACATGTGGCTAGCAGCTACCATATTTGGACAAAGCAGATATAGGACGCCTTCATCACAGAAATTTCTAACAGTACAGTCTCTACTATCCTAGTTTACATAGGTATAACTGATTCAATCTATGTCACAAAACATTTTATTTTATTCAGTTCATTTTTAATACCGGGAATTTCACTACATTCTAATTATCTAGTGTCTTAGTTTCCTAGGGCTGCCATAGTAAAATACCACAAAACGAGTGGCTTTAAAGAACAGAAGTTTATTTTCTCACAGTTCTGGAGGCTAGAAACCCAAATTCAGGTTGTTAACCATGTTGATTCTTTCTGAGTATCCTGAAAAAGGAACTGTTCCTCCTGGCTTCTAGTGGCTGCCAGCAATTCTTAGCGTTCCTTGGCTTGTAGACAGATCCTCACGTGCTGTCTTCCCCCCTTTGTGTGACTCTGTTTCCATGTTTGTCCTTCCTTTTTATGTCTCTCGGAAGAAATTAGGATTAGAACCCTACTCTGGTATGACTTCACTAGCTTAACTGACAGCATGTGCAAAGAAAAACCCCTTTTCCCCAAACAAGGTGACATACACCCCCGCAGGGGTTAAGACTTCAACGTATCTTTTTCAGGGGACTCAATTCAGTCCATGGAGACCTGGTGGCTCAGTGGTTCAGAGCTTGGTTGGTAACCAAAAGGTGGACAGTTCAAACCCACCAGCCACTCCTTGGAAGCCCTGTGGGGCAGTTCTACTCTGCCCTGTAGGGTTGCCATGAGTCAGTATTGACTCAACGGCAATGGATTTTTATTATTATTTCTATCCATAAAAAGAAACTAGTAATTCATACATTAAGACCTTTCCCCCAACCATTCAGGAAAGCAGAAAATTTACTGTAATCGTATACATTTGGCAATTAAGATATTTTAAAATGTTCTGTGGAGGATCAGAACTGACAGCTGCATTTTTATATGTGGACACCTAGTGAGACCAAGGGGAGCCCTGGTAGCGCAGTGGTTAAGCAGGTTAAGCAGCTTGGCAGTTTGAATCCATCAGTTGCTCTGTGGGAGAAAAATGTGGCAGTATGCTTCCCTAAAGATTTACAGTCTTGGAATCCCTACGGGGCAGTTCTACTCTGTCCTATAGGGTCTCTATGAGTCTTAATTTGACTTGACAGCAATGGGTTTGGTTTTGGTTTTAGTGAGACCCACTTCTTAGTTTCCAGGAGCTTTGCAATCACAGGCATTTCCATGGTCATCCCTTCCTTTGTATATACTTTTGGAGGTATTAATGGTAGAAAAAGTCACTTCAATTTGACACAAGTCTGTTGACTGTGTTAGTTCACTTGCTGAGGAAGGCTTGTTTGCTGCCTGATGTTAGAACTAAAGAGTTTAGGTCTGGAAGGGCCTCTCTCACTTGTTTTTCCCTCCTGAAACCTCACATGTCTGCCTCCTGTCCCAGAAGGCAGGTCTAGGGCTTGAAATCTCAGAGTGGATGAGGCAAGTGTAAGATCACAGGTAGGTTGATGAGTCCCTCATGACCACACGCGCTATGTTTTAATTAGTAGAGTTTTTCTTATCTCCATGACTGAATTTTCATTTCCCATGGGACAGCATCTCTTCCTAGATGAAGGCTCACAGGAGCTCTCAGAAGCTCAAGGATAATTTATTGCTGCTTACCCAAAGGTTCCAGTTGCCACAGTGTTACTCAACTTGCAGTTATAGGTAGGAGACCTACAGGTAAGAAGCCAATTTGATCATAAGGCCCTGTTATGAACCTCTAGCTGAGGGAATCCATTCTGCTTCAGATTGCCTTTTGAATGGGTAATCTCTTATATTTGTGCAGTAATAATAGCTAGCAGTAATGGAATTCTTACATTGTACCAGACACTGGGCTAAAATTCTTACGCATATATTTCATTTAATACTCCCAATTGGATGAAGAGGTTCTACTATTAGCCCTGGTCTTAGAGAAGTTAGGTAACCTACTGAATGCCACACAGCTAGGAAGGTATAGGGCTGAGATTTGAACCCAGGCAGTCTGACTCCAGGCATATATATGTGTGTGTCTATATTTTTATATATATATATATATATATATAGACACACACACACACACGTAACCCTATTAAATGCTTGACATACATTTCTACTTAATTTTCTTCATAATTCTATGAGGTAGAAAAGGATCAATGCCCCAAAATAAAGCCAAAGAAATAGACAAAGACCTTGGCACCAAAGAAGTTAAATTTCAGAGCTCCTCAACAAGCTGAACTTTGTCCTCAGACCAAGACCATGCCTGTCTTAGTTTCCTAGTCCTGCTGTAAGAGAAATATCACAAGTGGGCTTTAAAGTACAGGAATGTCTTTTCTCACGGTTCTGGAGGCTGAAAGTTCAAATCAAGTTCTCGGCCATGTCTATTTCTTCCTTATAGGTAATCTCAGCTATTCCTCTGCTCTTTGGCTTGTCTATGATCCTCATATGGTGTCTGACTCCCATCCCACCCTCCCCTGCCCTCTGTGTGCATACCTTTGTGTCTAATCGGCTCTTTTTATAACTCAGAAATGGTTAGATTTAAAACCAATCTTACTTGGGTGTGATCTAATTGATGTTAACAAAAGAAAACAGTTTCCAAATGGGATTACATCCACAGGCACAAGGGTTAGAATTCCAACACACATTTTGGGGGACACAATTCTACCTATAACAATACCTGTAACATGACAGGACAGCTCCGTATAGGGAATGAGCATAAATGTGAGAGGCCACAACTGGAGGGAAGTGAGAATCTGCTACTCTTTTGATTAAGAGTAACAAAGACTCAGGTAACCTCCGAAAAGGGGCAAAGCTATTCTAAAGCTACATTTAGGGCAATGAAGTATGAAGAACCTCATGGAAATCCACACAGTGGGGTTGGGCTTTTTGAAGTCAGGAGGTGGAGAAGGATTAGGATCTGAGGCCGTTCTAGGTGTTTCAGGAATCTGCCCATTGGGCCCCTCCATTATCAAGACCAGCTTCTAGTTTCATCATCTCCTCTCTGGGCTGCCCACCTCTGTCCCACACTTGTCCGCTATTATTTGTCCTGTATTTCCAATGTCAGTAATGAGAGAGAAGATCTGATTGGCTCAGCAAATATTCATCTACTCTGTTTCAGCAGACCCCAACCCCATCAGAGCTTGCCATAGGCAGGTGATTGGCTGTTCTGTGTCAGCCCAATCAGCTAGGGTTGGAAGGACAGGGCATGGATAGGCAGTCCTAATAAACGGATAAACCTTAGCTACCTAGATTGACCATTTTGCAGAAGTGTTTTCCTGGAAGGAGCTGGGGGTTCAGAGGAACTGATGTTAGTGTTTCTTTTTTTTTTTTTTAATTAGCTTTTATTGAGCTTCAAGTGAACGTTTACAAATCAAGTCAAACTGTCACATATAAGTTTATATACACCTTACTCCGTACTCCCACTTGCTCTCCCCCTAATGAGTCAGCCCTTCCAATCTCTCCTTTCGTGACAATTTTGCCAGCTTCCAACTCTCTCTATCCTCCCATCCCCCTTCCAGACAGGAGATGCCAACACAGTCTCAAGTGTCCACCTGATACAAATGGTTCACTCTTCATCAGCATCTCTCTCCTACCCACTGTCCAGTCCCTTTCATGTCTGATGAGTTGTCTTCGGGACTGGTTCCTGTCCTGGGCCAACAGAAGGTTTGGGGACCGTGACCGCCGGGATTCCTCTAGTCTCAGTCAGACCATTAAGTATGGTCTTTTTGTGAGAATTTGGGGTCTGCATCCCACTGATCTCCTGCTCCCTCAGGAGTTCTCTGTTGTGCTCCCTGTCAGGGCAGTCCTCGGTTGTGGCCGGGCACCAACTAGTTCTTCTGGTCTCAGGATGATGTAGGTCTCTGGTTCATGTGACCCTTTCTGTCTCTTGGGCTCTTAGTTATCGTGTGACCTTGGCGTTCTTCATTCTCCTTTGACCCAGGTGGGTTGAGACCAATTGATGCATCTTAGATGGTCGCTTGTTAGCATTTAAGACCCCAGAAGCCACGCTTCAAAGTGGGATGCAGAATGTTTTCTTAATAGAATTTAGTTTGCCAATTGCCTGAGAAGTCCCCTTAAACCATGGTCCCTAAACCCCTGCCCTTGCTCTGCTGACCTTTGAAGTATTCAGTTTATCCCAGACACTTCTTTGCTTTTGGTCCAGTCTAGTTGAGCTGACCTTCCATGTACTGAGTATTGTCCTTCCCTTCGCCTAAAGCAGTTCTTATCTACTAACTAATCAGTAAAAAACCCTCTCCCGCCCTCCCTCCCTCCCCACCCATAACCACAAAATATGTGTTCTTCTCAGTTTATACTATTTCTCAAGATCTTATAATAGTGGTCTTATACAATATTTGTCCTTTTGCCTCTGACTAATTTCACTCAGCATAATACCTTCCAGGTTCCTCCATGTTATGAAATGTTTCACAGATTCGTCGCTGTTCTTTATCGATGCGCAGTATTCCATTGTGTGAATATACCACAATTTATTTATCCATTCATCCGTTAATGGACACCTTGGTTGCTTCCAGCTTTTTGCTATTGTAAACAGAGCTGCGATAAACATGGGTGTGCATATATCTGTTCGTGTGAAGGCTCTTATTTCACTAGGGTATATTCCGAGGAGTGGGATTTCTGGGTTGTATGGTAGTTCTATTTCTAACTTTTTAAGAAAGCGCCAGATAGATTTCCAAAGTGGTTGTACCATTTGACATTCCCATCAGCAGTGTATAAGAGTTCCAATCTCTCCGTAGCCTCTCCAACATTTATTATTTTGTGTTTTTTGGATTAATGCCAGCCTTGTTGGAGTGAGATGGAATCTCATCGTAGTTTTAATTTGCATTTCTCTAATGGCTAATGATCGAGAGCATTTTCTCATGTATCTGTTAGCTGCCTGAATATCTTCTTTAGTGAAGTGCGTGTTCATATCCTTTGCCCACTTCTTGATTGGGTTGTTCTGCTTTTTGTGGTTGAGTTTTGACAGAATCATATAGATTTTAGAGATCAGGTGCTTTCCCAGTCTGTAGGTGGTCTTTTTACTCTTTTGGTGAAGTCTTTAGATGAGCATAGGTGTTTGATTTTTAGGAGCTCCCAGTTACCTGGTTTCTCTTTGACATTTTTGGTAATGTTTTGTATTCTGTTTATGCCTTGTATTAGGGCTCCTAAGGTTGTCCCTATTTTTTCTTCCATGATCTTTATCGTTTTAGTCTTTATATTTAGGTCTTTGATCCACTTGGAGTTAGTTTTTGTGCATGGTGTGAAGTATGGGTCCTGTTTCATTTTTTTGCAAATGGATATCCAGTTATGCCAGCACCACTTGTTAAAAAGACTATCTTTTCCCGAATTAACTGACACTGGTCCTTTGTCAAATCTCAGCTGCTCGTATGTGGGTGGATTTATATCTGGGTTCTCAATTCTGTTCCACTGGTCTATGTGCCTGTTGTTGTACCAGTATCAGGCTGTTTTGACTACCGTGGCTGTATAATAGGTTCTGAAATCAGGTAGAGTGAGGCCTCCCACTTTCTTCTTCTTTTTCAGTAATGCTTTACTTATCCGAGGCTTCTTTCCCTTCCATATGAAGTAGGTGATTTGTTTCTCCATCACATTAAAAATGTCATTGGAATTTGGATTGGAAGTGCATTGTATGTATAGATGCTTTTGGTAGAACAGACATTTTTACTATGTTAAGTCTTCCTATCCATGAGCAAGGTATGTTTTTCCACTTAAGTAGGTCCTTTTTAATTTCTTGTAGTAGTACTTTGTAGTTTTCTTTGTATAGGTCTTTTACATCTTTGATAAGATTTATTCCTAAGTATTTTATCTTCTTGGGGGCTAGTGTGAATGGTATTGATTTGGTGATTTCCTCTTGGATGTTCTTTTTGTTGATGTAGAGGAATCCAAGTGATTTTTGTGTGTTTATCTTATAACCTGAGACTCTGCCAAACTCTTCTATTAGTTTCAGTAGTTTTCTGGAGGATTCCTTAGGGTTTTCTGTGTATAAGATCATGTCATCTGCAAATAGAGGTAATTTGACTTCCTCCTTCCCAATCCAGATGCCCTTTATTTCTTTGTCTACCCTAATTGCTCTGGCTAGGACCTCTAGCACAATGTTGAATAAGAGTGGTGATAAAGGGCATCCTTGTCTGATTCCCATTCTCAAGGGAAATGCTTTCAGGCTCTCTCCATTTAGAGTGATGTTGGCTGTTGGCTTTGTATAGATGCCCTTTATTATGCTGAGGAATTTTCCTTCAATTCCTATTTTGCTGAGAGTTTTTATCATGACTGGGTGTTGGACTTTGTCAAATGTCATTTGTGCATCAGTTGATAAGATCATGTGGTTTTTGTCTTTTGTTTTATTTATATGGTGGATTACATTAATGGTTTTTCTGGTATTAAACCAGCCCTGCATACCTGGTATAAATCCCACTTGGTCATGGTGGATTAATTTTTTGATATGTTGTTGAATTCTATTGGCTAGAATTTTGTTGAGGATTTTTGCATCCATGTTCATGAGGGATATGGGTCTGTAATTTTCTTTGTGATGTCTTTACCTGGTTTTGGTATCAGGGAGATGATGGCTTCATAGAATGAGTTAGGTAGTGTTCCATCGTTTTCTATGCTTTGAAATACTTTTAGTAGTAGTGGTGTTAACTCTTCTCTGAACGTTTGGTAGAACTCTGCAGTAAAGCCATCCGGGCCAGGGCTTTTTTTTGTTGGGAGTTTTTTCATTACCTTTTCAATCTCCTTTTTTGTTATGGGTCTATTTAGTTGTTCTACTTCTGATTGTGTTAGTTTAGGTAGGTAGTGTTTTTCTAGGAATTCATCCATTTCTTCTAGGTTTGCAAATTTGTTAGAGTACAATTTTTCCTAGTAATCTGATATGATTCTTTTAATTTCTGTTGGGTCTGTTGTGATGTGGCCCATCTCATTTCTTATTTGGGTTATTTGTTTCCTTTCCTGTATTTCTTTAGTCAGTCTGGCCAATGGTTTATCAATTTTGTTAATTTTTTCAAAGAACCAGCTTTTGGCTTTGTTAATTCTTTCAATTGTTTTTCTGTTCTCTAATTCATTTAGTTCAGCTCTAATTTTTTTTATTTGTTTCCTTCTGGTGCCTGATGGATTCTTTTGTTGCTCACTTTCTATTTATTCAAGTTGTAGGGACAATTCTCTGATTTTGGCTCTTTCTTCTTTTTGTATGTGTGCATTTATCGATATAAATTGGCCTCTGAGCACTGCTTTTGCTGTGTCCCAGAGGTTTTGATAGGAAGTATTTTCATTCTCGTTGCATTCTATGAATTTCTTTATTCCCTCCTTAATGTCTTGTATAACCCAGTCTTTTTTGAGCAGGGTATTGTTCAGTTTCCAAGTATTTGATTTCTTTTCCCTAAGTTTTCTGTTATTGATTTCCACTTTTATGGCCTTGTGGTGTGGGAAGATGCTTTGTAATATTTTGATGTTTTGGATTCTGCAAAGGTTTGTTTTATGACCTAATATGTGGTCTATTCTAGAGAATGTTCCATGTGCGCTAGAAAAAAAAGTATATTTTGCAGCAGTTGGGTGTGGAGAGTTCTGTATCAGTCAATGAGGTCAAGTTGGTTGATTGTTGTAATTAGGTCTTCCGTGTCTCTATTGAGCTTCTTACTGGATGTCCTGTCCTTCGAAAGTGGTGTGTTGAAGTCTCCTACTATAATTGTGGAGGTGTCTATCTCACTTTTCAGTTCTGTTAAAATTTGTTTTATGTATCTTGCAGCCCTGTCATTGGGTGCATAAATATTTAATATGGTTATCTCTTCCTGGTCAATTGTCCCTTTTATCATTATGTAGTGTCCTTCTTTATCCTTTGTGGTGGATTTAAGTCTATTTTGTCAGAAATTAATATTGCTACTCCTGCTCTTTTTTGCTTATTGTTTGCTTGATATATATTTTTTTCCATTCTTTGAGTTTTAGTTTGTTTGTGTCTCTAAGTCTAAGGTGTGTCTCTTGTAGGCAGCATATAGACGGATCGTGTTTCTTTATCCAGTCTGAGACTCTCTGTCTCTTTATTGGTGCATTTAGTCCATTTACATTCAGCGTAATTATAGATAAATAAGTGTTTAGTGTTGTCATTTTGATGCCTTTTTATGTGTGTTGCTGACAATTTCATTTTTCCACTTACTTTTTTGTGCTGAGACGTTTTTCTTTGTAAATTGTGTGATCCTCATTTACATAGTATTTTACTTTATGTTTGCTGAATCATTATGTTTTTCTTGGTTTTTATTTTGAGTTACGGAGTTGTTATACCTCTTTGTGGTTACCTTAATATTTACCCCTATTTTTCTAAGTAAAAACCTAACTTGTATTGTCCTATATCGCCTTGTATCTCTCTCCATATGGCAGTTCTATGCCACCTGTATTTAGTCCCTCTTTTTGATTATTGTGATCTTTTACATATTGACTTCAATGATTCCCTGTGTTGAGCATTTTTTTTTTAATTAATCTTAATTTGTTTTTGTGATTTCCCTACTTGAGTTGATATCAGGATGTTCTGTTCTGTGACCTTGTGTTGTGATGGTATCTGATATTATTGATTTTCTGACCAAATTTCTTTAGTATTTCTTGTAGCTTTGGTTTGGTTTTTGCAAATTCTCTAAGCTTGTGTTTATCTGTAAATGTCTTAATTTTGCCTTCATATTTCAGAGAGAGTTTTGCTGGATAGATAATCCTTGGCTGGCAGTTTTTCTCCTTTAGTGCTCTGTGTATGTCATCCCATTCCCTTCTTGCCTGCATGGTTTCTGCTGAGTAGTCTGAACTTATTCTTATTGATTCTCCCTTGTAGGAGACCTTTCTTTTCTCCCTGGCTGCTTTTAAAATTTTCTCTTTATCTTTGGTTTTGGCAAGTTTGATGATAATATGTCTTGGTGTTTTTCTTTTTGGTCAATCTTATATGGGGTTCGATGAACATCTTGGATAGATATCCTTTCGTCTTTCATGATGTCAGGGAAGTTTTCTGTCAGCAGATCTTGAACTATTCTCTCTGTATTTTCTGTCCTCCCTCCCTGTCCTAGGACTCCAATCACACGCAAGTTATCCTTCTTGATAGAGTCCCACATGATTCTTAGGGTTTCTTCATTTTTTTAAATTCTTTTATCTGATTTTTTTTCAGCTATGTTGATGTTAATTCCCTTGTCCTCCAGATTTCCCACTCTGCATTCTAATTGCTCGAGTCTGCTCCTCTGACTTCCTATTGCGTTGTCTAATTCTGTAATTTTATTGTTAATCTTTTGGATTTCTGAATGCTGTCTCTCTATGGATTCTTGCACCTTATTAATTTTTCCACTATGTTCTTGAATAATCTTTTTGAATTCTTCAACTGTTTTATCAGTGTGTTCCTTGGCTTTTTCTGCAGTTTGCCTTATTTTATTTCTGAGGTCATCCCTGATGTCTTGAAGCATTCTGTAAATTAGTTTTTTATATTCTGTATCTGATAATTCCAGGATTGTATGCTCATTTGGAAAGATTTTGATTCTTTAGTTTGAGGGGTTGTAGAAGCTGTCATGGTCTGCTTCTTTATGTGGTTTGATATCGACTGCTGTCTCCGAGCCATCACTAAGATATTGTAGTGATTTATTGTATGTTTGCTCTCTGAGTCTTATCTTGTTTTGTTTTCTTTCAATATACGTGGTTGGGCTACTAGATTGTGCTGTCTTGATTGTTGTAGCCCTTGACTTACTTATGACCTATTACCAGCTGGTTTGGGCTGTTACCAGATATATATGCCTGAGTCCATTCACTATTCTTGAGTAGAATCTGATTTTGGGTCATCAAGTGTGTGATGCACCCTAACACCTATCCACCTTGAGAAGTAGTGGTGATAGTTGTGTGCACCAGATTCTATTAGCAGCTGGGGTTCACACTCCAGGGGGGGCAGGATGCTGACAGGCTTCCCCCAAGTGTCAGTGAGGTAGATGTGTCTCTATTCCTAAAGCACCTTGCTGGGAGGGCTCTGCAGCTGTTCCTTAGGCCCCCAATGCATGTACCTCTACAGATTGGTAGGTGTCACCCTCCTTAGACCCCTAAGGCAGGAGGCTAGGTGGTCTGGGGGGAGCTTCAGCCCTCAGTTCCCTGTTGTGGGTCAGTGAGGGCACTGTTTAATACGCAGAGATATCAGAACTGGGAAGCTTGTTTTTCCAGTAAATCCGCTAAAATAAAAAATGCAGTCAGATCACTATCAGAAATGCCTTTGCATTATAATAGCCACCTGTTCCCTGTAGGGATGAAAGCCCGAGATATGGATCACATATGCTTGGCGGGAGCTGGTTCTGTGTTTTTAGTCCAATTAGGGAAGGATTTTTCGTCCCTGGGTTTTTTGTGGTTGCTTCTCTCAGGCTGGAAGAATGGGTTAGGAAAAGACCAATAAATAAATAAATAACGGAAAAGAAAAGCCATGGAGCAGTTCTCCCTCTGGCTCAGGAATTTCCAATGTTACTGAAGCCGCCTGGGAAGGGGAGGGGAGGGTTCAGAAAAACAGGAGGAGAGAGTAGCACCCTGGAATATAGACAAAGTTACTTATCTTGCTTGGGATGACTATTTTATCTGAGATTCCTGAGGTGTGTGTCGCCTATGTGTGCTGGCTGGGTAGAGATTCCCCCCGACGGTCGGACCCGCAAAAACCACGGTGGATTCATCTGCTGCCAATCCAAAGCCCAGGGTCAAGATTTCCCGGCTGGGACGCTGGACTCCCGGTTCCAAAACCAGTCACTGCCTCCCGGGGACTTCTCCTCCCGCCAGCCGCGTCACCGAGGCCGCCCCCGCGGACCGGCTGGGCCCCCTCCCGGGGTCAGTTCAGGGGGATAGGGCTGCACCCCATGTTTGCGCCATGACAGGATGTCCTGCTCAGCCCCCCTGCACCCAGTCCAAAGCCCCACGCCAAGGTTCCCTGGCTGGGACTCTGCACTCCTGGCTCCAAAACCAGTCGCTGCCTCCTGGCGACTTCTCCTCCCG
Organism: Loxodonta africana; assembly: GCF_030014295.1. NCBI lineage: Eukaryota > Metazoa > Chordata > Mammalia > Proboscidea > Elephantidae > Loxodonta > Loxodonta africana. Next base: position 46,969,918 of record NC_087367.1, on the reverse strand, counting down.
CCAGCCGGGTCACCCTGCCACCCACGCTGACCGGCTGGGCCCCCTCCCGAGGTCAGTTCAGGGGGGTAGGGCTGTGCCCCATGTTTGCTCCGTCAGAGGATGTTGTGTTCAGGTCCCCTTCCCCCAGTCCTAAGCCCGGCGCCAAGGTTACCTGACTGGGACGCTGGCTCCAGGCTCCGAAAACAGTCTCTGCTTCCCTGTAGTTGTTCGTTCTCCGTCTCTGTCACTCAGGTCAACTCTTTAAATCTGAGTTTGTTGTTCAGGGTTCGTAGATTGACACGTATGTGATCGATTCACTTGTTTTTCCGAGTCTTTGTTGCAAGAGGGATCCGAGGTAACGTCTACCTAGTCAGCCTTCTTGGCCCCCCTCCTCCGTTAGTGTTTCTTTTATAGAGAGAACATACTGCAATTTTGCACAAACAAGATTAAAATTCATTGCTGTCTAGTGGGTGTTTACATTTTGGGAGGTGATTTCTTAATTCCAGAGTATGTAAATTCTTTCCACAGCTGATCAACTTAAAGTACTCATTTTACCCCCTTGTAAAAAAAAAAAACAACGTAGGTAACATTCTTATTCTATACTATATGTTAATTTTCTTTTCACCTGGAAACTTTCCAGACACAAAGTCATCCAGAAACGTGACATCCTGTTTCTGAAGGTCCCGTTTGGGCTTTTGGTTAAGTCTTCCAGGTATTAAATTTCTATTCTTTATTATCTCTGTCACATAACCATCCTCATATAAACTGTGATAGTTACTAGTATTTTCTGCTGGCTTATACCCTATTGGTACCTTGGCTCTAGCTACACTATAGAATCACGTGAGGATCTTTTAAAAATACTGCAGCCTGCAGTACAGCTCAAGAGATTCTGATTTAATTGTTCTGGAGAGGGTGTGGGTATTTTTTAAAAGCTCCCTGAGTGGTGGTAATGAAAAGCCAGGGTTCATAACCACAATTCTCAAAGTGTGGTGCCCAACCTGCAGCATCAACATCTCCTAGGAACTATGCAAACTTCAGGGCCTCACTCCAGACCTGCTGATTTAGAGACTTTGGGGGTGGGACCCAGCTATCTGTGTTTTAATAAGCCCTCCAGGGGATTCTGGTACAGAGTCAATTTTCAGAACCACTGGTCTAAACTGAGCTGTTTAACTCACTGCATTGCTTCGTAGGACCGTATCTAAAACCTTTGAACTAAGCTTTTTGGAGGTGGCCTCTGGAATCACATTTGTCACACAGTTTCACTGGCTTCCTAAGAGCGAGGCTGGGCTGTCTTGTCCCTTAGCAGAAGGTTAATCATTTTGATAATTTTGGCAATCCTCAGCTCATTTGTTTATGATTATTAATTACCAGAGTAAAATAGCTAGTCTAGTCCTCTCAGTGGGCTCCCTTCACTATTACTTTTTTAACGTGATTGTTTTCCTAATCGCTTCAGACAGTCGTTTTTCTCTCTGCACCTGATCCATGACATGACAAATTGGCTGGGTATTAAGCAGCTGCTTATTCTGTCTTCAGCTGCCATGACAAGAGTTTCCAGTTGTTTGGTAGAAGAGGCCCAACAAATGTTTACCAACTGTTATGGATTGAATTGTGCTTCCCCAAAAGATATGCCCTAACCCCTGATACCTGTGAATGAAATAAGATCTTTGAAGATGTTAGTTAACATGAGGTCATACTGGAATAGGGTTGGTCCTAATTCGATATGAGTAGTCACCTCTTTAAAGAGAAAAGACGGATACAGATACAGAGGGAAGCCGACCATGTGAAGATGCAGGCAGAGATTGGAATAACCTACAAACCAAGGCACTCCCAGGACTGCGGGTCATCACCAGAAGCTAGGAGAACGACATGGAAGAGAGTCTTCATAAGAGCATTCAGAAGGGATCAACATGGCTGATGCCTTTATTTCAGACTCCTAGACTCCAGAAATGTGAGACAATAAATTTCTGTTCTTATAATCTGCTTGATTTGTGATGCTTTGTTACAACAGCCCCAGTAAACTAATACACCCAGATTTTTGATGTCAACTATTTTTATAAACACATAGGGTAAGATGTGCTTGCCATAAAAGCAAATGCATATTGTAATCTACCTCAACAGATGCATACTACATGGGCATCTAAAATTCAGAATGCAATGCAATCATTGTTATTGTATTGTAATTGACCATTTATGAGTCTGCTCCCCCCACTAAATGGTGAGCTTCTGGGGCGTGCATATATATTCTTTTTTGTCTGGCAGAGTGATTAGTCTGTAATAAACACTCAGCACATGTTTGGTGAATGAATAAAAGAAAGAGTAAATGATAGCATCATCCAACATGAGCTGGTCATATTGGTGCATCATGTTGATTTTTTCTGGAGACCACACTATAAAAGACTCATTGACATAATTCAAAAGTAAAAGTCTCAGACTGGGACATTAAAACCATTTGGGTAATTAAAGGGTATCTGTGGAGTTTACATTAAATTTACCTAAAGTAATTTTGTCTTTGTCCCTGGTTCCTGAGATATAACTCTAAACCTTTGGGATGTGCTGAATAATTGAGGTACCTTTGTTGTCCATAGGCCTCCAGACCACATCTGAGAGTTTATGCTAGTGAGGAGACTCAGTGGGGGCTAGCGAGGCCAGAAAGAACACCTTATAATATCAGCTGAATTCAGGGGAAGTGGACCGATTCAAGCAGTCATAACTAAGCAATGAGGCCCCCCCAAAAGGCTTTGGACACAAAAACTGCATGGGCTTCCTTGTTGGTAGAACTAAAAGATGCACATGGGAAGGCAGTGTGCCCCTTTTGGGACATGAAAGTTTCCTGTTAGGAGCCCTCCCAGGCCTCACCCCATGTGTCTCTTCATTTGTATCCTTTTTGCTGTAATTAAACTGCAATGGTAAGGATAGCACTTTTATAGGTTCTGTGAATTGCTCTAGTGAATTATCAAACCCAATAGAGTAGTGGGAACCAACAGGTCAAAAATGAGGAGGCTAGGAATCCCTGAGCTTATGGCTGGTATTCTGAGGGGATAGAGGAAACTCCTGAATTTTTAACTAGCAGACCAGAAGTGGGGGTGGCCAGGAGGGCCCCTGAGCTTGCAGCTCACATCCTGAAGGGGTAGTGAAAAAATCCCAAATTTGTAGCCAGCAGGTCAGAAGTGAGGGAGTTCTGGGAATCCCCAAGCTTGCGACTGCCATGTGTGGTCTTGGGCAGACCTGGCAGTCCGGGACTCGTGATCTGGCTCCAGGTGGTCGGGGCAGAGGAAGAAGGGCTGCATGTGCAGCTGGTGCCAGAACCGAGGGGAACAGAAGTGATAACAAAATTGAATTGATCCTTACAGTTTGGTGTTAGAAAAGTGGACTTTGATATTTTTCACACAGTTTCTAAAAGAGGAAAGGAGAATGTTTCATGAATTTGTAGTCACTCCTTTGTGGGGATGGAGCTGATAACTTCCCCTCCCCTAAGTGAGCTTCCGAGGGCTCATGCTGTTCTGCCAGTAAGTGGGGTGCAGAGCATAGTTCGAAGTGACAGAGCACAAGGAATGATAGGAAGTTCTACTGTAGTGATTGAGAAGAAATTAAAATACATTGATGGAAAAGCAATGTCCTTCTGTCCCTGGAATCTGAGGTATCTGTTGTGGGTATGGGGGCAGAGAGTTGTGGGAGTGGCCACCCATTTTGAGTATATTCTCCCGAAGAGGCCTCTTGACAATAGCTTATCTAAAGTTGAAAAAGCACTGGATCAAGTGAATTATAGAGAAAGTTCTCAAAAGTTGGTACCGTATCAACCCCCAGGTCAGTTGTGACTGGCTTCAGTTGTGACTGGGGTGGGGCATGGAAAGAGAAGGGATAGGTGTGGCACTAGAAAGAATGTTTGAAAAGGAAGCTGTCTGAAAACAGAAGCATCACCTCCTGTTTTAGGCTGGATTCTCTAGAGAAGCAAAACCAGCAAAGCCTATAAGTATACATAAAGAGAGGTTTACATTAGGGAAATGGCTCACACAGTTATAGAGGCTGGAACGTCCCAAGTACGTGGGTCAGATTGGAGGCTTTTCCTGATTCACATAGCCACAGGAGCTGGAGAACCCAAGATCGGCAAATCAGATAGGAAGGCACTGGCTCACAGGCTGCGAAGATCAATGAATCCCAAGGTCAGCAGACAAGATGGCAGATAAGCTGCTAGCTCATGTCCCAAGAACTGGAAGGCAGACGAACAGAAGCCAGTTGCAGGATCCAGAGCGAGCAAAAGTCCCTAAGCCTTGCCAGAAAGTCCACCTATATTGGAAGCAGACCACACCCCTAAGGAAACTCCCTTTCAACTGACTGGCTACTCATAGCAGATCTCATCATAGAGGTGATCACATCGTTTTACGACTTCCAAACTCCATCATAACTGCCAAACCACTGAGAACCATGGCCCAGCCAACATGATATACAACCTTTACAATCACACTTCCTGAGGCAGTGCGTCCTCCAGCAGAGGTCGTGCTAAACCTACCTGACCTCATACTGGGGAAGGAGGATTAGAGCATCTGGTTGTGGAATGGACAAGGTAGTACGAACTCAACTTGATTGCATCTGCAAAAAACTTATTTCCAAATAAGGTCTCATTCACCGTTACCAGGAATCAGGACTTCAACATTTCTTTTTGGGGGACACAATTCAACCCATAACAGTGGCCACCTGAATGCTTTAGTCCATCTTCCCACGGCCTTCCTCTTCCTTCATACTCCCTCCACCTCTACCAGGCCCCAAATCACTTACTTCTATTCCATTTCCTTTCACTATCCAAGTTTAGCTCTCTGAAGTCCAATAGCTGTCTTCCATTTCTGATCCACTTGCATCAGGATGAAGTTAAGTATCAACAATCTACCACTCTATGAAAATAGTTTTATTTTCACCCACACTAGGGCTCCCAGCACACACATACATTTTCTTAGCAGCCCAAAAAGAAGACTTTCTGGTTATTATGAACATGTGCAGAATAATTGGCCACTCACTATAGGCCTTCTTTCACTTCCTTCCATGGGCTGTGGTAGCTCTTGCCTCAGAGCCTTTGTCTATGCTATTCCTTATTTGGAATATTCTTCCTTTCCCTTTTCACCTAGTTAATGCCCACTCATCCTTCAGTTTTTAGTTCAAGTGTAATAACTGCAATACTAAAACAAAATTACAATGCTGGTATTTCAGTATTTATCTCAAACTTTAACATTATTACATTATTTTTCAAAAATTGTCAGCATAGCACAGTAGCTAAGAGCGTGAACTCTGGAGCCAGACAGCCTGGCTTTGAATTCTAGCTCTGCTATTTACTACTATTTGACCCTGGCAAGCTCCTTAACCTCTCTGAACCTCAGTTTCTCTATGTAAATGGATATAACACTAGTATCCACCTCATAGAGGTGTATCAAATCAGTAGTATTTATTTTAAAAAATAATTTCATTAAAAAACACAAACTCAATGTTTAATACATTTGAAATACAACTTTTTAAACTTATTACAAAAAGGAAATGAAAATATTAATTTATCAAAAAGGTTTAAACGTGCATTATCATTCTGCTGTACGTTATTTGAAGGCACAATTAATATAAATAAAATATTATAAGAAGACATTGATACTGCATAAAAATGACTAAAACTTGATTAATAATAAAACATTGAAAGTGAAATATTTTTTGATCTTTTTAAACAGCTATGATCCTAATAAAACAAAATGTCAATGGTGTCATTATTGAAACCCCAGAGAATTTTTTTTGCAGAAATTTCCAGCTGTAGGAAAAGCTCTGGTCCATGAGCGACAAGGAAGAGTTTGTAACCAATACCACATACTTCTCTCTGACTCTTCCATCTTCAAATAATCCTCTCTTGAGTGATAACTTTGAGAAGATATATCTGAGCACTTTCCTTCACATAGAAACTGAGAAATTTTCCCTGTACAGAATCTTAAAAAAAAAAAAAAAAAGATACAGAACCTGAATTTTTATTTCAAAGAAAGCATTTCTGGTTCATTTTTGTCTTCCTCGACGTTCTCACGGATAAATGAAGATTCTAACGCAGTTATCTGTAACCGCGGGAAGTGCTGCCTTCCTACAACACTCTTTCAGAAGGTCTTTTTTCACCGTCATTTCCTTTCTCTCCTGAGCATCTGGAGGGATGGAATAACAATTTCAGAATGAGTGCAACTTTGTCCAAAATTTTAATGCAGAAAATATCTATGGGTATTGCTCAAGACACGTATGATTCTGGCTTCAGTTTTTTTTTTCAGAATGTCAACATAACCAGTTATACCAGCAAAATAACAGTACTTTGGTACTTAAAGATTGCAAGATGCTCTGGAATGCCAGAATACCAAAGGCAGGTTTTGCAGTCATCACTCAAATGTCACTTATAGAATCCCCTTCCCTCACTCTCCAAACTAGATTAAGTCTCTTTGTTATAATCCAGAAGTCTGCAAACTATGATTTGGGGTCAAATCCAGCCAGCTGTCTGTTTTTATAAGTAAAGTGTTATTTAAACACAACCACACCCATGCATTTACATATTGTCTTATGGCTGCTCTTGCTTTATAATGGCAGAGTTAAGTCATTGCAACAGAAATTGTTTGGGCAATAAGCCTAAAAGGTACCTTTGGTCATTCACAGAAAAAAAAATTTGCTAGGTATTAGCTGTCTATGCCTTTCCTTCAAAACTCAAATACAATTTGTAATGATATGTTTCATGTAATTATTTTATTAATGTTATCTTTCATTATTCTTTAAGCACCACAAAAATAAAACCATTTCTATTTTTCTCGTTATTATATTCCCAGAGCCTAGAATAGTGTCTAGCCCCTAGGTGCTCATTAAACGCTTATTAAATAAATTATTTCGGATGTTAATTCAAGGGCAAATGCTACCTCTGGGTAAATCTGCACTTCTGTTTAATGTTGAGATACAAGTGTCGAAAGCTACAGTGAACAGCACACAAAGTGCTGAGTATGTCTAGAACAAGAAACATGCCGAGTAAATGACAGCTACTATTATGTGAGGAGTTCCTCAGTGGTGCAAACGATTAAGTGCTTGGCTACTAACTGAAACATCGGCAGTTTGAACCCACCTAGAGGCACATCAGAAGAAAGGCCTGGTGATCTGCTTCCAAAAAATCAGCCACCGAAAACTACACAGAGTGCAGTTCTACTCTGACACACGTGTTCGCCGTGAGTCGGACTTGACTCCACAGCAACTTTTGTTTTGTTAAGTTTTGTCAGATCTTTCAAATCTCCTTTTTAAAACCTCTTGGAGCCTTCACCACCAGAGAATAACCTTGTAAACGCACGAAAATATTAGGAAGCAAATTTATTCTGGAGCACATGTTTAAGTGTCTACTCCATGCCAGGTGAAGCCAGTTTCCTCATTTAACAACTTCTGAGTTTTACTAGTCTGTCAAACTTCTATAAGCCTTGGCCAATGGCATGTCTTTCAGAAAAGAAGATCAGAGGAGAGGTCAGTAGCCTTACTGAAGAACACGTCAGTTCTTTGTTTACTTGTTAACCTAGGCTACACATTGGAATTACCTGAAAAGGTATTAAAAATACTGATGTTTGGGCTCCATTGCTAAAGATTCTGATTGATTGGTCTAGAATAGAGCTTTTAAAGTTTCCCAGGTGAACCTATTATGCAACCAGGATTGAGAATGTCCATTTTATCACTCAAGAGATGCTCAATGAATCTTTGTGCTGAGAGACTGAATATACAAATGGACAATGGCCATATATGACAATCTGACCCACAACCTCTATAGCAACCAGCCTGGAAAACCATACTACAGCCTCTACAGCAATCACATCAGAGCAGTCAGAACTTGGTCAACAACTTCTAGCTTCTCTATTTTTGCTCCTGCTTCCAAAACAGAACCAACCAGAAAAAAAACAAACATGCTTCTCAAACGTATCACCAGGACAGACTACACAATAATCAAGGTAAGCACGTACTGAGGGCATCAACAAAACAGGGACACCTGCTGTCCAAAGCAAAGACCCGTCGACGCCAAGCAGACAGGACACAAGGAAAAGGAAACAGCACAGTGGAAGGGAACTGATAGGGCACTAAATGAAATTGATACCAGCTCCAGTGCATGAGAATGTGCCAGCTGGAATTAAAGTTCACACAGGGTCATGAGGGTGCCCACCAGCAAGGTTGTTCATGCTGTGAGGCCCCTACCACTTCAACACATTGGTTGACATCTCTCTTCTAAAGTTCCCTCCCATGTAATGGAAACTCCTCATCTCGGTGGGGTCTCTTGAGAGTATACTATTTCTTTCTAATAAACAAGAGGTGGGGGTGGGCTGTCGAGTCTAACTCTTGCTACACGCACCCAATATGCAACCGAATCCAGTCACTGGGCAAATAGGGACTATGTTACCAGCTAACAGTCCTCTGCTCCATTTGGAGAGACCTGTCTTGAACATCCCAATCTGCTCATCCAGCAGCTCCAGCCAGCAGGGCCAGCAATGCTCTTTACGATGATACAAATAAAACAATATGCTCTTGCACACATCCTGGTAAACAACCAGTGGCAACTCCGGAGTCAGATGCTGCACAACAATGATTCAGAAAGACTCAATTCATTGTGCTCGTTATGTATGGAAGTAGTTATTGTTCAGCAGCTTAATTGTGATGAACTTACTGAAAAATTTGCGAAAGCAATGGATAGAAAGAAATGTTTTTAATTATAGCGTATTAGAGAGATGAAAGATCTAACTAAAAATAAAATATAGCAATTTATTGTAATGTTTGTTTTCTCATCATTAAATTTTTTATGACATCTTTTCATCTGTAATTACAGCATTTATTATGAAACGAGTAGCAAAATTGAAGTATGAGCTATTTACAGCAAAACTGGCGAAAGTCCATTTTTCATTGTGGGAGACCAACAGAATTTTACATTGATTATTGAAACAGCTATGTTCACTGACTCATTTTATTCATTGTAGAATATTTGGTATATTCCTTTTGCAGAAGATGTGGCATATAGTAAATATCTTAGTACCCCGCATCCAGTAAAAATTTTATAATCCAGTTCATCTCATCCCATTAAAATGGCCTATACTACTTTTGCATTCAATTACTAATATTATAGTCACATTTAAAAAGAAGTTACATCACGGATAGCTAAGATACAAACACATGTATAAACATGTATATATAACTCACATATCCCTTGTCGAATGTGTGAGTAAGCACAGAAATTATCAGTGTTTGGGGCCTCACATGCCTTAAACTGGCCCTCCCTATCACATGTAGTTGACGTTCATTATTTGTGGATTCTGTATCTGCGAATTCACTTACTCACTAAAATTTATTTGTAATCTCAAAATCAGTATTTGCATCACTTTCACAGTCACTCATGAACATGTACAGAGTGATGAAAAATTTGAGTTGCCCACAAACACACATTACCAGCTGACACTGCCTTCTTTTTTCAGCTCTCATACTGTCCTTTTCGCTGTTTTGTGCCACGTTTTCTGCAGTTTTGTGTTTTTGCTGGTGATTTTGCTGCTTAAAATGATCCCTCAGTGTAGTGCTGAAGTGTTCTGTAGTGTTCCTAAGTGCAAAAAAGACTGTGATGTGCCTTACAGAGAAATTCGTGTTGGATAAGGTTCATTCAGGCATGAGTTATGGTGCTGTTGGCTGTGAGTTCAATGTTAAAGAATCAACAACATATATTAAATAAGGTGTCTTTAAACAGAAACGCATATAAAATAAGGTTATATATTGATCGATTTACAAAAATTTGTGACCAGAGACTTGGAGGAACCTAAACCTGTATTTCCCCTAGCAACAGTGGTTTCCATTCCACTACCAGCAATGGTTTGTTGTTGTAGTTAGGTGCTGTCAAGTTGGTTACGACTCATAGCGACCTTATATACCACAGGACGAAATGCTGCCCAGTTCTACGCCATCCTTACTATTGTTGTTATGCTTCAGCCCATTGTTGTAGCCACTGTGTCAATCCATCTCATTAAGGGTCTTCCTCTTTTCCCCTGACCCTGTACTTTTCCAAGCATGATGTCCTTCTTCAGGGTCTGATCCCTCCTGAGAACATGTCCAAAGTATGTATGATGCAGCCTCGCCATCCTTGCTTCCAAGGAACATTCTGGTTGTACTTCTTTCAAGACAGATTTGTTTATTCTTTTGGCAGTCCATGGTATATTCAATATTCTTCGCCAACACCACAATTCAAAGGCGTCAATTCTTTGGTCTTCCTTATTCATTGTCCAGCTTTCACACGCATATGAGGCGATTGAAAATACCATGGGTTGGGTCAGGTGCACCAATGGTTTAGTATTCATAAATTCAGTGTTCTCGGTGACTTTATAGAACACAACTACTGAGAAAAATGAGAATCAATGGTAAGATGTTCCACTTCTAATTAGCCTGTGTTATGTATCTCCTAAAACTATGTGTTGTAAATCTTAAACCCCTATACCTGTGGATGTAATCCCATTTGGGACTAGGACCTTCTTTGTTACGTTAATGAGACCATATCAGTTATAGAGTGTGTCCTACTCAAGCCATTCACCTTTGAGATAAGAAAAACAGCAGATTAGTCTCAAAGAAGGAAGCACAAACAGAGGGGAAGATCACCAAGAAACAGAAGCTGAAAAGGGACAAGGAACTTCCACCAGAGCCGACAGAGACAGAGCCTTCCCTGAGAGCCAGTGCCCTAAATTCAAACTTCTAGTCTCTTAAACTGTAAGAAAATAAACTTCTGTCCGTTAAAGCCACCCACTTGTGTTATTTCTGTTATAGCAACACTAGGAAACTAAGACAGCCCCCCTCCAGGTTCTCCATGCCAAGAACCTCCAACAAGGCATACTTGAAACCTTCCTTTTTTTCCTCCCCTATTTATTATAGGGCACTGGGTTATAAAACTTTCCTCTTCCCTAAGTTTCTTCCAAATGCAGGCATGGCTAACTCCCTTGCTATGGCAAGCTCTGAGTAACTAGCCTCTCTTTGTTCTTCTTTGGAAAGTCTTTATTTCCACAGTGCTCTCTCTCTTATTGGAGTCCCTGGTGGTGCAAACATTTAACACACTTGGCTGCTAACCAAAAGTTTAGTGGTTCAAGTCCCCACTCAGAAGTGCCTGGGATGAAAGGTCTGGCGATCTTCTTCCCCAAAATCACCCATTGAAAACCCTGTGGAGTATAGTTGTACTCTGACATTCATGGGGTTGCCATGAGTTGGAATTGACTCAATGGCAACTGGTAATTCTTCTTGTTACCGTATCTAGCATTACACACATGAAAAACATACTTTGGCTTCTCTTACTAAAAGGAGCTTCATGGAACAGAGCCCCACTGGAATTAGCTTAAGTAAGAAAAGAAATGAATAGAACGAAGGATTCTGCACTGTTTCAGGCAACCCAAGGGCAGGGTGCAGCTGGGTCTCAGAAATCTGGGAAGGAAGGCTGTAGAAGCCAGGAAATTTCCCCCTACATCTCTTGTCCCCACTTTTTCCTGTGCATCTGTTTTATTCCTCTTCTTGCCTTAGAGCCGCTGTCTTTACTTTCAGCTCACATGTCTGAATAACCACAGAAGACCCAAACCAACTGGAATCTCTTAGATCCAATTACAAATCCTCCAAGAAAGGATCTCATTGGCCCATGTTGGGTGAGTATGATGGTTAATTTTATGTGTCAGCTTGGTGAGAATATGGTGCCAATTTGGTCAAACATTAGTCTAGGTGTTGTTATGAAGGTATTTACATGTGATTAGCTTTTAAATCAGTTGACCTTGAGTAAAGCAGATTACCCTCCATAATGTGGATGAGGCTCATCTAATCAAATTGAAGGCCTTAAAAGCAAAAATCTGAGGTTTGCCAAGGGAGAAAAGTTCTGCCTCAAAACTATGAATAGACATCTGGCTGGAATCCCTACCTCCACTGTTTGGCTTACTGATTTTGGGACAGGAATCTACTGGAATTTCCAGCCTGTTGCTGGACCATAGATTTAGGACTTGCCAGCCTCTACCATCTCCTGAGCCAATTCCTTTAATAAACCTCTCTCTCTCTCCGTGTGTGTGTGTGTGTGTGTGTGTGTGTGTGTTGTTGGTTTTGTTCCTGACTGAGACAGTGAGTTTCCGTTTCCTGCTGTTCCCACTGTAACCACGTAGATTGCAGGGAGGCTATTTCCCACAGTAAATTGGAAGGGTGCTGAGTGGGACATTTTAGTAATAAGAACTTTATTAATGAAAAGGCAGTTTGCTTTATATTCTAGACAGGTACTGAACCCTTTGCTCAGCTGTTTCTCAGCTCTTTAGTGACTTTGGTCTCCTCTGGTAAAGCTTACCTTGTATAACTTGCACCTGCAGCTACATTTGCAGACATCTTGAGGTCATTTTAACATTTAAAGGAAAATTGTCCTGAGACTATGGTGCCACATGGGTCCCTTAGGGACGCCGTTCTTCTTTATAAGCTATGTGCCCATAGACGTGTGCAGCTGTGTCTTTGGTGGTACAATCAGGGTTGCAAGCCCCCCATCTCCTGGTGTTCTTCTATTGCTTGGCAAGGGACCCTCATTCCCTAATGACCGCCATGGTCCATGCAGTTCTTTTGGGCACTTTATGTCCTTGGATCTTCTTGCTCAGCAGACCTAGGGTTGGGACAGCAGTTTGGAGTATACCAACTTCCTGCTGCGCCTATCTCTATTCAGCTGTAGCCACCCTATTCTCCCTCACTTTCCCCTCACCACACTGACTCATAGGGACCCAGAGACAGCAGGAAGGTACTAGGGATAGAGTAAGAGGGAGTTTCTTGAAGTGCAATGAGATCAGAGCCATCCACTCCTGATCAACTCAGGCACCAAATTCTGGGCAAAACAAGGAGGCAATTAAGCATAAGTGTTTTGTAGGTATGCCATTCGCTCGTGGGCGAATATAAACTGCAGAGACTAGAATTCTGAGATACTGTATTCAAGCCAAAGCTAGGGCACATTGTGCTTCTCCAGTCAAATCACAGACCACAAGTACAGGGGAGCCCATAGGATTGAGTCTGAAATTGATACTTTCAAAAGAAGGCTGGAGGAAAGTGCTGCTTCAGACATTCCAGCCACTCTAACCATGCAGTGCTTCAATGAGGCTTGATATCAAAGATTTACCGAAGACCTGACACATTTGCCATTATGCAAATAACATATTCTTACTTTTTTCAACTGTGAAGTTCAATTAACATTTTATTATGTGAAGTCAAACAGGCGCCTACTCAAACTTCTAGCTTTAAACAAGTAGCAATATTGTCAGTGCTTTGATGTCTGCTTATTCCTAAGCAGAGAGCATGAACAAAGATATCTGGAAGTTTTGCATTGGTTATATAATTGCAGAGTTCACAGTCTCTTTGCCCTTTTCAAGGTCTTGGTGACTATCTGATCTGACATTTCCCAAGCCAGATATTTGAGGACAACTTCTGAAAGATCCTCTGTTTCTTTCATTTTTTTCCCCTCTGTCCTAGAATATTTTGCATGAGTTTTCAACTCAGCTGACCCTTCACTGGGAAAGATTCATGAGGTTCATAGAGCCAGAAGGAATTGTGACCCAGCTGGGAGGGATGGTGTTTCCAGTCTCCTGCTTACTAATCATATCAGCCATAGCAAGACACTTCAGTATATCTCTGACTCAATTTCTTCATCAGTCAGATGGGAATAAAGAGGAAGGTAATATATATCCTGCCCACCTCATGGTGAATCAAATGAGATCCCATATGTGGAATTTCTAAAGTCATTTATTGAGCACTTACTGTATGCCATGTACTTTGCCAGGGCTCAGGGATGCAATGATGGGAAAAGATAGACTTGGTTTTTTCCCATATGTGTTTACTATAGTCTCCTGGGAAAATTAGATATTATTTTCTGAAAATCACACAAGCAAATGCAAACATTAAGTCAGACAAATTCCCAAAGTAAGAGGTACATGATGCTATAAGAGGCTATATTATCAGGATCTGATCTAGGTTAGAGGTCAGAGTTGGCTTCCCTGCTATACAGACAACTGAAGTATGATTTGAAGGAAAAATAGGAGTTAACTAGGAGAAGAGATAGGAGAGAGCATTTCAAGTATTGGGAACAGCATGTCCAAAGGCCCTATAAAGTGGAAAAGACACAGGGTAAATGTAAAGAACTGAAAGATCATGTGGAAGGAACACTGCCACCATTATAATTAAGTGTCCCCACTGCATACACAGGCAGATTGAATTATGCTCCCAAAACGATAATTGAAGTCCTAACTTCTGGTACATGTGAATGTGACTTTGTTTGAAAATAGGATCTTTGATGGTTTTTTTAGTTAACATGATGTCATACCAGAGTACGGTGGGTCATAATTCCATTCAAGTGATGTTTTATCAACGAGAAGAACAGACACAGAGAGTTAGATAGAGGAAGGGTGGTCATGTGTTGATGGACCAGATGCAGCTGCAAGCCAAGGAACACCAAGGATTGCTGGGAGCCACCAGCAGCAAGGAGAGAGGCATGCGACAGTTCCTCTCTCAGAGACCTCAGAAGGAATGAACATGGAGACACCGTGATTTGGACTTCCAGCCTCCAGAACTGTGAGTTGATAAGTTCCTGTTTTTTAAAGCCACCCACTTCGTGGTATTGTGTTATGGCAGCCCTAGGAAACTAAGAGGGAAAAGTAAAAGCAACTTTGCATCTTGAGATAACCACAAAACCCAGAAACAGCCTGCCTGATACTAACCCCAAAGTGGATAACACCTTGAGCCCCTTTCTGAAAGTTGAAAACAACTTTATCTCTGACTTTTTGTAACCTTGATGTCTGTAGGTATATAATGATTCTTGCAGACATGATAATCAAGTGAGGAATTTCTGTTTTACGACTTGATTCTTTATTCTGGGTGTCCATTCTTCTGAAGGTTGGACTCTTGCCAACATTGTAAAACACATATCTTTTCTCATTGCTGAGTTTTCCTTTGAAAATTGTTGGTATGTGTCATGGATTGAATTGTGTTCCCCCAAAATATCTGTCAACTTAGCTGGGCCATGATTCTCAGTATTGTGTGATTGTCCACCATTTCATGTGATTTTCCTATATGTTGGAAATCCTATCAGTATGATGTAATACGATGGATTAGCAGCAGTTACATTGATGAGGTCTACAAGATTAGGTAGTGTTTTAAGCCAAACTCTTTTGAGATATAAAAGAGAAAAGGGAGCAGAGAGACATGGGAACTTTATACCACCAAGAAAGCAGTGCCGGGAGCAAAGCACATCCTTTGGACCTGAGGCTCCTGCACTGAGATGATCCCAGACCAAGGTTGGAAAGGAGCCCTGATGGTGCAGTGGTTAAGGGCTCAGCTGCCGTCTTAGTCATCTAGTGCTGCTATAACAGAAATACCACAAGTGGATGGCTTTAACAAAGAAAAATTAATTTTCTCACAGTCTAGTAGGCTAGAAATCCAACTTCAGAGTGTCAGCTTCAGGGGAAGGCTTTCTTTTTCTGTTGGCTCTGGGGGAAGGTCCTTGTCATTAATCTTCCCCTGGACTAGAAGCTTCTCCTCACAGTACCCCCGGGTCCAAAGGACACGCTCTGCTCCCAACACTGGTTTCTTGGTGGTGTGAGGTCCCCCAACTGTCTGCTTACTTCCCTTTCTTTTATCCTTTATAAGATAAAAGGTGGTAAAGGCCACAGCCCAGAGAATCTCCCTTAACATTGGATCAGGTATGTGAACTGAGCAAGAATGTTACATCCCACCCTAATCCTCTTTAACCATAGGCAGAGATTATGATTTATAACACATAGGAAAATCACAAAATGGAGGGCAACCACACAATACCGGGAATCATGGCCTAATCAAGTTGACACATATTTTGGGGGGACACAATTCAATCCATGACAGCTGCTAACCAAAGTGTTGGGTGGTTTGAACTCACCAGCTGCTCCACAGGAGAAAGATGTGGCAGTCTGCTTCCATAAAGATTATAGCCTTGGAAACCCTATGGGGCAGTTCTATCCTGTCCTGTACAGTCACAATGAGTTGGAATTGACTCAACAGCAACGGGTTTTAGTGTGGCTGGAATAGTCCAAAGTGAGGCTAGAGAAATTTAGTTGGGGCCAGCTTACAAAAAACATTGTAGATCATGTTCAGAAGTTTTCTGTTGACCCTGAGAGCAAAGAGAAGCTACTGAGGGTGAGAGGCAACATGATCAAATTTACATTTTGAGGCCATCAATCTGGCTGCAGAGTGAAGGATGCATCAGAGAGGGAAAGAGTTATTGTAGGTCAGCCAGTTAGGAGGCCATTGGAGTAACTGAGGCAAAAAAGATGGAAGCTTGTTTTAGAGTGGTGATGTTGTTGTCATTGGGTGCCACTGAGTTGATTTTCAACTCATAGAGACTCTGTATGACAGAGCAGAACTGCCCCATAGGGTTTCCTAGGCTGTAATCTTTAGGGGAGCAGATTGCCAGGTCTTTACTCCCACAGAGCAGCTATCTTCTAGCCAATCTTTTGGTTAGAACCCCAAAACTTAACCATTGCACCACCAGGACTCCTCAGAGTGGTGATAGTGGTAGTGAAATGGAGAGAAGAGGATGGAATTGAAAAATAATTAGATGGTAAGGTGAACCGGACTTGGTTTTGGCCTGTGAGCCAGTTGGATGGTGGAGCCATGCCCTGAGCTGGGAAACACTGGAAGAGGAGAAGGATTGGGGTCTTGTAAAGTTCTATATGTAGGTATAGTGCAATTCTCATGACCCAGGGGCTCAGGAATTCCTGGGGATAAAGGTATGTTATGTTGTTGTTGTTAGGTGTTGTTACCGCTGAGGGAACGGAGGCCCTCTGGACTCAGTGGGTCTTTGCCTTTCTCTTGTAAGAATACACAGAGGAGACAATTTTGGGTTCAGCTCTAACAGGTTTATTTTACTTGTGACAAGTAAAAGGAGTCAGTGGGGGCTTATGCCTCTCCAAAACACTGACTCGCCAGAGTCAGGGAGGTCACAGCTCTTATAGTTTAGGGTAAGATAATCATGTCATCTTTATTCATGGATTTTCTAGGAATAGGTGTGGTCTCCTAGGAAGGGGTGTAGTTTATTATAATGAGGTGTGTGTACACATGCCCAGTTGAGGTCTTTTTGTTAAGATCATAGCTTGATTCCCTGTGAGGGACTTTTGCTCACTCCTGTCTCTAGCGGAGGGTCATCTTCTTCACTGCACATGCTTGGCACCTGATTGCTCAAGAAAAACAGCCTCGCGGTTAAGTGAGCTAAGCAAGTCCAGAGTGTGGTGTTCTACTGTTTCATTGAGGCTCATGATGTTCCTTCATGAAAATCCCTGTCATTCCACCCTGGTCTCACTGTCAAGTCTGTTCCAACTCATAGCGACCCTATGCACAACAGAATGAACCACTGTCCACTGCCCAGTCCTGCACCATCCTCACAATCATTTTTATATTTGAGCCCATTGTTGCAGCCACTATGTCAATCCACCTCATTGAGGGTCTGCCTCTTTTTTGATGACGCTCTACTTTACCAAGCATGATGTCCTTCTCTAGGGACTGATCCCTTCTGATAACATGTCCAAATTACATGAGATGAAGTCTCTCCATCCTCACTTCCAAGGGGCACTCTGGCTGTGTGTCAGGGTTGCATCCTTTTACCATACTTATCCAATCCGTATGCTGAGAAACTGGATTATATGAAGAAGAATGTGGCATCAGGATTGGTGCAAGACTCATTAGTAACCTGTGATATGCAGATGACCCAACCTTGCTTGCTGAAAGTGAAGAGGACTTGAAGCACTTACTGATGAAGATCGGAGACTACAGCCTTCAGTATGGATTACACCTCAACATAGAGAAAACAAAAATCCTCACAACCGGACAAATAAGCAACACCATAATAAATGGAGAGAAGACTGACATTGTCAAGGATTTCATTTTACTTGGACCTATAATCAGTGCCCATGGAAAGAGCAGTTAGGATCAGGAAATCAAAGGTTGTATTGCATTGAGCAAATCTGAGCTCTTTAAAATAAATAAAAAAATGAGGTCTTTACAGTACTAAAAATCAAAGATGTCACTTTGAGGACTAAGGTGCCTGACCCAAGTCATGATATTTTCAATTGCCTCATATGCATGTGAAAGCTGGATAATGAATAAGGTGTGTCATACATCACTCCATATCACGTGGTGCCTTCCCAACATTCCCAGATATCACTGTGTAACCCATTAAACCCTTTGTTGAAATGCATGGAATTCATTCCTTTGTCAAAGCCACTATTGTGTCCCTTGGAGAACTTATTGAAATGTACAAATTACTGCAACAGATAAGACATTAAGTCACACTCTCCCTCAACATATTAATAACCCCTTTTGTTTACATGGCATTTTAAAATTCAAAAGGTGCTTTATCACAGCACTGCTCAAAATCTGGTCTCCAGATGGCAGCATTAGCATCACCTGAGAGCCTGTTAGAAATGCAGAATCTCTGCCCCAACCCCAGAGCTGCTTGATCAGAAACTCAGGAGGGAGGGGAAGAATCTGTTTTGATTAGCCCTCTAGGTGATTCTGATGTACACTCAAGCTTGAGAAGCATTGTGTGTGTGTTTATATACAGGTATATACACATATATTCATGGAGAGACACACACATATGATAAGCAAACACACACACGTGTGTTCTTCAATGATTAACAACAATTGTGTGGAAGGTGGATATCATTATCCAGATTTCACTGAAAAAGAGCTGATACAGTGAAAGTTCAAGTGATTTGCTTAAACGCCCAGTGGGTGGTGGCAAAAGTATAAATCAAGTCTAAGAATCTTCTGAATCTTCATTTAGTGCCCATCACAGCCTTCTCACTTGAGATGAGTGCAAGGACCTTGAAGAAACAGATATGTAAGTTTCGGTGGGGATTGAGGGTTTAGAAGATATGGAAGAAAATCCTACTTTACAACAAAGAATGAACTACGAGATTATATTCTTCTGCCTGAGGAGGACCTTGTTGGTGGGAGCAGGGGTGGCTGGAGTGGTTGGTACCAGCTCAGGAGAGCCAGTTGTTCTCATCTCTGTGCTGCGCTGTGGTGCAAGTGTCTACATCAAAGAAAATGGCAAATGCTACAAGTCAAATCAGGGCTCCCTCACCACCCCCTCCCCACAAGCCAGTTGTTAAATATTAATCAACACACCACTGGGTGGGAATCAGAGGGTCTCAGGGATAAAGTATCATAGAGTAGGAAGGAGGCAATGAGGAGGTAGGAGAGATTCATGGTGATCAAGGCATAGTGTTGCCAATTATAATTATGAACCGGGTTTTTCTCCTATGGGTTAATTAAGATATCTGGCAAGAAAGAAAGAAATCTCCAATTGTATGCTTCTAGCTGAGCTAATCAAGTCAGGATGGGAAAACCTTACTGAATACATGTACATATTTCTAAACAGGCGTCTTTGGATTCTACCAAATATAAAAAGCAACACGGGCAGGATTTCCATAATAAAGAGCACTTCTTCAGCCCTAATCCCCAGCCTTGGCTTGAAGTCACTCTAAAGAACTCTTGAACAAAATGATAATAGGTGCTATCAGTAAGACAGACAGAATCTGGAAAGATGTGCTTTGACCAAGATTAGGTTTGTGCTACATTTCAGAGATTTCAGGTTGAATAAAATTGCTATGAAGTTTTCTATAAATCCAAGAAAGAGAAACTATTGTTTATGTTTGAACATAGATTCATTCTGGGAGACTTGTTTAAAATGGAGCCCATCTACCTAAAATTTGAATATATTTTGGTTTAGAAACTAAGGATGAGGACTTACAACTTCAGAGTGCTTGAGTCATAATATCTTAGAACTTGGCTGCAGGAATCAATTATAGGAATCACATGGAATCCCTCCAGTCCAGTGATTCTCAAGCTTGGTTACACGTTACAATCACTTGGGGAGATTTTGGAAACCCTGGTGGTATAGTGGTTAAGAGCTGTGGCTGCTAATCAGAAGGTCAGCAGTTTGAGCCCACCAGGCACCCCCTGGAAACCCTATGGGGCAGCTCTAGTCTGTCCTTTAAGGCCACTATGAGTCAGAATCGACTTGAAGGCACTGGGTTTTGGTTTTGGGGAGATTTTTAAAAATCCTGATAGCTAAGCTACCCCCAGGCCTGTTAAATCAGAATCTCTGGGAGTGGGCCCCAGGAGTCATTGTTTTTTAAAAGTGCCTCTAGTATCAAAGTCAAGAACTCCAGTCTTGGTAAAAATCATAGAAATCATAGATCAAACAAATCATAAAATAAGGGAAATATTTTACAGATGAGGGAGTTAAAACCCAAAGAGCTTTACTGACTTGCCCAGAGCCACTTGGCTAGTTGCTAGCTGGTTTAGCTGCCATAGGTTACTAGTTATGGAGCACTTTCTGTTGGCTCAGTTCTGCAGTGGATACCCTGGAATTTGGAGGAAGGACCAGTAGGATGGACTGTGGAGCTCTGTGCTCATAACTCCACGCAAACATTTTTGTCCGGTGAAAGAATTTTAAAATCACTAGTGATTTCATTCCCATTTCACCATGTCTGCCTCCCACCCCGCCACTCCTTCCACCTCTGGCTAGTTCAATTCCTTTGGTTTGAAATATTAATTTTACTCTAATAAATAATAAATAAATAAATAGCACTCTAATTTGTCTTCATAGCAAGTATCACGTTTTATAGTTGTATATTTACTTATGAGACTGTTATGTTAATGTAGAACCCCCCTCCCCATCAGTCTGTAAACTCCACAAAATCAGGAACTGTGTCTAGGTTTTGCTCACATTTAATCATTTATTCAACAAATATCTACTAAGTACCTACTGTGGATCAGGCTCTGTTCTAAGAACTGTTATAGCGCCTGGCGTATAGCAGTTGCTCAATAAATGTTTCTGTCAGTCACAAAAAGGCAGGGAGAGAAGCATAAGGAAGCAGCCCTTTGCCTTAGAACCGTGCTCTCCAGACAAGCAACATCAGCATCACCTGGGAACCTGTTAAAACTTCAAATTCTCAGACTCTTCAAACAAAAAAAAAATTTTTTTTTTTTCTCTGTACTCACTGAATCAGAAACTCTTGGGGTGGGGCCCAGCAACCTGTTTAACAAGCCCTCCAGGTGATTCTGATGAATGGAAAGGCCTGAGAACCACTGTGTAGAGAAGTGGAAACCCTCATGGCATAGGGGTTAAGTGCTACGGCTGCTAACCAAAGGGTTGGCAGTTTGAATCCGCCAGGTGCTCCTTGGAAACTCTATGGGGCAGTCCTACCCTGTCCCATAGGGTCGCTATAAGTAGACTCGATGGCACTGGGTTTAGTTTTTTTTTTTTTTGGTTATGTAGAGAAGTTAAACAAAATTTGGGGCTGGTCACCTGCATCTATTTTGTTTTGGTGTCAGTGACACCACATTTCATCCTGCCATCAGCTGCCTCTCTACCTGTCCTTCTTCCAAAGGCCTCTTACCTGCTTCCAGAAAAGCAAAGGGCCTAAAAGTGACTTTTCAGATTCCGATCCCCAAAGTCATGACGTGATCTACACCTTTAAGGAAGGTGAGAATGCAAAGTAGACATGGCTGGAACACAAGGCTTCATGAGGCATTATGTAACAAAACTTCGAGAATATCCTTCTTAAATGAGTTGTCTATGTTAGGACTCAAACCCACATGACCTTATAAATCAGGATGTCAGTGTTGGCTGGTTATAAAGTTTGAAACCAACTTGTCCTGCTGCACCTGCCTTGCCAACTCCAGCTCTCAGTAATTCCCATTTGCTTTTGTTTGTCCTTTGCTGGGACTGCCAAGAACTTCTAGAGAAAGTCACAAAGCCCTGCTAGTTTGGCCCGTGCCCAGGGCACACCGTCCAACCTTTGGCCAGACCCTGCCTGGCCTGCCGCTCATTACCCTTTCTTCCTCTCTTTCTTACTCCTGACCATCTAGTTTCATTGCCACCAAACCCACCCTGACCTCCTCACAGCGGTGACTCGGCCACTTCCCTTAGGAGGTCAAGGAGGTTCGACACAATTTCTCTCAACTTCCTTCTCTCCACCTTATCTTTCTGTTTCTCTACTTGTTCCTTCTTTCCTCATATTCTGTTTTGCTTATAGACAATTTATTGAGAAACTTTTATGTGCCAGGCACTGTATACAGGGGCAGATTGTCCAATAGGCAAGGCACGGTGCTTACCTTGCTTACCAGATCATCTGTAGTAAATAATTTCACATTTTTTCACCACATCAAAGATTCTGCTTCCAGGTATGGCTGGCATCTATCTCCTAATCCCACAGCACCTGCCTACAGAATCAAAGCCTCTTTTCAAATTTACAACTCCTGAAAGCAAGGTAAGCATGGACTTGCTTGTGCTTACTTCCTAATCTATAGTGAACAATTTCACATGGGTTTCACCACACAGTATATTCGTGATTCCAGGATTGGTTTATGGTTGGTTTTTGTTTCCACCACTCTGTTGAAACTGTACCTTCCATTAAACTAGCCACTGAAGTCTAAATCCAGTAATCATTGCTTGTTGTTTGTTGCATTTGAGTTGATTCTGATTCACGGTAACCCCATGTGTTAGAGAGTAGGACTGCTCCAGAGGGTTTTCTTGGCTGTAATCTCGATGGAAGCAGGTCACCAGGACTTTTCTTCTGCAGTACCGCTGGGTGAGTTTGAACCGCCAACCTTTAGGTTAACAGTCAAGCACGATCCGTTTACGCCACCTAAGGACCTTAACCATTGGTTAGTCCTTATCAGTCTTGACTTGGTTATAGGATTGCCCGTGACCTTTCTTATTTAAACTCACACTCTTACTTCTTTTTGATAATGTCACATAAATAAAGTCACACGGTATGTAACTTTTTGAGACTCCGTGTTTACTCAGCATAATTCCTTTGAGATTTATCCAAGTTGTGTGTTATCAAATGTTCATTCTTTTTCACTGCTGAGTTTTCCGTTGTATGGATATACCACAGTATATTTATCCATTTGTCCATTTGTGGTAGACAGAATTGTGGCCTCACAAAAATGTTCATGTCCTTGAGGGAGAGAGCCGGCTGTCTCATTAGAGGGAGAGTAATTGGGAGTGTGTAGGAAGGTGTATATGGGTTTTTGTGTGAGAGACTGACTTGATTTGTAAACTTTCACTTAAAGCACAATAAAAACTTAAAAAAAAAAAGTTCATGTCCTCATTCCTGGAACCTGTGAATATGCTATGTTAGATGCCAAGAGAGAATTAAGGTTGCTAATCATCTAAACTTAAGAAAAGGAGATTATCCAGGATTATATGGATGGGTTCAATATTGTCACACACACACACAAAAAAATCCCAAACCAAACCCACTGCTGTTGAGTCAATTCTGACTCATAGCAACAGTATAGGACAGAATAGAACTGCCCTATAGTGTTTCCAAGGATCAGCTGGTGGATTTGAACTGCTACCCTTTTTTGGTTAGCAGCTGAGCTCCGAACTACTGTACTACCAGCGCTCCAACATAATCACAAAGGTCTTTAAATGGGGAAGGGAGAGGCAGAAGAGTCAGAACGAAAGAGGTTGCATCATGAGAAAGACTCGATCAGTCCTTACTGGCTTTGAGGATGGAAAGGGACTATCTTAGTTATCTAGTGCTGCTATAACAGAAATACCAGAAGTGGATGGCTTTAACAAACAGAAATTTATCGTCTCATGGTTTAGGAGGCTAGAAGTCCAGGGTGCCAGCTCTAGGGGAAGGTCATCTTTCTCTGTCAGCTCTGAGGGAATGTCCTTGTCTCTTTAGCTTCTGTTTCCTGGTTCCTTGGTGATCTCTACCTGGCTTGGCATCAGTCTTTCGCCATCTCTGCTTGCTTGCTGGTCCTAACCTGCTCTATGTATGTTTTGTAAGAGATTGACTCAAGACACACCCTACGCTAACCTGTCTCATTAACAAAATAAAGACAATCCATTCCCAAATGGGATTATAACCGCATGCATAGAGATTAGGATTTACAACACATATTTTTGGAGGACAAAATTTAATCCACAACAGAGACCATGAGCCAAGGAATGCACGCAGCCTCTAGAAGCTGGAAAAGGCAAGATAATGGGTTCTCCCCTAGTGCCTCCAGAAAGGAATACAGTTCTGCCAACAGCTTGATTTTAGACCAGTGAGACCCATTTCAGACTTCTTATCTCTAGAACTGTAAGATAATAAATTTGTGTTGTGTGAAGACACTAAGTTTGTAGTAATTTGTTACAGCAGCAACAGGAAACTAGTACCGTTACATAGTAATATGGGCTTTTTTTCCAGTTAGATCTCTCTCTGAGCTGTTCAGTAACTTGAGCCAAGTTAACTTCCCTCTTAGTGCTTACTGCATAATGAATTGAGATTTCTGACATTTGGGATGGAAATAATCTTCACTCTATCAGTTCCATCATCCTGTATTTCCTCATATATTAAAAAAGCTAACTAGTTATAACCTTTATCTACTTTTAAAATGTTTGCCTTTACCTTTTCCCTATGGATTTAGGTAATCTTGTTATGCATATACATTTGATGTGGTGAGATATCGGTAAATCCTGATTCTTCTGGAAATCTCCCTATGGATATAAATAGATGTTAGATATTATTATAGATGCCGAAACTCACAAAAAGACATCTCATCTGATGGTTTTTCTGCTGTCCTCAATGGACTGTAAGTTGTTATGGGGATGGAAGATGGGGAGAAGCTGAAACAAAGAGATGAGTGTATAAAGTTGAAGTAATATTCTATAAACTCTGCTTAAGCTATATCCAATTGAGACAGCCTAGACATACATAACTTTGCTCCACGAAGAGCTAGGCCTCGTGGCATCAATAAAAATTTCTCCTAAGATCCTGAAAACCCAGACTAGTGTCTCTCATCTATATGTTAGACTGGAGCCCAAGGAGCCTTGGACACTCTAGGGGAGAGAGGTAACTTGATATTGGTAATAAATTACTTAAGGTGGCTCCACAAGCCACTGGAAGAACTGATATTTGAACACACATATATATCTGCCTAACTCCAAAACCCTTTTTCTCTCTCCAAGGCCACATGTTCACTTAAAACACCACCATTTAGGGGCACCCATGTGAAGAAGACTTTTCCTGACTCACTAGCCAGAAAATAACTTTGTTCTCAGTGCTCATCTCCTTACATGCTACAGATTTTAGTGTCAACATCATGGAACACCTAGTGGCCACCTGTAGAAGATAAAGATAGCTGTATATTTTTCCTATCCCTCCTGTGGAGTCTACTCATCACCTTTTAATATGCGCTGGCCTTAGTGACATATTTGACCAACAGAATGCAGAAGAAGTGATGTCCTGAGACTACCAAGGTTATGTCATAAAAAAAAAAGCTTTGCAGTTTCCACCTGGGCCTATTGAAACACTGTCTCTCAGATCCCGGAGCTGCTATATAGGAAGCCCAACTACACTAAAACTGCCATGCTGGGGAGGCCAATGAGGATGGTGTAGTTGGCAATCCTAGTTCAGTCCAGCTGCCAAGTCACCAGAAATGTCAGTGAAGGTATTTTGGACCTTCCAGATCAGACCATCCATCAGCTGCCGTCACACCTGACAGCAGTAACCTCCATCAATGCCATGTGGAGCAGAAGGATTACCCAGCCAAGCTCTGCCCGAATACCTGACCCACAATTTCGTGAAATACAATAAAATGGCTGTTGTTTTTAGCCACAAGTTTTGGGGTAGTTTGTTACACAGCAGTAGATAGCTGGAACGCTACCTCTCTTATGGTCCTGTAAATCGCTAAGGTGTTTAATTGACAGAATCTCTTTACCCTATGGATCTTTCTGGATCCTAGACTCCTTACGTCTTCCTGCAACCTGTTTTCAATAGCTAATTGCCAGACTTTATAAAAACACACATATATATATACACATCTTGTACAAAATCAAAATTAGCTTTCAAATTTCAACAAAACTTATAGTTACTGTAATTCATTTAGAATAGCCAGTTCTCTTAGCTCTTAGGAAAGTGAAGGCCACTGTAGCCTCAGCAATAGTTTGGATGGAAAAGGCCATTCTTGGGGGTCTGTCATGTAAACTCCATTGTTTTCTCAGTCAGTGTCTGGCTGCGTCAGGAAATGTCTAATCTTAGAAAGAAGATCTGGAGACACTTTATTTTTTAAGGTATCCTGGTTTTGGAGTCTGTGCTTTCAGATTCCTGACCCACAGGCCTGGTAGAACCTCCTTATGTATACTCCACCACGGGAAAATAGCACGATTATTGAAAAAAAAAAAAGGAATGAATCTCATCAGAAAAAACTTTATAAATCTAGGCTAGGGAAAATTGCCCATCTGTAGTGTGCCTTAGAAAACTAAAAATCTATATATAATATTTTCAGAACATCTATAAGCAACATTTAGCCCAATAGCCTCCAGAAGTTCAAAGAACTTCCTACCCCAGGGCTGTATTGAGAGCTCCCCTTGCACTACGGGCTCCACCTGGATGACTGCTCCACCACTGGAGGCCCTAGCTCTCTGCTCCATCTTTCTTCTATTAGAGTGTCTTCTTTGTGTCACACTCTCTCTCAGCTAATTCGTCTACTAGAAAACCTTCTGATATGTGAATTTCTTCCAAGAACGGACTCACCGCTCTCAAATGTATGAAATTAAACTGTATCAGTAGACACCACTAAAAAAACAAACCAAACCCATTGCCGTAAATTCAATTGTGACTCACAGAGACCCTGTAGGACAGAGTAGAACTGCCCCATAGGGTTTCCAAGGCTGTAATCTTTATGGAAGCAGACTGCCACATCTTTCTCCTGTACAGCAGCTGTTGTTGTTAGGTGCCATTGAGCTGATTTCAACTCACAGTGATCCTATGTACAACAGGATGAAATACTGCCCAGTCCTACGCCATTCTCACAGCCGCTGTGTCAAACCATCTCATTGAGGGTCTTCCTCTTTTTTTATGACCCTCTACTTTACCAAGCATGATGTCCTTCTCCAGGGATTGGTCCCACCTAATAACATGTCCAAAGTATGTGAGATGAAGTCTTGCCATCCTCGCTTCTAGGGAGCATTCTGGTTGTACTTCTTCCAAGAGACCTGTTCTTTCTCCTGGCAGTCCATGATATATTCAACATTCTTCACCAACACCGTAATTCAAAGGCATCAATTCTTCTTTGCTCTTCCTTTTTCATTGTCCAGCTTTGGCATACACATGAGGCGATTGATAACACCATGGCTTTGGTCAGGTGCACTTTAGTCCTCAAAGTGACATCTTTGTTTTTTAACACTTTACCAAATGCAATATGTCATTTGATTTCTTTACTGTTGCTTGCATGGATTGATTGATCCAAGTAAATTGAAATCCTTGACATCTTCAATATTTTCTCCATTTATCATGATGTTGCTTATTGGTTCGGTTGTGAAGAAAGGTTTTTGTTTTCTTTATGTTGAGGTGTAATCCATACTGAAGGCTGCAGTCTTTGATCTTCTTCAGTAAGTCCTTGAAGTCCTCTTCACTTTCAGCAAGCATGGTTGTGTCATCTGCATAATGCAGGTTGTTAATGAGCCTTCCACCAATCCTGATTTCCCATTCTTCTTCATATAGTCCAGCTTCTCAGATTATTTTCTCCACATACAGATTGAATATGTATGGTGAAACCCTGATGCACACCTTTCCTGATTTTAAACCATGCTGGTATCTGTTCATATGACTGCCTCTTGGTTTATGTAGAGGTTCCGCATGAGCACAATTAAGTGTTCTGGAATTTCCATTCTTTGCAATGTTATCCATAATTTGTTATAATCCACACAGTCAAATGTCTTTGTGTAGTCAATAAAACACAGATAATCATCTTTCTGGTATTTTCTGCTTTCAGCCAAGATCCATTTGACATCAGATATGATAGCTCTTGTTCCACATTCTCTTCTGTGAATCTGGCTTGAATTTCTGGCAGTTCCCTGTCCGTGTACTGTTGTAACCACCTTTGAATTATCTTCAGCAAACTTTTACTTGTGTGTGATATTGATGATATTGTTCAATAATTTCCACATTCCACTAGCAGAGTCCTGTGGTCAGCCTCGATGGCTCTTTGATAAATCTTGATAAGTGTGAGTGGTGCCATGCAAACACCAACTGAATTTCCATACTTTTGTAATATTCAGTTAAGAGACAAGATATTTAACAAAGTTGTGGAGTGGTGGTATTGACATGCCTCTGATCTAGGCAAGTATCTTGAGTGATCTTCATTTCTCTTAGGAAAAAACAGGGGTGTTTTTAAAAATACCACTTATTGTTAATTTCTGATTATAAAAAAGCATATTTTTACCGTAGATATATGGGATATACAGGGACATATCTTTACCACGCAGGCATAAACCGAAAAGGAAAAAAACCCCACTGCAGTCAAGTTAATTCCGGCTCATAGCGACCCTATAGGACAGGGTCGAACTGCCCCATAGGGTTTCCAAGGCTATAAATCTTTATGAAAACAGACTGCCACATCTTTCACTCTCACAGCACCTGGTGGGTTTGAACTGCTGAGCTCTTAACCACTGTGCTACCAGGACTCCTTTATCCAGGCATAATATACCCAGGTATAATAACTGTTAATTTTTTGTGTTTTTCCTCCCAGCTAAATAAAATATGAAAATATATTTACACAAAATTTGGATAATTTTGTACATATATGCCAGTGTTTGTGTGTATACACACACACACACAAGTATATATATATATAGGTTTGTTTCTAAGCATTTTTTGTCCTAGTTCTTCTGCATCACAATGAATGAGAAGATTAGACTCTGCCTGATCTGTCTTGCCTTCTAGTTGCAGAAAGTTATTTTTAAACCAGAAAGCAACATGGAGAATTGGATAATGATAATAGCAACAAACAAAATCAATCTTCAGACTGAAAAACCAACATATCAGCTCCACCATATCTCCAGATGCACACAGTCACCAAGGGGTTAAGCATTAGTTTCTTCCTCGAAGAGTTTAAAACTTTAGTTTGTAAGAATGATTAGGACGTATGGAACAATTTCAGAACAACAGGAGATGGTATAGAATTAGGTGCTAAGAGATGTGGGTTTCAATGGTCTCAAGCTTTTCTAAAGGGTTCTTGGAGGAGGTGGGATTTGAGCTGAGCCTTGAGGGATGGATAGACCAGAAAAGAAAAAGGGAGAAGATTTTTCCTCCTCTAACTGCAGCATAGATAAATACTTGGAAGCAAAAATAAGCTTGACATGATGGAAAACATGGGACAGGACATGGCTTTAAGCTTTGGGGCTTGAGTCAGGCAGACTTAGGTGTGAGTCCTGTGTCTTAGGCTGGGCTCTCTAGAGGGGTGTCTTAGTTATCTAGTGCTGCTATAACAGAAAATACCACAAGTGGTTGGCTTTAACAAACAGAAGTTTATTCTCTCACAGTTTAGGAGGCTAGAAGTCCAAATTCAAGGTGTCAGCTCCAGGGGGAGGCTTTCTCTCTCCACTCTGGAGGGAAGGTCTTGTCATCAATCTTCCCTTGTTCTAGGAGCTTCTCAGTGCAAGGACCCCAGTCCAAAAGGTTGCATGTGCTTCTGCCTCTTCTTGCTTGGTGGTAATGAGGTCCCCCTGTCTCTCAGCTCTTTTCTCTCTTTTATATCTCAAAAGAGATTGACTCAAGATACAACCTAATCTTGTAGATTAAGCCCTGCCCCATTAAGTGAACTGCCTCTAATCCTACCTCATTAACATCATAGATGTAGGATTTACAACACATATGAAAATCACACCAGATGACAAAATGGTGGACAATCACACAATACTAGGAATCATGGCCTAGGCAAGTGGACACACATTTTGGGGGGACACAGTTCAATCCATAAGAAGAGGGAAACCAGTGAAGCATACACATATAAATATATATATAGAGAGATTTATTTCAAGGAATTGGTTCACATATTATGGAGGCTGGCAAGTCCCAAATCCGTGGGTCAGGCATCAGGCTGGAGGCTTCTCCTTACTGACATGGTTGCAGGGTTTGACAAACCCAAAACTAGTAGGTCAGACAGCAGGCTGCTGGCTCATGTCCTAAGAACTGGAGGTCAGAAGATGATGAGTTGTATGCAGGATGCAGGATTGAGAAAGCACAAGCTTTGCCAGAACTTCCATATATATATCAGATGCAGGCCACGCCCTCAGGGAACTCCCCTTTCAACTGATTCACTGCTCGTATCAGATCATAAAGGGGAGGATGATTACACAATGTCTGCCAAACCACTGAGAATCATGGCCTAGTCAAGTTGACACATAACCTTAACCACCGTATCCTGTCTCTGCTACTCAATAGACTGATGGCCTCGGCACGCCTCTCTCTAACCTTTCCCAGGCCTCCAATCCGTCATCTCAAAGTGAGAAGATAGCATCTGCCTCAATGTATTGTTTTCAATATTGAACGAGACAGCATCTGGAAAGTGCTTGCAACAATACTTGACAAGCGAGTGGTATTGAGTAACTACTGATAATAATACATAATAATAGTGACAAATAATACCCCCAAAAGGCAATTGGTTGGTGAGGTAACCTATAACTGTAGCATGAGAAAACAATAGACTGGTGTTCCAGAAAAATTTTCTGGAATTTAAACCACCATCACCCACCCAGTGCCTTCAAGTTGCTTCTGACTCACAGCAACCCTATAGGACAGAGTAGAACTGCCCATAGGATTTCCAAGGCTGTAAATTTTTACGGAAGCAGACTGCCACATCTTTCTCCCACGTAACAGCCAGTAGGTTCGAACCTCTGACCTTTTGTTTAGCAGCCAAATGCTTTAACCACTGGTCACCAGGGCTCCTGAATTTAAAACAAAGAGGCCATAAAGATGATAGACCATTCCTTGTACATATCTAATGTTTTTATCAGGTTACACAGAGGTCTTCAGGCCTGTTTATCCATTTAAACAGGCTCCAAGGAGTTCTCTGGGCAGGATCCATGTTGTGTTTTTCAGGGGAATGCCTGCCCACACCCATTTTCTATTGGTCTAAAGGACCAGATAGTTTTTAGTTTTGTGAGGCATATAGTCTTTGGTGCAACTACCCAACTCTGCCATTGTAATGTGAATGCAGCAACAAGCAATACGTAAATGGATGAGCATGGGTACGTTCCAATAAAATTTTACTGACCAAACAGGCAGAGGGGCCAGATTTGGCCCACAGCCAATAGTTTGCCAACACTTGGTCTAGAGTATAATTGTCAGAAAACAATCTTAATTTTTAGCGAGTTTGAGTTTGTTCTATAATACCTGTGTGCAAAATATTTTCTTTTTATTTATTTCTAAATTAAACTGTTTAATTTAAAATTTTTAATTACGAAATTATTTAAATAACTTTACGTGTTTATAAATCAAATTTATTCTGTCCTGGGCCATATTCCCCAGGATGGTGACAAATTCAACTCGGTAATGTTTTAAGGACAAACCCCTGCTCTCCCTGGGTTTATAAGAATCCAACAGCACTTATGAGACTGCCAGGGGAGGGACTTGATTCTATTTTCATGGTGTTCACCATTGCTACCCTTCCTTGAAATCGATGACTGGTGCCACTGTTCCAACACAGGATCTTCTTGCAGAACAAAGGCTCTGTCACCTCTATTCTAGTGCTAGGCACTTAGTGCCCTGGATCCAAAGACATGCCTCAGCTATCCTCCTGTCTGAGGTAATGAGTTTGTCTGCCATTTGCAGAAAATTGTCTGTTTCTATTTTCAGGGAAGATCTCTCTGGTGGTTGTGCCACCCTTCTACTTTACCAGCTTAAAGTATCAGGTTCCATCTGTTTTACTTCTGAGATGACCCAGCTTTATTTTTCTTGATAATAAATGTTTATTTCCCACCAAGGTGGTGATGGAGGTTGTGGTATGGTCAGAAAAGCTCAGACTTCTTAGAAATACAACTGTTTGTTGGCTTGAGGGCTGGGAGAAGAGGATGCTTCATTCTCTTCTAATGAGGAACAAGGAAAAACAAAATGAACACAAGTCACCAGACAGTTTTTTCTCTTATCTCTCAGTTTTTGGGAGGGATACCTCATTGTGGTCTCCAAGTCCTGGCACTACCCAGAACTGAATTATATGCCAAAGAAAACTCCACAGAAGCTCTCAGAAAATGGTCAGTCTTGTTGGAGAACAGTCTCAACCACAAAGCAGAATATTTCACTAAGTGTCTCCAGGGAAGACACTGTTAGACCTGTGAATAAAACACAGTCCGGATTCTCAAAGAACTTACCCTTTTTTTTTTTTGGAACAACAAGGCATGCACGCAAAACAGTCAAAGAGCAGCACAGCTCAGCGGGTTTGGGATTAAGTGTTAAAAAGGTGTCGGAGAGACAGCGATATCTACCCTGAACAAGTTGTTCCATCTTGTAGAAAAGCTATTCTGAAAACCACCTCAGAAGGAAAATGCAGTTCCTACAGCTGTTCTCAAATTGCCACTTTGCCCATACCACCTCTCTGTGATCTAGAGACAACCTGCCTGAGGAAACGTGAGTGTATGTTTTTCACTGGGAAATGCGGCAGACACTCCACAGAAGAAGAGGACAGACCAGCAGCCGGCAGAGGGGAAAGGAATTGGCGTGTAATTCCTGGTTTGCTTGGCTTTGTACATTAAACATGTGGTTTTGCTTCATTCCAGCAAGTCCTTTGAGGTGCCTATAAGCCATAAGCTGAAAATGAGCCAGGGATCCTACAAGAAGGAAGACATTTCTCCATTTTAGAGAGGTGGTATAAGGAGTGGTTGAATATGCGGGCTCTGGCTGCTGATGCCAGGGTTCAAATCCCAACTCCTCCACTTACTAGCTATGTGACCTTGGACAAGTTAACTAACATCTCTGTGCCTCTTCTACAAAACTAGTATATAAAGATCAGGCCCTTTATATACACATGGTTGGTTGAGGATTAAATGCATTAATACATGTAAATACACTTAGAATGGTGCCTAGCATGTGGCACATAGCATGTGGCACTTGCTCCGTGAATGCCCCCTATTATCATTCTATCCTTTCTCCCTTCAACGGTATCTGTAAAGAACAAATAATCTGTGATAGGGTTGCAGGTCAGCCCCTAATAAATGAAAACCTGATGAATAGTTAAGGAGAATCTTAGCAGCTTAAAGCAGGTAGTTTCAAGACATGTTGCAATGAGAGTTGCCTTACATGACAAGTTATGAAGCAAATGAAACTCATTATCCCAGGAAATTGTATAGACCAAAAATGTAAATAGGTTCAAAGAGAGGTGAAAAACTTGAGTGGTAAGACCTAATGTTAAGGACATACCAAACTTCTGAGGGCACAGGAAGCAATCACTGCTTTCAGAGAACCTTCCCTGGTGCTACTGTTAGAGACAGTAGGCTGGATTAAACATCTACTGTTTGGAAACCCTGGTGGCATAGTGGTTAAGTGCTACAGCTGCTGACCAAATGGTCAGCAGTTTGAATTAACCAGGCACTCTTTGGAAACTCTACGGGGCAGTTCTACTCTGTCCTACAGGGTCTCTATGAGTCAGAATCGACTTGATGGCAACAGCTTTTTTTTTTTCTTTTTGTCCCTTACAAAGGAGCCCTGGTGGTGCAGTGGTTAAAGCACTTGGCTGCTAACCAAAAGATCAATGGTTCGAACCCGCCAGCAGCTCCTCAGGAGAAAGATATGGGAGTCTTCTTCCATAAAGCCTTGGAAACCCTAATGAGGTAGCTCTACTTTGTCCTATATGATCTCTATGAGTCAGAACCGACTTGACGGCAATGCATTTGGTTTGAGTTCCTTACAAGAAATCTGTTTGGCTAGAATTTGAAGTGGGTTGTTTGATAGCGCAAGCTTTCCAAAGCTCACAGCTGAAAGCTATTTGACCTTTCCTTTGCAGGTGAAGCCCCACACATGCTTGTCCAGAGAGGATGCTCACTAATACAACTTACTTTGGTGGGTAAAAGAGATCCCCAAGCTCTGGGACACATCCTGGCCCCAGTACAGTGAATGGAGCATTTTTTTTTAGGAGTTCGAATAGTGGTGGCAGTATTTTTTTATTGTTACTCCACAATCATCCCCTTCTTCCTCACTGACATGCCCTGAGTTTGTTCAGGTGTAAGAGCACAGTATTTCAAGTCCACGAGTGAATCATGATTGGTCTAAGCAATTGTGGCCACTCCATTTCTCTTACCAGAGATTGGTTTAATGGAGGTCATATGACCCAGTTCTGGACAAGGAGACATAAGAGAAATTCAGCTAGGAGGCTGTGGAAAAGATTTTTCTCTCAGATAAAAGAAAGACATGCAAGGAGAGATTGTCTTATTCCTTCCTGCTTTTACCACTATTATGTGAGGGTTGGATTTATGGAGCTACTTCAGCCTTCTTGCAACCATGAGGCGTGCTGTAGAGATGTTCAGGCAGCGCCCAGGCAATGGAAAGCAACCCTGGGATTGCCTACCTCCTGATGTGTATGTGAGATTATGGATTAACCACTACTGTCTAAGCCACTTTTAGATGACTGTTACTTGCAACCAAACCATCCTAACTGGTATATTGCCATGTATGTTTTGCTCACCATGAGTCCTTAGTGCAGTGCTTCCCACATGGTTAGGGGCTCAATAATTGTTCACTGAATTAGTTAATGGCAACTGTGATGGTTAAGATTGTGTGTCAACTTGGCTGTGCCATGAGACCCAGTGTTTTGGCAGTCATGTAATGTTGTAGTCACTTCCCTGTTGAAATTTGATATGTGATCACCCCTGTGATGGGATCTACTGTGAGTACCCTCTTCGTTGCAGGGGAGTTTCCTTGGGCACGTGGCCTGCATCAAGTTGGGTGGAGGCTCAGGCAGGGCTCCAGGAACTTTTGCTCATTCTGAATCCTGCAGTTGGCTCCTCTTTGTCTGACCTCCGGTTCTTGAGACTTGAGCTGGCAGCTTGCCTGCAGTCTTGTCTGCAGATCTTGGGATTCTTTGATCTTCACAGCCTGTGAGCAACTGCCTTGTTCTTCAGCCTGCCAATCTTGTGTTCACCAGCTCCTGCAGCTGCATGAAGCAGGGCATGCCTCTAACCTCACCCGTGGACTTGGGACATTACAGCTTCTATGACTGCATGAGCCATTTTCTCTCTATATGCATTTACACATTTTACTGGTTTTATTTCTCTATTTAGAGAACCAAGCCTAAGACAGAAACACTGCTTAATCTTACTACTGAGTCTGCTGGGTCTCTTGGTTCTGGTAGAAAGGTTAGGGTGGCTGTCTGAGCCCTTGCCTAGGTAACCTGCCTGGAGTACCAGTGACTTGCCCACTGG
The DNA here is from genome assembly GCF_030014295.1 of Loxodonta africana. NCBI lineage: Eukaryota > Metazoa > Chordata > Mammalia > Proboscidea > Elephantidae > Loxodonta > Loxodonta africana. The sequence continues at coordinate 46,934,682 of NC_087367.1, read as the reverse complement.
GTCCTTTCTTAATCTTCTTAGTTCTGCCCACAGCCAGCAGTGCCTCCCAACCTCCCTGGTACCAACCTTTCATATCCACAGTTGCTGAGTTTCCTCTGGAGAGGAACTGCTTGTTACCACCTGCTGAACTTCCCAGCCATAGACCCCCAGCCTAAATGGCCATATTTTGTCTATTTTCACATTTTTGGACACTATATTTCACCTGTCTCTCTGCAGCACATCCCTCATCCCCTCCACCCCCTATGCCTTATACCTTTTCCAGGACTCCAGGTACCTGGTAGGTATAACCCATTCTCAGTACCCATCGCCTTCTGGTCTTGTCTATCACAGGCTTCCATAACTCTGGAAGGCTTTCCTCCTTATATACTCAAAAGCCATTTCCCTGCAGTCATCATCATCAGACAGTTTAGTCAGATGCTAATGAACAGTGACAATAATTGCTTCTTCTACAAGCCAGGAAGCTTCACCTGTGATTGTGAAATGTCAAGCAGAAGCTGAGTTGGAAAAGGAACAATAAAATTCTCTTCTGCCTGTTTTTCACTTCCAGAATTAAAGGAAGAGTTCAAGGTTTTTCCAGAAAACCCTGTAACAGGGCATTTCAATCTCACTGTTTATAAAGTCAAAGAAAGTAAGCTTATTTTCAACCTTACTAAAATTGTTGAGAATCAGGAATGGTGGAAATTTTTAGCAAATTATAAAATTACATGACCAGCCTAAAATGGAACCTATACAAATGCCTCTCACCAGTAGTATGGTTAATCAACTGTGGTATATTTACAAAATGGAACATTGCAGCAATGAGAATGAACAATCTACAAACAGGTAGATGAATTTCAAACATAATACTGAGTTAAAGAAGTCAGACACAAAAGAGCACATACTGTATAATTTTATTTATTTAAAATTCAATATCAGGCAAGCCTATTCTATGATATTGGAAGTCATGATAATTGTTGCCCTTGCGGCAGTGGGAGAGGGCAGCTGGAAATCATCTGAGCTGGACTTTTGAGATTCTGATCGTATTCTGTTTATTGATTTGGGAGCTGGTTACATGAGTGTATTCAACTTGAGAGCATTCAATGAGCTGTACATGTATGATATGAGCAATTTTCTGTATATACATTGTACTTCTATAAAAAGTTAAAAATACAATTACATGGTCAGGGAAACAAGCCCTGGATCACAAAGCAAGCAAAGATTTGTGGAATTCTAGTGTCAAAAAGGAGGCCCAACTCCCTAATTTAAAGAGGGGGAAACAGAGTGCTCCAGAAGTCCAGTGAATCATGAAAGTCCTATCAACGGGCCAATGGCTGAGCTGGGGATGGAGTCTGTTGAGCAACTGATGCATGTTATCCTCTCCAGGGGAGATGTCCCATCACATGGAGGATGGTAACCCACTTCACAGTCTCAGATGTTGGGATCACCAAGAAAGGCACAACTCACACACAAGCATTGGATGGAACAGTGCTTTACTCATATAGGGAGGAGACAAAGTAAGGTCAGCTTCAATAGTGGGCGTTGGTCTCCCATGGTCAGAAGGTCTTACTCCAGAGCAGATACAGGAAAATGGTGTGCATGCACCCGTCTCGTGCTACAGGAGAAGGACCCCCATTCCCTCTCCACTGGGAGCAGATATGGCAATAGGGTTGTCCAAGAGCTATATAATGCACATATTAATTAAACAGCTCCTGGGAACGTTGACGTACTTAGGGCAAGAGCAGAGGGATGTGCTGATAGGCCACTATCTACTTGGGATATGTTTTGGGTTGAGACACCTCAGAAATGGGAGTCAGCCCACACTCTCATCCCATGCAAATGATCAGACCAACACATCTGGTCCTAAGTACAAGGCTCATTCATGCTTCACGGGGAAAGATGGCAAGCTGAGCTCTGGCTACCGTCTTCCACAGCATCCATGTCTAATTCCAGCCCAGGGCTCTTGCACTGAATGGACATCAAGTAGCTTAGACTGTAACCCCCAACACCCAAATAGTAATCTGTCCTCTTCCGTGCATCTTCATTCCTTTTTGTTAGATTTATTTGGGAATCAGGGTTGGGATAAGTGCTTAGTGCTAACAGATTCTCTTGTTTGCTTCCCTGAGATTTATGGAGAACATCACAGATAAATGACCCGGTAGGCACACTGGCCCTGTGCTTGGTTTAATGCTCTGCTGTTATTGTCTTGAAATTCTGATAATGTTTTAACAAGGAGCCTCACATTTTAGTTTTTCACTGGGCCCCACAGACACCCCGTCCTGCAGATAAATGTTGATTTGTGTAATACAGGTGGTATGTAGGTCTAGTATTTGTAACCAAAATCTGTTTTTAAAGAAACGGGGGAACTTGCTCTCTAAAGGTAAATCCTATACTACAGTTTTCTACAAAGATTAATCCCTTAATTTATTTTATGACTGAATTTCTGTTATAACCAGTTGACTTAAAACAAAAGATCAAATGAAATAATAAATAAGAATTCTGAAACAGTTGACTTTAAGAGCTGGAAAGGGATCTTAGAGATAATCTAACCCATCCCCCTTATTTTGCAGATGGAGAAAAGGAGGTCTAAAGCAGGGAGTGATTTCCAAGGGAATTGAGCCAACTTTGTAAGTGGAAGCCTATGAATATTGGTCAACGTAGTACAATATTTGAAGACTCAGTGATATTTCAAAATGTCTGGCAAGGTTTCTGGAGCACTTCTTTTTGCCATCCCAGAAAAAAAACCTCTCAACCAGGCCAAAACATTAAATTTACTTTACACAGAATCATTTTCTGGAAAGAAATGTACAGGGAAATTGATTACATTTTGTATAAAATAATTACCTTAATGTAGTACCTGCTGCTTACACCACTCATTTGGAAATAGAAATGGCAGTCAGAATGGCTCTGTCTCAAACACAGTTTGTTAGCTTCAACTTGACCCAACTCTGTGTCTGTCACATGCAGATACCAGTACCCAGACAAAGACCGTGGCATCTGTCTGGGATGCTGGGCTTTCATCTCAGCCCTCCTTTGTTTGGCTTCACTGGATAGATTACTAAATGGCTGGGTCATGGCTGTGTTCTGCTTCAGATCAATGACATTTCTAAGCCCAGAGAAAACATAATTAACTAATTAATTAAAATTTTAAAGTAGCTAGCATGGGCCAGGAATTCTGCTTGGTGATATAGATGCAAGGACACACCCCTGTTCTTGGGGAGTACACAGCCTAGTTGCGAAGGCAGCTGTGATTATAATTCAAGGCTGTGAGCACTAGCCAAAGTAATGCAGACACTGTGGTGCCATCAGCTAACACAGGTGTTGCAGGAGGAGGAATGGATTTAAAGGGGAGGAAGATGAATTCTTGGAGATGCCAAGTTTGAGGCGTCTATGAAACATCTAGGCAGATTACTTTTCCCCAAATCAAGCAGAAACATTTAAACCTTTTTGTAAAGTTGCCTTAACAAACTCTAAGAGGAGTAGGAATACGCGTTTGTGGTAGTTGCATAAATGAGTTCAAAGATCATGTGTGTATTTAATATGCAATATCACAATCCTCATTCCAAATGAATGTGCATATCATTAGGTATTTATTTTTAAACCATATCTAAAATGAAGAGAGTATTTTTTTTTTTTTAGAGAAGTTAGAACACTACAATTTTGTTGCTAAAAAGACCCAAAACAATCACATTTCACATGAAACAATTTGAGCCCAGCAAGACTAAGTGATGCTTCCAAGGTCTCCCAGCTATTAAAAGGCAGAGCCAGGACTCCAACCTGGTGTCCTCTATTCCCTACTCCATGCTGTCTTGTCAAGTTATCCAAGAAGGACGTAATTCACTAGTCCAAAGTCTGCCACAGCGCATTGCCCACCCCAACATCCTGTTTTAAAGGAGAGCTCTGAAGCATGTTCCTCTTCTGTCCCACTTCTGCCTGCCACCTACTCATGGTTTTATTTCTTCCCTCCATCTCAAGTCTCTGCCTTCCCTCCCCTGCTTGCTTTGAAAATTCTTTGAGCAGGGCCTTTGATCAAGTCCCCATGACCTGCTGGTTGTTTTTGCGGCTTCCAGTGAAGTAGGAAGCCTGTTGAGCACCATCACATATGGTGGTCTTGTTCCCTTCATTTGATCTGAGGGTAAGCAGGAAAAACACTGGGTTGACTTTTCCTTTCAACAGAGCTTCTCAGTAAGAGAAACATTACTATCAGAATTTAAGTCAGACAGGTGTTCAGCATCCACTTGCAATTTTTTCGTTTGTTTTGTACAGCTTTATTAAGGTATGGAAACCCTGGTGGCGTAGTGGTTAAGTGCTACGGCTGCTAACCAAAGGGTCGGCAGTTCAAATCTGCCAGGTGCTCCTTGGAAACTCTATGGGGCAGTTCTACTCTGTCCTACAAGGTCGCTATGAGTCGTAATCTACTCGACAGCACTGGGTTATTAAGGTATAATTTACATACCATAAAATCCTTCCACTGTAAGTGTGAATTTCAGTGATTTTTAGCAGACTTACAGAGTAGTGCAACCATCACCACTATTGTGTTTTAGAACATTTCCAGCACCCTAAAAGATTCTCTCAAACCCATTGATTTTCAATGCCTTGTGCCATGCCAGCCCCAGGCAACCACTGGTATGCTTTTGGCTTCTATAAATTTACCCTTTTTGGACATTCTATGTAAATGGAATCATAAACCTCATCTTTGGCTTCTGGTTCTCTGCCTTTGTGTAGCGTTTATGAAGTTCATCCATATGGGAGGGTGTATCAGCAGTTTTTTCCTTTATAGTGCTGAATGTTGTTCATCCGTTCCCCAGCTGATGGACATTGGGGTGTTTCCCAGTGTTTGCTTATTATGAATAATACTGTTATGAACATTCACGTACAAGTGGTGTGTGTCATGGATTGAATTGTGTCCCTCCAAAATATCTGTCAACTTAGCTGGGCCATGGTTCTCAGTATTGTGTGATTGTCCACCTTTTCATGTGAATTTCCTATACGTTGTAAATCCTATCACTATGATGTAATAAGATGGATTAGCAGCAGCTATATTGATGAGGTCTGCAAGATTAGGTAGTGTTTTAAGCCAATCTCTTTTGAGATGTAAAAGAGAAAAGTGACCAGAGAGACATGGGGACCTCATACCACCAAGAAAGCAGTGCCGGGAGCAGAGTGCATCCTCTGGACCTGAGGATTCTGCACTGAGATGCTCCCAGACCAAGGGGAGATGGATGACAAGGACCTTCCTCCAGAGCCAACAGAGAGAGAAAACCTTCCCCTGGAGCTGGTGCCCTGAATTTGGACTTGTAACCTACCAGACTGTAAGAGAATGAATTTCTCTTTGTTAAAGCCATCCACTTGTGGTATTTCTGTTATAACAGCACTAGATGACTAAGACAGTGCGGCTGGGAAGAAGCAGTGTTTAAGTGCTCAGCTACCATCTTAGTCATCTCTCTTGGATAAATTCCTAGGAGTGGAACTGCTGTGTTGTTAGGTAAGTTTATGTTTAACGTTTTAAGAAACTATCAAGCTGTTTTTCAAAGTTGCTGCACTATTTCGTACATTCGCATCAGCAATGTGTGACGGTTACAATTTCTCCATATCCTCACCAATACTTGTTATTGTTTGTCCTTTTTGTTATAACCATTTCAGTGGGTGTGAGGTGGTATCTCATAGCACTTGGAGGACTTTTGAAGCACCTTTGAGAAATAGAAATAGTTTTGAATAATTCTGTCTGGGTCTTTCAAGTCATACTCCATTCTAAATTATAAGAAGGCAGATTATTGTGTATTATTGCATATTTATGATTATTAGAGCCAGGGTTTGGTTTTAGATCAAATTTGTGTTTACTGAGGTATATATGTGTTCAGAGAGTTGTATCCAAATTATAGAAATCAACACAGAATATTTCTTTCTAAAATTATTAGGGGATTTATAGTAGAATATTTGCATGGTGCCACAAGTTTCTTTACTCCCTGGATTTTCGTTGTCTTATTCCATCTTCTGGTGGGGAAGGGAGCATTTAGCCTAATACCAAATCACAGGTATACTGTGAGAAGTCATCAGTATTAGCAAGCGGGAGCTTTGTCCTTCTCGTTGCTGTTTCACTCTGAAGAATGTAAAGATTCAGTCAACTGGGTTTGTCAGCTCTTCCCTATGCAATGCAGCAGGGCTCGGTTTGCTTTTCTGACATGTTGGTAAGGGATATTGAATCCTTGGTCAGGAATGCACAATAATAATAAAAATTCTAAACCATCATTTATAGACCATTGATGCTGAATACGATTCTTGACCAAAGTCTCACAGGCAGAATGCTGTCACCCAGCCCAGAACCCAGGTCTCAGGGTTCCTATTTCACAGTCCTTTTCATTGTACTATATTGCCCAGTGTTTGTAATCTAGTATGAGTGTGTGTACATATGAAGATGGAAATGCCATCAAGACCCCCAAAGACACTGAATTTTAGATGGTGGAATTTCAGGCATGTGGTAGTGTTACCGGGGCCTCAGGATTCCTAACCCCAGGGATCGGGGGGCTAGGACTCCCAAATTCTCTATCAGACTCAAAGGGTCTTTGTCCACCTCTTGTAAGAATGTAAAGAGGAGACAATCAGAAAGGTTTTTCACTCAAGCAGATTTTATTTTAGTTTCGGAAAGTAGAAGGAGAGGGTGGGGACTAAGTCTCACCACAGGACTGTCTCCTAAGAGGAGTTATCTAGGAGTTTTCATAGCCAGATAACAAAAGGGGAGGTCATGCATATTCAGCGTGTTTCTTTGAGGGGTTAGGCCCTTCTCAGAATGGCGATGCATACTAATTAGCCTGCACAGGCATCTGGGATCCAAGATGGAACCCACTGATATTCAAGATGGAATTCTCTCTGCAGCCCTTGGCATCACTTATTTTGGGATAGTGCAGGCACAGTGATTTTCTGCGCTACACCCCGCCCCCCCCATTGGCAGGCCCAGGAAAGTGAAACAGCAGTCACACTTGGTTCTTCTGTGCATGCAGAGCCTGCAAAGGGGGAAAGGACTAGAAAAACCCTAAAAGGGAAGTAAGTCAGGGGTGTTTTAGCCTTATCTCACATTGACGGGACGTGGTTCCTGTTTACTCAGCCTCCAGGTGGTAATCTTTTAACAGCTCTTCTGTAAGCCAGCACAGTTAACCCTATCTGTCTCAGTAGAATGGGACTTTGTTGAGCTTTCTGCAAAGAGTACTGTATAGAAAGGTTGCCCTGCCCAGATTAGGGGCATCTGTAGATTGTGGTTGTTGGGAAGTTTTGAGACAACAAATAGTAAAGAGCCCAACACAGCGCCTGTCACACAGTGGCTTTTAATAAATGACGTATCTGAGCTCCAGAGGGCCTCACGCTGTGCGCTTGAAGCACTCCTTACCTGTTTCCCCGTCTCCTGAGAGCCATTAAACATAGTGCTTACCGCTATTTGACAGGTTTCAGAGAGCTCATTTTCCTCAGGAATCCCAGGGATTCCCTGGGTTTGGAGGCCTCCTCATGGTGGTTTTGTGGCTGGTTCTTAAAGTAGGTCCAGATGTTCACCAGGTAAGTCCTGGGCTACTGTTACTCAGTTGTAAAGTTCTATTTTTCACTAGTGATGTTGTTTCCACCAGGGCCTGGGGCAGAGAGCTTGCTTCCAGATGTGCCTTTTTAGTTCCAGACCACAGATACCAAAAAAACCAAACCCAGGTCGGGTGGGGCTTTTCTGACCCTTGGCATTAGGTAGGGACCCATTCTGGCTTCCTCTGTCTCTGACTCCTTCCTGATTAGGTGTTAAAACCTCCCTCCTTAAGGTATATCCAGGACTTGTATCCTGTGGGCTGCACAGATTCAACACCCACTGCTCCATCTACAGGCTCCATCTTTCAGTTCTGGCTCCTAGGAATTTCACTCTTGTTTACATGTGTATTAAAGGAAAACCTCGTTAAGCTTTGAGCATTTAGGCCATCCATGGAATGACCCCAGGCCCACCGAAAGCTTAGGCAACCCATCCTGGACTTGTTTGGAACCAGGCTTCACCATATCAGTGATATGAAAACAAGAGTTTACAACCCACCTTATGGGATAAACAGAGACCTGAACTCAGAATCTTGCCTTATTGGTACATGTCCTTCTTTTTGCCATAACCAAGTTCTTTTTGATTTCTGCTTGGAGGGACCCACTGAATTCACACTTGAATGAAGTGATGTGGCTCTACCTTGCCAAGTAAGCAATGAGTCCAGTTTTGTTTCAGATCAATATGCAGTCATGTGGTAGTCTTTGTTTCTTACTGTACAACACAAACCTATTTTTAATTATGTGTGTGTGTATAACTATCTATAGAGCAGTGTGAGGATTAAGTAATTTGATGTGGGAAAAGGGTTTGGAGTAGTACCTGACACATAGTAGGCACGACATGAACTTAGCTATTAATTGACTAGATGGCACCAGGTTTGGTTTGTATATAAACAAACAGGTTGGACTAGAAATAGATATACACATGCATATACTGAAGAAGAATTGATGCCTTTGAATTGGTGAATATTGAATATACCATGGACTGCCAGAAGAACGAACAAGTTTGTCTTGGAAGAAATACAGCCAGAATGCTGTATTTGGAAGCGAGGATGGTGGGACTTACTTTGGACATGTTATCAGAAGGGACCAGTTCCTGGAGAAGGACAGCATGCTTGGTAAGGTAGGGGGTCAGTGAAAAACAGGAAGACCTTTGACAAGATGGATTGACACAGTGGTTACAACAATGGGCTCAAACAGCAATGATTGTGAGAATGCATGGGACCGGACTAGATATTTATATATATAGTCTGACCTGTCTACATAATTTGGAGCATAATTTTAGGTTGGGTGCAGGTTTGTTCTCACATCTTCAAGTCTACCATCTTGTCTAGAAATGTGGATAACTTCTGCAGCATCCACAATGTTGACTTACATTGTAATAACTCCACAAAGGCTTTCAAGGTCAGAGGAGTATAGACAAAGGAAGATGTGCCAAAGTGTCTCTCCCGTGATGTAGAAAGGCCATCAGGTGCCCAGGCCAAGGGCATGACTTTGCTCTTCAACCCAAGGTTTCAGAGGCAGGAGGACAGCTTTCTGTGTAGTCAGGAATATGGGCTCTCACTGTCAGCGGCCATATGGATTTGGGAACATTAGTCAGCTAGAGAACTCGCTGATATGGAAAAAGAGACTTTTTACAGGACATCCCAAAATATTTTTTAAACTTATGGAAAAATGGAAGTGACTCTCTCTAAGTGCCAACTGCTGACAAGCATTTTTGTTTAAAGCTATAGTAGGTAGAAAAAAATTAGTGCAATTGTTTCAAGAAATATTTCAGCAGATGAGGGTTGGCTGTTCCAGAAGACACTTGAAAGGAAAGTTCTCTCAGTGGGATCCCAGTAACAACCTTAGAGTACAGGCAAGGAATTCAAGCTGAATTCTGAATTCTTAGCTGTGTACCGGAGCACAACTGTCCCTACTCTAATGGAGAGTTGAACGCTTACTCACTTAGTCATCTTGATCCCTCTGTGCCTCAGTTTCCTCATCTGTAAAGATGAAGATTAAAAACTGCTTATAAGCTGTGTGAAGAGCCCTGGTGGTGCTGTGGTTAAATGCTTGGCTGCTAACCATAACCAAAAGGTCAGTGGCTTAAACCTACCAGCCTCTACATGGGAGAAAGATGTGGCAGTCTGCTTCTGTAAAGATTACAGCCTTGGAAACTCTATGGGGGCAGTTCTACTCTGTCCTATAGGCTCACCATGAGTTGGAATCAAGTCAGTGGCAGTGGGTTTTTGTTTTGGTGTGAGCAGTGTGGGGATAAATGATTTAATGCAGGAAAAGGATTTGGAAAAATACCTGACACATAATAGGCATGACATGAACTTAGCAGTTATTCTAATATGTAACAGGATGTTAAAATCTCAAAGGTTTGTTTGACTGAGGTTTCTGAGCTGAAAAGAGTAGGCACCAAGTATTCCCATATTCCAAAATGAGTCACAAAGCCTCCTAGACTATCTGTTTAGGACTTGCAAAGGGGTTGAGTAAAGCCTGCTTCTGCCAGAGTCCAGGGAAGTCAAATATTAAGTAGGGGAAGGTGGAAAATGAGTATTTCTTTAAATAAAGGACTGTTGTTGGAGAAGTGAGGATTTTCCACTTTTCAGGGAATGGAGGTATTTCTCTACCACTTTAAACCAAATGAGTGGAATGTGTCAAGAATACCACTCAGAGAGCTTGGCCTGCATCTCCTGGAATTTAGAGATATGAGGGAAAACACCTAACACACATCTGGAAAAGTCTAAAGGTTAGAGGCTATAGCTAAAGAGGCCAGTGGCACCAGAAAGATAAACAGTGGCATAGGGAGGGAGGTCACCACTGGTGGGGCAAAGATAGGGATCTCTTGGAAGTGATCCTACTGTGAATTGTCCTGAAAAAGGACTATTCCTAAGACAGCATCCTTCCGGGTGAGGTGATCTTGACAGAAGGAGGCTGGAGGAGTACCACTGCTCCAGAAGCTGAGGATGGTGGCTGGCTTGAAAGGACATCATCACACCAAGGAATTGAATTTGAAAGTCATGTGTGTGTGTGTGTACATGTGCACGTGCATGTGTGTGGTGTATGTGGGTGTGTGTGTGTGTGTGTACGTGTGGGTGTGTGGTGTATGTGGGTATGTGGATGGGTGAGAGAGACTGTAGGAGGATTTCTAGGAAGTTCAAAACTGTTCCAGGGAAAAAAAGAGTTAGCGTTTGGACATCCATCTCACCAGGGGGCATCAACACCAGATTACAATTGTACCTGTCAAGAATTATCTTTTCTGCCCCTTTTCGAGCTTTATCTCATTCCCTGGGAAGCCTGGAATAGACTCGTGGGTGAGGGGGGAAGAATAGATAAACAAGGTAGGGAAATGATGAGGAAGCTGACCTTATACCCCTTTCTTCCCCATGCAAGCCTATATCACACTTAATGGAGGAGAAGCTTTAAATTAGAGGAAAGTTCGAAGTCAACAAAATGAGTTTGCAGGGGCAGTTGTGAAGGAGATCAAATTAGTTTTCAATCCTTGAAGCCTACCAAGTTCAACTGTCTAAAGTCAGACTTCCTAGAAGCAGAGCCTGAGACAGGGATTCAGGCAGACAAGATTTATTGATACCGTGGTCTTAGGAGAAACCTGTAGGGGAGGGAGTGAATCAAGGTAGTGCAGGGGAAGAAGCTAAGCAAGAATGTGGTCTCAGGTAAAGTCTAGCTTTGGTCTGAGTCATGAAGGTCTCTAAAGCATAAATAACACCACGAAGTTGTCCCATCTTGAGGTAAAGGGGCTGGTCCATTATACACTTAGTCAGCCATTTGGAAGTAGAGACAAATAACCTCCTGGATGAATTAGCTCCTGGCAGCTGAGAGCAATTCTTCAGAGCAAGGAGGAAGATTTGAACTATTAGCAGTCAACAATCAGAGCATTTGAGAGATGAGTGCTTTAGCCCAGCAAAGGGGATCTAAATGGACTCCACCAGTGTCTACTGCAATATCTCATTCCAAAGCCTGTTCCATATGGTTCTCCCCCGCCACCACACCCCCAGAGAATCTGGCAGTCTCCTTAAAATATTCTTATGCATAGTTGAGGTCTACATTACACTCTTAGTCTTGGAAAATACTCTGTCTATGGAATACATATTGGGGCAGAGCGAATTCTCCTGCCCGATTTTTACCACCACGTTGGGCCTGATATTTAAAAGCACCCTTCTTTTATCAATTCAGTATTTTCATTGACTGTGTAATTAAAGTCTTGTGAACTCCTAACATTTATGGGGCCCAATTCAAGAGCACAAATTGAGGCCTGCATACCATCTATCTGTATTTAAAATGTACAAATCAAGCTAACTAAATGTTAAATAAAATTAGTTTTGTAACCATCTACAATGACGTATATACCTTCGTTACAACCTGGAAGGCCACATTTGAGTTTAGAACTTTAAAATTTCTTGAAGTTCCATTCTGGAATGAGGTGAAAGTGCGAAGCCAGCCTCCAATCTGTGGCCCACCCACCCTTCTCTTTCCATCTGTGGTTCTAGTCTCTTCTGTGAGTGGCCTTGTCACAAGCACATGGATATCCCAGCCTGACATCCATGCCCCATCTACATATCCTGAAAAGTCAGTCTTTGGCCACCCATCAGGCCTTGAGGTGCTCATACCAGCCACATGGTCTGCCCTTGAAAGGTAAACCCAGAGAAGAGGCCTGTGGCCTGAAGCCATGAGCTTGTGACCTTTTGGACAGTGACATTTGGATTCTGGAACTTAACCTAAATCAATGCTGCGCAATATAACTTTCTTCAACGATGGAAATGTCATATATCTGGGCAGTTCAATATGATAGCCACCAGTCACATGTGACTATTGAGCATTCAAAATCTGATTAGTGTGACTGAGGAACTTAATTTTAAGTTTCTTTAATTTTAATTAATATAAACTTAAAATTAAAGAGCTACATGCAACTACTGGCTACCCTATTGTTCAGTACAGATCTAGAAGGTGGGGAGTAAGCTCCTTGTGTGCATGTCCCCTTGGCCCAATGTACTGTTTATCCTGTCTGTATGTAGCAGACTGTATTTTCTAAATACAGCCACACCTATATATTTACCATCCTAGAAGCTCTTCTTACAGTGAGATTGACACACCTCCCGCTAAGAGATTGGGTCTGTGTTCTGTTTCATTGAATCTGGACAGGGGATTGTGACAGCCCAGACCAAAGAGTACGGAAGTCATACTATGTGATTTCCAAAGCTAGGTCAAAAAAAAGGATACAGCTTCTGCCTGGCTCTCTCTCTTTAGTGTCCAGCTACCATCTGCAATGATAGGCAGTACTTTATATAGAGCTTATGAGGAAGCCTCAGCCACAAGGGAAGGTGGAGAAGAACTGATGTCTTCTGCCAATAGCTGTGTAAATAAGCCACCTTGAAAGGTTTAACCCTAGTTAAGCCTTTAAAAAAAAAAAAAAGGGTGACTGCAATTCCAACTGACATCTGACTGCAACCGCATGAGAAACCCTAAGCCAAAACCATCTAGCCAAGCCACTCAAATTCGAGATCCACAGAAACTGTGAGATATATAAATTACCGTTGTTTAAAGCATTGATTTTTGCAGTGATTTTTTATGCACCATTGTTGTTGTTAGGTGCCATCCAATTGATTTTGACTTATAGTGACCCCATGTAACAGAGTAGAACTGCCCTATAGGGTTTTCTAGGCTGTAATTTTTAATGGAGATGACTGCCAGGTCTTTCTCCCATGCATCTGCTCTGTGGGTTCAAGCCAACAACCTTCCTGTTAGCAGCCAAGTGCTTAATCACTGGTCCACCAGGGCTCCTTTATGCAGCATTAGATACCTAATAAAGGAGAAGGATGTAACAATAGAGGTTTGGGGCCTAGGACAGGGGCATCTTTTGCCAGGATATTAGTAAGGAATATTGATTTTGTTTGTTTTAGTGCCTTGATATTTCCTAGGGGAGGGTGAGATTATTTATACAAAAGAGGAACTTGGAGGACTGATTAGGGTATTTGGGTTTGAAAATTTTCCTACAAAAGCTGTGATGGAAGAGTCCTTCATCCAGAGTGCACAAATAAACTAAAATGTGATGAGATTATTTATTTGCTTGATTGAGTAAACACACCAACATGTACACAATTTGAAAGAGCCATAGAGGAAGGCGATCTGCTTAAGTCTATGATGTTGTCTGTCATTTTTCAGAACTGCCTGCTAAACTTCTCTTTCAGTATTGCCTACAAAGCTGGATTACGAGTTTCCCATGAAACAGGACACATCACTCAAAAGGAGATTTTGTTAGTGACCCGAGACAGCATTCCTAGCCTGATCAACCAACTTACTCAGCAGACTTTGCTCTGAATGGCTTAGAACTGTTTCAAAAACTCATTCCCCGCCTCTGAGGATACATGCTGTCAAAGTTATCTTTCAAAAACACACCTCGGATCCTGTGCTTTGGTCGCTCTCGGCTGCATAGAGAATTAAGCCCCAGCTTCTCAGCTTGATTTTTAAGACTCTATATTTTGCAACCCCCACTTAGCTTTCCTGTTCTCTTGTCCATCAGCAGTCTCCCACAAACACACAATGTTCTCTTTACTTAATGATGACAGGTACTGTTACCAGAATAAGGTTCTTGCCTCTCACTGGTCAAGAATGAGCAGGTAAGGCACTTAGAGTTTTCTACACGAGCAAAACTTTATTGAAGAGGTTTGCAAGCAGAGGGGAGGAGGGCCTAAGCAACGCATACCCCTGTCTCGCAGAACAAAAGACTTGCCTGGGTTTTTAAAAGTTCTTGGGTGGGAAAAGATTCATGTTTATTCACAGGCATAGGTGAAGATATGTTAACTACGGTGCAAATGCAGCAGCTTTTTAAGATGGCTCCTGTCCTGGAGGCCTCTGGGATTCGTGGCAGGACTTATTACGGGGTGTCGTGCCTGCACAGTCTCTCGCTCCCCAAGTTCGATTCTCCTGCTGCTGCTGCAGCCCCTCACTGCCTCTCGTGGAAGGTCAGACAGCGGTCACAGATGGATGTTCTGAACATGTCCCTCGGGCTGGTTTTCTCCAGCTGCTTCTGAAAGACGACTTTAAGGAAGTTGAAGGCTATTTTCTGATACCCTGCCCCATTGTTCTGGGGGATGGCTTTGTTTCTGCGCCCTGGCCCATATCCTGTTACTTTGTTTGAAGATTTGGGGGCCCCTCTGTTCCCTGTCTTAGTACCATTTATGGGTCCTTGTTATGTGTCCCACATTGTGCTAAGAGCTTTACATAATATCTCATTTTCTATTTATATGATTACATAAGACAAACATTATTATCTTTATAGTATAGATAAATAATAAAACGATAGACAACACTTTATATGTTGTTGTTGTTAGGTGCTGTCGAGTCAGTTCCAACTCATAGTGACCATATGTACAACAGAATGAAACATTGCCTTGTCCTGTGCCATCCTCATAATCATTGTTATGCTTGAACCCATTGTTGCAGCCACTGTGTCGATTCACCTCCTTGAGGGTCTTCCTCTTTTTCACTGACCCTCTACTTTACCAAGCATGATGTCCTTCTCCAGGGACTGGTCCCTCCTGAAAACATGTCCAAAATATGTGAGACGAAGTCTCACTATTCTCGCTTCCAAGGCAGATTCTGGCTGTACTTCTTCCAAGACAGATTTATTCATTCTAAGCTACTGTCCAATAAAAATAAAATTTTGAGTTACATATGTAATTTAAAATTTTCTACTAGCCATGTTGAAAAGGTCAAGGGAAGCAGGTGAAATTAATTCTAATAAAAATATTTTATCAACATACCATGTAGTCAATACAAAAAATTATTAATGAGATATTTTACATTCTTTCTTTTGGAGGAGTACTAAATTTTTGGAGGGGTATCTGGGTAGTATAAATGGTTAACACTCTTTGCTGTTAACCAAAAAGTTGGAGGTTCAATTTCACCCAGAGATGCCTCAGAAGAAAGGCCTGGCAATCTACTTCCAAAAAATCAGCTATTGAAAATCCTGTGGAGTAAAGCTCTACTCTGACATACATGAGGTCACTATGAGTCAGAGTTGACTCAATAGCAACCGGTTACTGGTTAAGTCTTTGGAATTCACTGGGTATTTCACACCTACAGTATGTCTGAATTTGGATGCTAAATTTCACCGGAAACGTGGTCTGTATTAAGATTTCTTAAAATGTACAGGAGAAGAAGTAGATTCACACACTCGAGTTGTTCCAACATACTTAGAAGATTTCCAGTGCCTGAATCAAGAACCAAAAAATCATTTCCTTTACTATTCTCATCCACACTGACAAAACTGCTTCAATTTAAAATTTTTAATTTCAATCACTTAAAATTAAATGAAATTTAAATTTTAGTTTTTCAGTTGCAGTAGCTACATTTTAAATGCTCAGTAGCCACACATGGCTAGTGGCTATTGGGTTGAACAGCACAGCTCTAAGCACTTTACCACAGTCAACACAAATTTATGAAGAAGATAGTGCACAGAGATAGTAACTTGCATTGGTAAACAACTGGTAAGCTGAAACTCAGAATGGTTGGTTTACCTAGGGTGACTTAGCCAAAAGGCTGGAACCAGGATTTGAATTCAGGATTGTTCATGTTCAAAGCCTAAATTTTTACTCATAGCCCTAATCTAATCTACACACTTGTTGCTATTGTTGTTGCCATTGAGTCAACTTCGACTCATGGCAACCTTATGCATAACAAAACAAAATGTTGTCCACTCCTGCACCATCTTCAAGATTGTATGGTTGAGTTCATTGTTGTGGCTATAGTGTCAATTCATTTCATTGAGAGTTCCTATTGTTTTTATTGGCCCTCTGCTTTACCAAATGTGATGTCCTATTCTAGTGATTGTTCTTTCCTGATAATGTATTGAAAGTCTCCCCATCCTTGCTTCTAAGGAACATTCTGATTGTATTTCTTCTAAGACTGATTTGTTCATTATTTTGGCAATCCACAGTATACTCAATATTATTCATTAGTACCACAGTTTGAACACATAAATTCTTCTTCTATCTTTCTTTTTCACTATCCAGCTTTGACATGCATTTGAAGCAACTGAAAAGATCATGGCTGGCCTACTGTAGTCTTAAAATCCACACTTTCTTATTTCTGGACCTTTTTATCAGACTATTCCCTCCGGAATGCCTTATAAGATCTTGTTCAAGTGTAATTCATTCAGTCAGTCAGTCAACCATTCAGCCACTTGTTCAACAAATACTGTCAGCTGTTTTTCAAATATCTTCCTTGTGGGATATATGGCCCTGTGTGGAAGCATGCTGTAGCTTCCTAGTAATGAACAAGGCAAACATAGCCAATGACCTCACAGGGTTTAAAACCTAGAGGAGGGCTCTGCAAATGTTTTGATCTCAGGACCCTGCAATGCTCTTCAAAATTATTGGGGACTGTAAGGAGCTTTTGATTATATGTTTTATACTTATAAATATTTGTGGTATTAGAAATTGAAACTAGAAAAATTTTAAATAATATAAATAAAATAATATAATGAGCCTATTGTATGTAAACAACGTACAATTATGAGAAGATTACACTATTTTCTAAAATAAAACATTTGATAAGACGAGTAGCACTGTTTTTTAATTTTGCTAATCTCTTTAATGTGTGACTTGATAAAAGATAGCTGGATTGTCATATTCACCTTGGTTTTCAATCTGTTGCAATGTGTTGTTTTGGTTGAACTATAAGAGAAAAATCTGGCCTCACCCAACATGTAGTTGAAAAAGAGAGAGTATCTTAAGAGATTTTTCAGATAATTGTGGGAATTCTTTGATACTACACCCAAAAACTCAACAAGTGGTAGTTTCTTAAGGGTTAGCTACAATGTGGAAACTGAAACCATATCAATAAACTTTGTATACACTAAAAACACATTAAAATCCATTAGTTCATCTTGCATTTTCAAGGGATCTTATGCATGATTTTGTAACAACATGCATGGGACCTTTGGACAGCACTGATTCACTGAGTTATACAAATCTTTCAAATGTTGAAATATTTCATTCTACAATACAAAAAAAAATTTGTCAAAGTTAGCACTGATCACATCAGAAAAGGCTTAAGTATTGGGAAATTGTCAAACTCATGGTGGCAGACATGAACTTTCCAAAATTCTAATTTTTATTTGAATGTTTGAATTTCACTATTGTTTGAATGTCAATTTTACCATTGACAACACATCCTGTGAGTTGCTTTTCTTGAAATGACATGCTACCTTTGTTCATTTTTAGGAAAATGCCTGCCCAATAGTCAGGTCTGAATAACCACAGTTTCACTGTCTGTTGTTCTTTCAAGCAAAAGTGGTGCTCTGTGAAAAAAGCCACAATCCAAACAATTACACACATGCTTTTCCTTGAGATGGCCGTTATAGTTTGGTGTGTGCTTTATGCATGCTTCTCATTGCCACACAGTATATTAAACAGAGATGGACTTAAGGATCATGATGTAATAAAATTAATCATTTTTACCGCTTCATCAAGGACATTCTTAAGTGAACCAACATTTTTTCTCTGCAAGTGCACAGTGGTTTCGAAGATGGTGGCTCCTGGTACCGTTTGGTGCCACGGTCTTGACTCACGCTCAGGCACCAGCAGTTTCACCCACCGTTGCTTTTGCAGAAAGAGTGCGAATGTGAACACAATAGAAAACGTACATAATATCACAGTATTCTTAGAAAAATACTTTTGACCTTGTGAGCCACCTGAAAGGATCTCCAGATTCCAGAGGCCTGTGGACCACACTTTGAAGACTACTGGCCTAGGAGCGTGATAATTAGATGAGTGCCCGGGCAAGCCGACCCACTCCAAGGGGTCAAGAAAGACCTCATGGATAAAGTGATACTTAAGAAAAGGCCCGAAATAATGTAACAGTGGCACATGTGAACAAAGGGGAGGGTCAGGAAAGAGGGTCTCATGTGTGAAAACTGGAAAAGAGTGGCAGGCTAGTGGCAGGCTAGAGGAACTAAAAGAAATTCATATGCCTGGAACTTGAAGGATCAAAGGGAGAGCAGTCAGTAATGAGGCCAGAGAGATGGGCAGGGCCAGCTGGCAAACAGCCTTGCAAATACACTGAGGGCATCATATAACCTCTGTTTACTCCTGAAAGTGTTTAACCGGAATCTAATCATAAGGAGACAACTAGACAAATTCAATCTGAGGGACATTCTACCAACAACCTGCCAAGGTACTGAAAGAAAAAGGCTGGGAAACTGTTCTAAATTAAACGAGACTAAAGAGACCTGAAAACTAAAGGCATTAAGCAAACGTTGATTTGATCCAATGTGTGTGTGTATGTGTGTATATATATATACACACCAACATTATTGGGCCTTTTGGTAGAATTTGAATATGGAGTATATATTAGATCATAATACTGTATCAATGCTAAACTTTCTGGATGTGATCATTGTATTGTGCTTATTTAGAAGAATGCCTTGTTCTAGGGGATACATGCTGAAGAATTTAGGGATAAAGTATTCTGTCTGTCACTAATTTTTAAATGACTCATCAAAAGATGCTTAAATGTGATAACGCAAATGTGGCAGAACATTAACAATTGATGAATCTAGGTGAAGGGTATATGGCCATTTATTGTACTATTCTTGCAAATTTTCACCTGAATTTGGAAAATTTTCAAAATAAAGTGTTGAAATTTAAGGAATTTGGGCTTTTTCCTAGAATCAACGGAAGCCCTGGAAAGATGATAGCCAAGAGGTTAACATTATCAGGACTCTCAGTTGCAAGTGACAAAATCCCAGGTCTAACATGGAACTTAACTGACTCATGTGATCACTGACTTGTGTGATCAAACATGACTGTGTGATGCTGGTTTCCAGATCTAGAATCTAGGTCCTCTCAGGTCCTACCACTCTACTCTTGTGATGATTAAGGTTGTGTGTCAACTTGACTGGGCCGTGATTCTCAGTGGTTTGGCAGTTATGATGTAGTTTAGCAGCTATGTAATGATATAATCACTTCCATAATGAGATCTGATATAACATAATCACCTCCATGATGAGAGTTATGTGAAGCCTATCAGTTAAAGGAGTTTCCTTGGGGGTGTAGCCTGCATCCAATATATGTGGACTTTCTGGCAAAACTCACTGGTTTTTACTTGCTCTGGATCCTCATCTGACAGCTGGTTTTTGGAACTGGAGCTAGCAGCTTCCCTGCTGATCTTGTGAGCCTGTGAGCCAGCAGCCTGCTGCTGTCTTACCTGCCAATGTTGAGATTCATCAGCTTCTGCAGCCTGTGAGCCAGAGGCTTGCTGTCTGATCTGTTGATCTTGGGTTTACCAGTCCCTGCAGCTACTTGAGTCAGAAGAAGCCTCCAGCCTGACCCACGGACTTGGGACTTTCCAGCCTCTACAGCTGCATGAGCCATTTCCTTGATATAAATCTATCCCTCTCTCTGTCTCTCTCTCTATAAATATATATATATATATACATTTATATATATAAAGAAAAAATACATATATACATGTATGTTTTATATATATATATATATAAATTACACTTCACTGATTTTGCTTCTCTAGAGAACCCAGCCTAAGAAAATTCCCAACTCTTCTCTCACTTCTGTTTCTCCGTAATGCTTGGTCTCATTCTTTTCAATAGCACACAGAATTTCTCTGCCAGGAAATACAACCTCAGGCAAGTTTGAGCTTGTCTCCTTACTGCCCCAGAATGACCTTCCCTGCCTCCACAGTCACCAAGAAATCCTATTTCAGATTTTAAAAATCACTAGGAAAGAATTCTAATCAGTGCTCTCAGGGCCATAGGCTCACCCCTTTGACCAATCCTAGGTACCATCAACATGAGGTATGATGATTGGTTCCCTTTGGTCATGATTTTGTCCCTGTGGATCAGTTCATCTTCAGAGAAGCAGATGCCAAGACAAGATTAGATTTCCAATAAATTTATTGGGGCAAATACCAGAGAAGGATAAACTGAAAGGGAACAGGAGTGGGCAAGCAGAGCCTTTAGACTGTGATGCAGGTCTAACACATGTGAGAGGAGAGAAGGAAGGAAGGATTGAATAGGAAGAGCCTCAGGTCAAAGCACAGTTCTGAGAAAGCCTTGGCCAAGATGGTAGGGAATTCCCAAGAAAACTTCACTGGAGAAGTGCTGTATAAAGCAGGAATGTCCCAGCTCTACACTACCATGCTCAGTCATGGCTGGAGTCACCTGAGGGAAGCATGATCTTAGTGTGAACACTGCAGTGAACCCAAAGGTACAGGAGTTGGAGACAGTCAGTCAGCTATGCCCTCCACAGTGGATTCTTTTGAAGGGAATGTGAACTGCACACCTTGTGGTCACCACAACTTGTTAGTCAGAAAGGATTTGAGGGGAGAGGGCAAGAGGTCCTGGGCAGAAAATATATAAAAGCAGTAGCTATTACACTATATTTCTCTTTGAGGGAAAGAATCCTACTTTTTCTTTGACTTTCAATCTTCAGTTCCTTTAATCTCTTTGTTCTTATCCAATATGGGTATGTAATAATTAAATTTAGATTCTGGAGATGATTAAAAGAGTTTTAAGAGAGACTTTAAGCAATAACAGTGTGAATCTGACTCAGTCTAGATGAAGTGATTTCTTTAAAGCCAAAGCATGCATTTGATGTCTAACATCTAAAATGTTAAAAAAAAAATTGCTCATCTTATCAGCATAACTTTCTGTGTTTCTGAATTAAACTTTGGGATGCCTGTGGGGTTCATGTTTCTTATTTAATAGTTGTGTGAATTAGTGCAGAACTAAAATTAGAAGCTAGGTTTCTTCTGTGTTCAAGCCTGAGTGCCCTATCTCGGTCACTTCACACAGATGACCAGGGCCAGAACACAGGCTGAATTGTCACAGAAAGATGGATGAGATGTTGAGATCATTTTGGGACAGAGGAATTGTTAAAATGAAAAGGGAACCACTTTGGAAAACTCTTTGGTAGTATCAACTAAAGATGAACTTAATATATCCTAGAATCTGGGTATATCCTAGAACCTAGCAATTTCATTCCTTGGTATATGCCCAAGATAATTGAGTGCATTTGTCCACCGAAAGACAGTACAAGTAGGTTTATAGCAACACTATGCATGCGGCCAGAAACAATTCCAATGTCCAACCATGGTAAACCAAGCCAAACCTATTGCCCTGGAGTCAATTTTGACTCATAGCAACCCTACAGGACAGAGTAGAACTGCCCCATAGAGTTTTCAAGGAGCACCTGGTGGATTCAAACTGTCCTTCCTTTGGTTAGCAGCCATAGCACTTAACCACTGCCCCACCAAGGTTTCCAACCACAGTCAGATGAATAAATAATTGTGGAGTGTTCATATAATGGAATATTAATTCAGCAATGGAAATAAGTTACTGCTGGACACAAAATGAAGGAATCTCACAAATATGAAATTGAGCAAAAGAGAAGATTCCATTCTAAAGAGGAGAAATCAATCTCTGATGTTTAAAGTCAGAATAGTCGGGATAGTTGTTACCTTTGGGGAGAACCAGGAGGAGCCACCCAGAGTGGGCAAGCAGGTAGCTCCTAGGATACTGGTAGTGATCTTTTTTTTTTTTGTTAAATGAGAATGGTAGTTACATGAGTATGTCATATCAGTGAGCTTTCCTGTTATGATTTGTGACTTTCCTGTATGCATAGTTCAACTTTTTCAGTTTATTAAAATAATATGTCAGGAGTAATTAGGATTCTTGAGTCACCATCAAGTTTGAGAAATTAGTCTTTATGTAACGGATATTCACAATTGATATGGAGGCAATTTTTAGGCCCAACTGTTGGAAACCCTGGTGGTGGAGTGGTTAAGTGTTACGGCTGCTAACCAAAGGGTTGACAGTTCGAATCCACCAGGCGCTCCTTGGAAACTCTATGGGGCAGTTCTACCCTGTCCTATAGGGTCACTATGAGTCGGAATCAACTCAACGGCACTGGATTTGGTTTTCGTATGGGAAGATGGAGACCTTTTCTGGATACAGCATGTATCCGTTGTTGTGTGACTAAATCAGAGTTAATGAGAGAACCATTAGAATTTTTATCATGTGCTTCAGGTTAAGATAGCCTTCCATGTGCATTCACTCACATGAGCTTCTCACAGCAACCCTGAGGATAGCAATTAGCATCATACTACCTTCCAGGTGAGAAAACCAGAAAGTGAAGGAACTTACCTGAGGTGTCTCCATTAAGTGGTAAGTAACTTCAGAATTAAAGCCCAGGCAGGGTGGCTCCAAAGCCTGTGCTGGCTCCTCCTCCCCACTCTGCCTTCAGGTGCCTTTTAGTCTCTGACATCTTTTCCTCAGTCACATGAAACTGTGTCTAGGCAGAGCAATTCTGGCTATGTTATCTATGTATCTCTGTTGTAGAGAGAGAATTCTGTAATTTCCCTTGCGCGATGTTTACTAATTAGATTTTAAGTTTTAATTTTTAATTCACTGTTTTATTAGAGTTGTAATACAGTAATGAGTTATTTTTACTTAAGCTTTTACACTATAAAAGAAGTGTAATGACATTAAAGACAATTGAGAGATTAAATCATCCATAATCCTGCCATCCTAATCCAATTACTAAATTGTTTTTTTATACTTCATTTGAGATCTCTTTTCCCCAAAAATTCCTTCATTTTTTCCCACTTTTTCCACATAGTTATATATACCTTAGAATTTTAAGATTCTTTAAAGCTACATTTTAAAAATCACTTTTTAAAATTAAGGCAGTAAGGTATTCTAATTATTAAAAATTGCAAAAGAAAAAAATAAAAATTATCTTAATTACTCTACTGAGAAAGAATCACTACCGACAATTTGTTGTATTTCTTTCCAGTGCTGGAATCACATTCTATATTCCTACTTTTTTTCTCACTTATCAGTGAATATGTCCTCTTCCAGGACATTGAATATTCTTTCAAACCATAATTTTAATAATAGTTTCGAAATGTTTAAAAGGAAAAAATATTTCCCCACACAACTTTTTCATCCTTAATATTCTACTCTATGTGTCTACATAAATACAGGTTTTAACATAATTACAAAAATCATCAGTATCTAAGGGGCAGGAAGTCCTTGGAATAAAGTACAGAATTTAGTCTTAAACCACGTGGACACCTCACCAGAGCTATTGCTCAAAGCAGGAGATAGTCCTGTAAAAGTTTTGGACTGTGGGTATTTATTATTTCAGGATTAAAGAAACTATGGGAGCTGGTATTTTAATATTTATGTATAAAGATAAATGAATCCTCATAGACCAGGGAAA
Source organism: Loxodonta africana (assembly GCF_030014295.1). Classification (NCBI taxonomy): domain Eukaryota; kingdom Metazoa; phylum Chordata; class Mammalia; order Proboscidea; family Elephantidae; genus Loxodonta; species Loxodonta africana. The sequence goes on along the minus strand of NC_087367.1, from coordinate 46,910,899 downwards.
TACAGTGCATGGCTCATGACAGATATGGTTGAGATTTGGCTATATCCCATATTCCTTCAGCCTTACGTATGTACTCATTGACCTATTTCCAGAAATGTGTCCACCACCGAGTTCCTTTGTGGTATTTCCTGTGCTTCCCCTTCTCTGTGCTGTGGGTCCTGGTGTTGGCACAATCAACGGGCTACAGAGGCGGTTGAAGTTCTGTTGGCTTCTGGCCTCATCCCCTCCAATATAATGCTTTAAGATTCCCCAAAGCTGTGAGTCAGGGCCTGAGAGGAGGAATTTCCTCTATTTCCCATTCCAAGAACTGTCCAATGTCCCCCTCGAGGCTTTCCTGCCTCCCAGGGTCGTTAACGGGATGGGCAGGGGACACCATTCTCTTTAAGGGACAATCCCTACTCCTTGCTCTAGGGCAGATCTCGTTCTCATGGCCCCAAGAAGGCAACAGCAAATTAGTCAGCCTTGGCGTGTCTCCCATAGTTTGATCCATTTTTTCTTTCCCAGGATTTTCCGAGCAACAGACACCCCATAAATATAAATAGGTCAGGAAGATCTCTATGAACTAATAGGAATGATGCGACCTTTTGAATAATAAAAAAGGATATATAAGAATTTAAAAAATGTATAAATAAGTCAATCTCACCTCAATTTATTTTTAAAGGTGGTGAAACAAAAAATCACAGCTTTTGTTGCCATCAGCTTCAGGCTGCTCATTTTGGAATACTGAGGAACAGAGGGAGACAAGAGTTGTAAAATCTGATTAATACACAGCGTCTAAGTAACAACCTCCTTGCCTGTCTCCGCTTCTTTAAATCCACTATGGTGAGGAATGCCCTCTGATCTGAAAGCAAAGATTCAATTAAAATAACTGGCTATACTGTGATTTTCCAAGCAGGTATGTTCATCAAATGATTAAGGGGATTAGCGTTCAGCTTCATGGCTGTTTACTTTAGTCCTGACTGATAACAGACAAATACTTTTAAGCATGAAGACCTTGAACGATGTGTTTTGGGTTCAGTCCCACATTTAGCGAATTACGGGTATTCCATGTGTTGTGAATATAACAGTTAAATGTGCCCTGGTCTAAAATTAGATCTTGCTGGTAGCACCAATGGAAATAAACCAATCACAGCCACTTAATTAAATTTACACGTTATTTCTGACACTGTAGTCAGAAATAAGGTTATTGCTAAAATTTGGTACCCGTATGGATATAACTTGTTGTCTAAAATTCATCCAGCATCTGAACCTACTAAGATTATCCTGAATTTGCCACCTTTGATTGAGAATCAAGAAAGGAAATTTTAATTATGGGAATGAGCCCTTCTATTCCTCCCGCAGGGATCTCTTCCCTCAACTCTCCTCATTCCCAGTATTTGTAAGACCCTGGAATTCATTATTTCCTTGGTGCAGACTAGAATTATGTGCTCTGCGAGTATCTGTGCAGCAGGGGAGGAAGAAGACCTGGGGGAAACATAAGGAATGTCAAGAAACAGTTTGATGGAGGTGAAATAAAATTGCTCCACAGAAATTAACATTGGCAAACACTGGAGCAGCCTGTTCAGTAATGTTTAAAAGTGATAGAGCCTAATTTAATTTAAAAGAGATGCGGATCATTGCCAAAATGGCCACATGTTTATATTATGCATATCCTCAGATGAAAAAGAATACAGGACTTAGCTTTTTCTGGGTCAAATATAGCTTCTGATTAGACTCCTGCTGAGCTCTCCAGCAAATTATGCTCAGGAGGGAAGCACAGTAAATTTGGAGTTTGGTCGATTTTAAAATTTGATTTTAAGATTCATTTATACTTGGAGATGTTGTGTTGTTATTTCCCTTCTCTGATTTCAAAAAGAACAGCAGCTAGTGGTATAAATAGCAAGGACATTATAACAATGAAGTTTCCTTGTTGTAGGCTAAGATTCCCAAATCTTTGAATATATTATAAATCATTTTGTAGTAATAGAGTGAGCAATGTCTAATCTCAATTCCTAAATGGATTGCCCAAATCCTGAAATGAAAGTTTTCTTGAGATAAAGAACTAAGTCTTTGAAATATCTATCCTGGATATCTATCAGATTAGAAGTCCAGTCACCTGGCCCTACCGCTGGGAACTGTCCTCTGTATAATCCACATGATGGTATAGTCGTGGTTGATCAGACTGGGGCCCTGGATCCAAACAGGAATTTGTAATTGAGAGTGACAGCAAGCATGATTTGTAATTGTTATTTGCCTTGGAGTCAGCTCTTACTCATGGCGACCCTATGTATAACAGGACGAAATGTTTCTGGTCTTATGCCATCTTCATAATCGTTGGTATGTTGTGTGGCTGTTGTGTAGTGCCTTTCAGCCTAGGGAGTTCATCTTCCAGTACTATATCAAACAATATTCTGTGTGATCCATAGGGTTTTCATTGGTTAATTTTTGAAAGTAGATTGCCAGACTTTTCTTCTTAGTCTACTTTAGTCTGGAAGTTCCACTGAAACCTGTCCACTATGGCTAGTCCTGCTGATGATGTAATTCCTTTTCCCACCAAACGGCGATGTGCCAGTGAAGTAGGGAAAATACATTTTCTCTGGTGTTTTCATATTAGAGAGAATGTATTTCCTCATCTGTTTTAGTGTAGCCGTATAAGCTGTGATTAATCTCTAGTCTTTAGAATGTGGTGCAGGTTCTGTTCAAGATATGGCTGAGCAGCCTGTTCCGCTTTTAACAAACACCCCAATACCTTACAACATGTTTCTCCTATTCACAATGGGTGATTGAGAACTTGACATAACTCACGCCATAATGATGCTTTAAGTAATCTCTAAAAACATTTTTTTATTGCACCAGCTGCACCCGTCTCTTCCAAAGGGGTACAGAGCTCTCTCAGCTCCTGTGGCCTTGGTCTCTCTTCTCTTCTTCGTTCTCTTGAGGAATGGCCTTCAGTCTATAAGATGACAGCTAGAAAAGCCTTCTGACATTTTTAATCTACAACTTTCTTTCTTGCTCCCTATCTCAGCCAGAGTGGACTTGGCAGAACAGTCCCACTAGCCAAGAGATTCTTACGTGAGTTTTTTCAGCCTGTTATAGATATACTGATTAGAGTCCAGGTGTCTGACAGGCATATCTTTAGTAAAGAGTTTCTCGTAGTTGTTTTGTGATGTGTAAGACCATCTGTGGACTCCATGCTCAAAACATTAGGTAACCCTAACCTTCCCCCTATAAAACTCTCCCTCTAGCTCTTTAGAATTAGACAGAATTTGGGAGAGATTTAACCCCCTCTGTCTCTTGAATTCTGGTATTCGATAAAGCCCTTTTACTGCTTACCTCCTCCTGTCTCAGTATTGACTTTGCGGCAGCTGGCTCGAACCTGCGATTTACGGTGACACCAACTCTTGTTATCAACCTGGGCTTTTCCTGGCAACACACGAGCCTTCGTTTGAAGCCAAGAATGTGCCGTTGGCTATTGCATGGATTATGGCCCCTTGCTTTCTCATCTCATAATCCAAATTGCTGCCCAAAGTACGCACCAGTAGATTCACCGTGTCCAATCAGAGGCATTTCCCTTCTCTGGATGTGACTGGTGGACACCAGCACGATCTCTGCATACATGAAATGGTAAGTTTTTCTCATGAGTCTGTCTCCCAAAAACGGCATTTTAAAAATAGTTTGGTCCTCTGTGGCCCAGTTGCCAGAATAAACAGCCAAATCATGAGCTACAATCTGTGTGAAGACAGTGTTGATAAATGTTGATAGTAACCTTGGATTGACAGAAAGACAGGTAGAGGCAGGTAGGGTTTGAGCCAAGTTTTGAAGGGCATACCGATAGACAAAAAAAATACTGATAGACTAGGAACAGATAATGAAAGCTGTAAGGGATCTTAGACACCTTCTCTCTCACCCCCTATTTGGCAAACAAGGAAAAGGCAGCCTGCAAGAGGTAAAATGCTTGCTGAGGGCCACATGCTGAGTTTTGTGGCAGTATAGCATAGTGGTTATGAGCATGAGTTCTGGGTTCAGACTGCCTGCGTTCAAATCCCAACTCTACTACTTAATTTGTGTCCTCCTATCCCATTGCTATCAAGTCGAGTCTGACTCATAGTGACCCTATAGGACAAAGTAGAGTTGTCCCTAAGGTTTTCAAGGTTGCGATCTTTATGGAAGAAGACTGACACATCTTTCTTCCGTGGAACAGCTGGTGGTTTCAAACCACCGACCTTTCTGTTAGCAGCCAAGAGCTTAACCGCTGTGCCACCAGGGCTCCTTGTGTCCTCAGAAAGATTATATACTCTTTAAGTCTTAATTTTCACATTTGTAAAATGAATACCCATGTCACAGGGCTGTTGTGATAATATATATCAAATAGTAAGCATGGTACCTTTTACGTAATTGTTGTTAGGTGCCATAAAGTCACCAGGTTCTTCCTCCTAATCTGTCTTAGTCTAGAAGCTCTGCCTTACATAATTAGCACCCAATAATATTTGTTGTTATAATCCTTCAAATCCCTTAATTATTAGTTTAGCCTTTTGGTAGCAGGAACCTGTCTAATGTATAGGGTATGACGCAAAGATATGAACTAATGCATAAGAGAATCGGTAAAAAGGATTCATAAGAAATAAGACTGGTGAACATTTTCTAAAGAAGGCTTGAATGCTATGCTAAGATTAGATTTTTTGTTTGTTTCTTTTCCTAAATCGTCTTTGTTGAGGTATGTCGTTACTCGTCATCAAGTTGATTCTGACTCATGGCAACCCCATGTGTTACAGAGTAGGACGTCTCCATACGGTTTTCTTGGCTGTCATCTTAACAGAAGTAGATCACCAGGCCTTTTCTTCTGAGGTACCTACCACTGGGTAGGTTCCTTTTTTTTTTTTACCTACCACTGGGTGGGTTCAAACTGCCAATTTTTAGGTTAGCAGTTGAGTGCAAACTATTTGTGCCACCTAGAGACCTTTCACTGAGGCATAAGTTACAGAAAATAAAATGCACCCATTTAAACATACAATTTGATGAGTTTTGACAGATACATACACACATGCATGTAAACACCACCACAATCAAGAAGTGTAACATTTCCATGACCTGAAAAATTTACCTTGTGTCTCTCACAGTCAATCCCCTACCCCTGCCCTTACCCCAGGCCCTAGGAGCCATTGATCTGCTTTCTGTCACTGTGCACCAGTGATTTTCAATTGGGGATTTTGCCACCCAGGGGACATTAGCAATGTCTGGAGACTTTTTTTTATCATCACAACTTGGGGGTGCTACTGGCTTCCTGTGGATAGAAATTACTAAATATTCTACACTGGACAGGACCACCTCCCACAAACAGAACCAATCACATAATAGCATGTGGGATCCACTGCAAAATGAAAATGCAGGCCCCTTGTTTACAAAGCAGGGAAAGGTACATATAAATACAAAACTTTTTCCTTTAAAAATATGTTACGACTTATAAAATGTAACAAGGGTAATTGTGGGACTTGGGTAATGATGTAAACTTACAAATTGCAAAAACAAAACATATTTTGCTGTCATAGTTTATATAATGCAATAAATAATACTATTTAATTAATACAATATAATTTATCTTAAAATTTTTGTCACCCTTCTGAAAGTTTATTTATTAGGTCATTAAAATTTATACTTTAGTAATTTCGTTTTCTATTGATGTGGTTGAAAGTGACACCAATTGCTCTTGACAAATGCAAAATTACAATTTATGATACATTTTAATTTTGATAAGGATTTTTCTGCTGATGCAACTGTCCCTCAAGTTGTTAAGAGTATATTATGAAGCCACTGCTGAGGCTTCCCTCGCTATGCCACAGTTTCCCCCCACCCCCCACAGCCCACCAAGCCACTGTTTCTTACTGCCCTTTGGCCCGACCATACCGCAGACCCTAACTGCAGTTTGAATTTGGTGACAAAATTCCTCACATGCTCAAACCAAGATCTTGGCGCACGTGCAGGACCTAAAGAGCCTTGGCCCGGAAACCGGCCCTGGACCTGAGCTTGGACCTTAACGTGGCCAGAGAGATGTTCCCGGCACATAGCAATTTGCAAGGCGAAATTCTGAGACAATTTGCATAGCGAAAGTTCCCTTCCTTGCAAATGACTCAGCACCTGGATCTCCAAATATGGACATGGGAGGGATCCAGGTGTTGGATTTTGGGTGTCAATCCCACCCCCTGGGGATCGGAGGGCATAAAAATTCCAAGCTCCCCTGGGACTGGAAACACCATGGTCTTTGGCTGCTAGTGAAGCAGGCAGTCATGAAAGGTTTATTAAGGATTATTAACCATCCCATAATAGTTGTTTTTCAGAAAAGTCTACTCTTGCTACATTTTCGTTACAACTTTTACAGCACTTCACCATGATTGGTCAAATCCCCAGGTTTCTTGTCTTCTGGCAGGAGGCTGTGGCACAGGCAGTGAGCTGACTCTGAATCTGCCCACTAATATGACCTTCCTGGGGTGGTAGTAGCTAGCCAGCTATGTTTTCAGTGCTGTGCGTAGTATTTTTAGAGCTGTGCACAAAACCCCATTCACTAAAATTCTGTGGACTGAGCATGCATCACAAGACTGAAGACCCTCCCCTTATGGAACCAGGGCAGATTTGCTCCTTTTATACGTATGTCACTCCCTATAAAAGGAGCAAATCTACCACGGTTCAGGGAGCTGGCCCCCTTAGGTCACGAGACCCTGCCTGTCTCCCAGTTGGCAAACTGAATAAACCTTTCTGTTCTTCCAACCTGTGTCTGGCTGACTTCAATTCACTAGTCTGCTTGACAAAAACCTATTAGATGACGGATTCACTATGCCTCGCATTGCTCCTTGTTTGCGTGAACAATAAATTTCCACTTTTTGTTTCCCTTGCAACTGGTGGTGTGGCATCTGTCTTATTTTGATTCACTAATAGGACAGGACAAGAACCCTCCTTCGGGTTGTGCATAGGCTGTGACAGCATTGGGATAAATTGCTAATAAATTATTTCAAAATAGATATTTTTGTACATCAAGAGTTGATGATTCCTGTGGAATAATTTTTCTAAAATGATTTAACTCTTCGTATAAATCAGTTTCATGTAAGTATGAATTTAACTTTTTAAATTGTAATAAAAACCTAACAAAACATTTGCCAGTTCTACAATGTTTACAGATAGAATTCAGTGACATTGATTACGTTCTTCACGTTGTGCAACAATTATCTATCAATTTCCAAATTATGCCACCACTCAACGTGAACTCAATGCTCCCTAAGCAATAACTCCCTTTTCTCCCCTCTGTTCTACCCTTGGCAGCTGCGAACGTAAATGAACGAGGGTTCCTGTCCTGTCTTGTCCTGATGGGAAGGGAACTTTCGCTTTGCAAATTGTCTCAGGTGCAGCTGTGTGCCGGAGTACATCTTCTCTAGGGAAGTTCAGTTCCTGGGTCAAGTTCGGGGCCATGGCTCTTTAGGTCCTGTGGATCAGCCAAGATCTGGGTTTGCGCATGCAGAGATTTCGGCCCCAAGTTCAGACTGCGGTTATGGTCTGAGGTGTGGTCAGGCCAAACCCCAGTTAGAAACCACGGCTTGGTGGGCTGCTGGGGGAGGGACTTCGCGGAGTGGGGGAAGCCTTGGTGCCAGCTTCACAAATAAACCTGGTTTCTATATATTTGCTTGTTTCATATAAGTGAGATAATACAACGTTTGTCCTTTTGTGACTGATTTATTTCACTCAACACAATGTTCTCAAGGTTCATCCGTGTTGTGGCCTTTATCGGGACTTCATTTCTCTTTAAGGCTGAGTAATACTCAATTGTATGTGTGTACCACATTTAAAATGCTGATGGACATCTTAGTTGTTTCCACCTTTTGGTTATTGAGAATAGTGCTTCAAGGAACATTGTTGTGCAAGTATCAGTTTGCATTCCTGCTTTTAATTCTTTGGGTTATATACGTAGGTGTGGGATGCTAGATCATATGGTACTTCTTTGTTTAACTTTTTGAGGAATTGCCAAACTGTCTTCCACAGTGGCTATACCGTTCTACATTCCCACCAGCAACGGATGAGGGTTGCAATTTCTCTACATCCTTGCCAACACCTGTTGCTTTCTGTTTGTTTGTTTGTTATTACTCTTTGTCATCCTAGTAGGGATGAAGTGGTATCTCATTTTTGTTTTTTGATTTTCATCTCCCTAATGGCTAATGGGAAAGCCTGGTGGCGAAGTGGTTAAGAGCTATGGTTTCTAACCAAAAGGTTGGCAGTTTGAATCTACCAGGTGCTCCTTGGAAACTATGGGGCAGTTCTACTATCTCCTACAGGGTCACCATGAGTTGAAATTGACTCAATGGCAACGAGTTTTTGGTTTTTTAATGGCTAATGATGTTGAACATCTTTTTGTATTCTTGTTAGTCAGAATTTAACTTTAAATGTAAGCTTAGGCAACGGCATTTTAATATTTTCTATAACTTTTGGAAGTTGTACAAGAAACTAAAGATGGCTTTATTTGCACATAATTTGAAATATTTGTTTATGCATTAATACATTCAATTATAAGAAAAAATGATTTTAAAATATCTTCCTCATTAATAATTGACTCATCCAAAAATTTCATATAAAAAGTTATTTTTCATTGAATGCAACAATCTTTAAATTTCTATATCTAATCCCATGAATTTTTTGCAATGTCGTGGCGCTTTTCAAAATCAGAAAAATCTAAAGTCTTTGAAGAATTTAGTAACTCTCTGATGTGCTTATTTTCAACACCCTTGTGTACACTTTTATTTTGTAATAATTTCCTGACAGAGTTTCAACCTGAGTGCCGGTAGTTTCTGCCCTAGTGTTCAAGGTAGAGAGTTAACATTTGTATGCATGATGCAAGGATGAGCTTGGGGGAGGACAGACAAGCTGGTCTCCCAGTGCAGGTGCCAGCACTGCCCAGTGTTGAATCCCTCTTTTCTTCTGCAATTCACTGGTGGTCACTGCTGCCACCATTGCTGCTTCGGCTGCTATTGCTGCCATTGCTGTCAGAAATCTGGGCCCAGGTTCTGGCCCTGGCCTCTCCTTTCAAGTCCCGCAGCACTGCGGAGTGCTGGAAGTCTAGTCCTGCACGGGCACTGGGCAGCCAAGACCAACTTCTCCGTGCTCACGCAGCTTGCTGCCTGCCGTTCCCGTGGACCTGAGCTAGAGCATACACAAAGAGACTCAGTGTGTCTCCTCTGCTCATACGCGCGCTCGATTTCCCATCAGACTTCACTTACAACATACATATTCAAGATAAAGTCATTAAGGATTTCAAGGTGGCAAACAAACTCATTGCCATCCAATCGATTCGAACTCATAGCAACCCTATAGGAGAGAGTAGAACTGCCCCACAGGGTTTCCAAGACTGCAATCTTTATGGAAGATTGCTACATCTTTCTCCCATAGAGTGGCTGGTGAGTTCGAACTATCGACTTTTGAGTAAGCAGCCGAGCGCTTAACCACTGCACGACCAGGGTCCCTAAGAGGCGACAGCAGCACACCGCATTAAAACACGTGTAAAGCCCCTCCCAGGAGCCGGGCCCTCCCAGGAGCCCGGTGCTCTGGGGGGCTGCAGAGTTCGTAAGCCCGTGAAGCCGGCACTGCCCACCACAAAACTGATGCAGTGCGAACGTCCGTACTGCCAAGGCTGAAAACCTTACCATAGATTCATTTTTCCTGCTTTATGATTTCTTGTACATGGAATTAAACTGTATGTTCAGAATCATTTTGCCTTTTTTTAAAGTCAGATTTACTGAGCTATTATTTGTATACAGTCAAATCTATCCTTTTTAGGGCACAGTTCTATAAGTTTTAACAAACACATAGAATTGGGTAACTACCACCACCGTAATCAAGATACAGAATAGCTCCATCCTCTTCCTCCCTGCGCCCCATTCTCCCACGTGAGATTTGAGGTGATAAAACAGAAGCCTACTGTTTGACAAAGATAAATCCAGACTAACCCCAAAATCCTCAGCATGATGTGGAAAGAACTTTATTTGGGAATTCAAGGAGAAAGAATATGACCAAACTGGTGAGATTCAGTCTGTTAATGATAAAAGGAAATTTAGGAGGAATTAAACAAATTTTTTACTTAGACTCATTGTATATTTTTAATATTCTGTCTATTTAAGGGCCTAGAGTTTTCCGAAATACTGGCATTTTCTTTCATTTAGAATCAAGTTGGAGCTATTAAATTTACTTCTGATTGTTACCTCTGAAATTACTTCCTTCTGTGTAGCTAGAAAAAAATATATATAATAAAGGACAAACCATATGAACAGAACACACATACTATGTGTCACAAACTGAGTGTGACACGGAGGACGTTTGTCATGGGTGCCCCATTTACTTCAACCGGGGGACATTTCTCAAGGTATTGCAGATTGATTTGTCATTTCAATTTGTTGAAATACTCACAAGGGCACAGATTGGGTTTTTTGAAAAGATATTATACTATCTAGCTGAAAAAAAGAAGAAAGGAGAGAAAGATCCTAACCTTACAATGCAAGAAAAATAAGTCAATGTATGGAATGCATTTGGGGCAGCAGCTCTGACACTTGCTTACACAAAATGGTATGTGGCAAAAAATTGCCCAGATCAATTTTTTTTCCAATTTTTCTGCTGGGTAGGCTAATTGAACTGGGTCCAAATCTTACCCAGCTGAATCTGAGGAATCTTGCTGTCCAGGCAGCATAATTGCAATAGGTCAAAATATTTTACGTTGACTCTCTGAAAATTCCTGAGAAAATATAAGCTTTTTATCTTTTTGTGTACACAAGCGCATACCCACAATCTATTATTTAAATAGGCACTCTGTAGACTTTTATGGGATGTTTATTAGGTAGAATGTGAATGAAAATTAAATATGCATGTGTTCTGATTTGTTCTAACATGGGCCCTAAACTTGATTAAATAATTAAACGTTTGCTTATTTAGCCATGATGTTGTCCTTCTGTTTTCTACTCTGTGATACTTAGATTTTAGATTGTCAATCTGTGAGAGGTAAATTTCCATGGAGAGAATGTTTGCTTCCAAATACAGTGGGGTTATCGTGGGAGAGAGAATCGCAGAAGGAAAAAGCGGACAACAGGGACTAGAAAGGCAAAGAATGCATAGACAGGCAAGGTGAATGGTAGATAAATGTTTATGGATGGTGGTGAACATAAACAAATTATAATAATATCAGAAATAATTCTTGGATATTACCTTGTGAAAGACTGAATGGAGATAGAATATAAGTTAATTTGATATTCAACCTTAAATGGTCTACATTTTTCTTCTAGGGCGTATATATATGTATGCACTATAGCTTATAATTTGATTTCTTAAAATAACTGAGATAAAACCTCCCAATCCCCCCCTTTCCCTTCATAATGCATAGATAATGTGGGCTGTGAATCATGTCTGGGGGGCTTCTTAGAATGACCTCACCAAATAATGATGTGTTAACTTTAACTTGAGTTTTTCTGGCAGATTTTATGGAGAAGAAAAAGATAAGTACATTTATTCAACTGACAGTGACTAGCATTATCATTGACTCTGTACCCTGAAATGCAAACACTGCCACCACTTTAACTCGTGTGTTTTTTCTATGGCACTTTTGTCTTGATATGTTAAGGATTGTTCGTCTTTATCATTTATTCTGGTTCAGGTAAACCTAGCAGGAATGATGCCGCTTCCAACCTGAGTCTAGGGACCACTGGGACAAAAGGCCAGACTAGGATTTTTCACAGGGTTGAGTTCATTGTCAACCCTGTGATAAACCATATATTAAGCATATGTTTTATATACATATATATCCCATTGCCATCGAGTTGATTCGACTCATAGTGACCCTATGGTCAGGACAGAGTAGAACTGCCGCATAGGGTTTCCAAGGCTATAATCTTTATGGGAGCAGACTGCCACACATCTTTCTCCTGCAGAGTGGCTGTGGGTTTGAACCACCGACATTTTAGCTTGCAGTTGAGTGATCAACCACTGTGCCACCAGGATGTGTATGCATGTGTGTGTGTTTGTGTGTGTGTGTGTGTAGAGAGGGAGAGAGAAGAGAAAAGGATGTTTAAAGAATATCTATTATGTGTGGTGTCATTCTGTCAATGGCCACAACAATGGGCTCAAAATTTCAAAGATCATGAAGATGGTGCAGGACCAGGCAACATTTTTTTCTGTTAAAGGCACCATAAGTCAGCGGTGACTCAACAGCAGCTAACAACCACAACATTTTTTACGGTCAGTGCAGCCAAGGTTGTCCTCAGAATGGATCTAGAGACATCTGCCCACACTGGATGAGACTACTGTAAGTAAGAGCAAAATAAAATTGTTCCTGTGTATCTGGAAGGTTTGGAAATGCTCAAAATACCAATCACAGTTATCTAGCAGTTATCTCAAGGAGGTAGAAGTACGAAGTGATTGAATGTGTTCGAGCAGAAATTATTTCCATTGTATATCTTTTTTTTTCAGTAAAGATGGGGTAAACAGGAGTTAACCCAAAATGAGTTAGTTAGCTATAAATGCATTTTTAAAAGGAGAGTTACAAGAAAACATTGTCAGGGCACATGGAAGCATGGTCCAAGAAGAAGCAGAGCCTGGCAGAGCACAAAGACTTTGTCTGAAAAGAAGAAAGGGAATACTGCCTAAGTGGCTCTGAGCTGTGCTGTTCCAGGGGAAGTTACACCCACAATGAGTGTGGTAAACACGGAGCGTTGCCCAGCTCCTTCAGGGTTTGCCTCAGTGGCAAAGAGCCACTCACCTCAGGTCACACCCCCTCCCAGGTCAGGCCATGTTCAGTGACTGAATGAGGCTCAAATGTAAAGACCTGATTTTTATCTCAGCCCAATGCTGAACAACTTTCACGGGCAAGACTTTTTCTGGAGCTCCCTGCCGGGGGGCCAAGGCTTTACTAGGCCTGCCTCATAGGTTGATATCTTCTTTTGCCCCATTCTGCTGCCTCCTGCCTGCTTTCAAAAGTTGGATCCCTGATACAACACAGTGCACCCCATATGGTCTCAGCATCTGCTGCCAGAGAACCCAGGCTGTGACAGCTAAAGTGTCTCAATCCACCTTAGTAGACACAACCCTCTCAAGATCTACTAACACCCTTGGTTCTAACTTCATGCTCCTAAAAGAATCTTCTATTATCTTGTTCTCAAATGGTTTGCTCTAAGCGGGAAGAATGTGCTGGTCGGGCCATCTAAAACACCTAATTCACCTGACAGTTGTATTTTTTATTATAAATGAGTAAATTGGCTTTTTCATAAACTCAATCTTAGCAAACTTTATTAAAATGAGTCCATTCCTGGACATATATCCATTCTTAGGGTGCCCACAAAAATCAATGTCTTGAGCTTGTAAGATTCAAAATCTGACCATGTCAAGGTCAGTGTTCCAATAGTGGGCATCTCTTATTTCATCTATTCAGCATTCCATCCTCTGAGTAACTTCTATGTCTTCCATTTCTTTGGACTTCTTTTAGCTGTGTCAGCCATGGCCACCAGGGGTGCCATGGGTCACAGGAATAGGTCTGTGCCCCAAGCTTGACCCATGAAATTTCCTCTTCCGGGAATTTGAATCTCTTGCGGAGATAGACACAGGACAGAAGGCAGTTGGAGCTGAGTCATATAATGGCAATGTTCAAAACAGAGCTTTTGAATTCCTGATCCTGCGTTTTCTAAAGGTGTCCTAGTTCCTGTACTCCTAAGCCTTATTTGTTCAGCTCTTGCTTCAATTTGTAAACTATCCCACCAGTCTTCCAGTAAATCCCTTTTTCCTCCCCTAGTTACTCAATGTGTCAGTCAGGGTCTAACTAGGGAACAGAAATTATTTTAGGTGTTTTTATAACAGAGAGAATGTTATGCCCCCTCCAAACCAAACCCACTACCGTTGAGTCAATTCCGCCTCATAGCGACCCTATAGGACAGAGGAGAACTGCCCCATAGAGTTTCCAAGGAGCACCTGGTGGATTTGAACTGCCCACCTGTTGGTTAGCAGCCGTAGCACTTAACCACTACGCCACCAGGGTTTCCGAAGGTTATGCAGGTGGTTGTTAATGGCAATGGAAGATCTATGAAGCCAACCTAAATTAAGCAGTGAAACAACCTAGAAATTAGCCATCGCAGAAGCTACTACCAACCACCCTCAGGCTGGAAGGATAAAGGAAGAAGGTAGTGTTATCAGAGCCCAGAGTCACCTGGAAGAAGCTGAAATCACATACGCTTTCCCTATGTGGCAGTAGGAGAAGCTACTGGAGGCAGAAAAGAGGAGAGAAATACCCTGGGTTCTCCCTTTTCCTGGCCTCCAAACTCCCACCAATTTCTCTCATTAGCCAAAGTCAGCGGACACAGGAGCTTGGGAAACAAAGCCTACCAGGTCAGGTTACTGTGAGACAGAGCCCAGGGCCAGGACTCTTGTGATAAGTTTCATTCACCTCCCACGGAATCCCTCTAACTGATATAGCCATCTGGGGCACCTTTAGGAGCAGCCAGCCTACATTACGTAGAGGCCTACATTACTTAGATGATAATCTGTATCATGAATTGTGTCCCTTAATGAAATACTAATTGAATGAGCTAAACACTGTGCCAGGCACTGTTTACATTCTTTCTTGTGGAGTTGATTTAAATAGCCGACAAACCCACTTAGCATTATGAGAAAATTGGTATTTTGAGGGGCTGGTTGAAATTACATCCACTCAAGATTTTTCATATACCACCAAATAAAAGGTGAATTTAACCCTATTCTCTTACTAATTCCAAGCTGAACATACATATGCCATGTGAATAAGGTATAAAATCTAGTTATATTGAGTTCTAGGAAATAAAAAAGTGAAGAGCCAATTGTCAAAACCTGAAGGAATGCATTTGTTTACTGTATTTTTTTAGGGAACAAAAAATGAAAGCTGGAAAGTTACTGAATACGCATTCAATTTGCTAATAGTATGTTTTTAAAATGGCAATTACTCTGCACAAATCCCTCAGAAAATGAATTGGATTCTATTTTTTGTTGTTGTTGTTTTAGCTCTAATGGGCAGAAATACTTCCTTTGTGTTTTTATGAAATCAGGCTGTCTCTCCATAGGGTATGTGTTGACTTATTTTATAAATATCCAAGAGAAAAGAAATCATAATCTTTACAGAAAGAAAAAATATTTTTAGCAGGTGTTCCAAAGTAAGTTGCTTATGATGTTGTCTCCCTGGCATATTGGCATAAAAAAACAAAACCAAGCTCACTGCCATTGAGCCAATTCCGACTCATAGTGACCCTATAGGACAGAGTAGAACTGCCTTATAGGGTTTCCCAGTCTGTAATCTTTACAGAAGCAGATTGCCACATGGTGTATTGGCATAATAATGACATAATTTCTAAAACTGCTAAGGCTATAGATTTTTTATTTCATTCTTCCTTGTGAAAAATTACAAAGAAAAACAGACACTTCTACAAGAAAAACAAGCCTAGCCACAACTTTTGATTTGTGGAGAAAACAATTAGAATAACGCCTTTAACTGTAACAGAGATTTAAAATGCACTCTAAAGGAAGCTGGATTTAAATGCCAACTTTATTTGATTCAAAGCTATCTCTTAAAGTGTAAATAATTTAAGATTGGTATGTCATAACGTTCACATTCTGCTGGCAGCTAAATAAACATGATTTGTTGCTGATAATTTATAAGGGATAAGATTTAACTTAGACCCAATGTTAAAAATTACCTACTGGCCAACCCATCCAAAATGGTGGTGGTTTATTGTTGTTGGGTGCCATTGAGTAGATTCCAACTAAGAGCACACCCATCCCCATGTGACACAGTAGAGCTGTTTTCTTGACAGTAATCTTTACAAGAATAGATTGCCAAGGCTTCCTCTTAGGGAGCCTCTGGGTGGGTTCATACCACCAACTTTTTGGTTAACAGCCGAGAGTTTAACGATTGTACCACAAGGACTCCTTCCCTGTTACCATCTAGTAGATTCTGACTCATAGCGACCCTATAGGACAGAGTAGAACTACCCCATAGAGTTTCCAAGGAACAACTAGTAGATTGGAACTGCTGACCTTTTGGTTAGCAGCCAATCTCTTAACCACTGTGCCACTAGGGCTTCAAAAAAAGGGCTCCTTAAATCCATTGCAGTAGAGTCGATTCTGACTCATAATGACCCTATAGGACAGAGTGGAAATGCCCTGTACAGCCTCCAAGGAGTTCTTGATAGATTTGAACTGCCGACCTTTGGGTTAGCAGCCATAGCACCTAACCACTACAATACCAGGGTTTCCAATGCTCCTTAGAGCACCTAAGATATTCTAACGATCAGTGATTTCCACACAGACCTGATTTCTAGTCTGTCTAGTTTCTAGACATAGAATTTATGGAAAAGGGAGGAAATAAAGATTGCCTTTACAATGCATAGGTGTAGAGCATTTTTTAAAAAAAACTTTTATTGTGCTTTAAGTGAAAGTTTACAAATCAAGTCAGTCTCTCATACAAAAATTTATATACATCTTGGTATATACTCTTACTTGCTCTCCCCGTAATGAGACCGCACAGTCCTTCCCTCCACCTTCTATTTTCGTGTCCATTCAGCCAGCTTCGTACCCGCTCTGCCCTCTCATCTCCCCTCCAGACAGGAGCTGCCTACATAGTCTCATGTATCTACTTGATCCAAGAAGCTCACTACTCACCAGTATCATTTTGTATCCCATAATCCAGTCAAATCCCTGTCTGAAGAGTTGGCTTTGGGAATGGTTCCTGTCATGGGCTAACAGAAGGTCTGGGGACCATGTCCTCCAGGATCCTTCTAGTCTCAGTCAGACCATTGAGTCTGGTTTTTTTTTTTTTGGACAATTTGAGATATGCGTACCACTGCTCTCCTGCTCCCTCAGGGGTTCTCTGTTGTGTTCCCTGTCAGGGCAGTCATCTGTGGTAGTCAGGCACCATCTAGTTTTTCTGGTCTCAGGCTGGTATAGTCTGCAGTTTGTGTGGCCCTTTCTGTGTCTTGGGCTCATAATTACCTTGTGTCTTTGGTGTTCTTCATTCTCCTTTGCTCCAGGAGGTTGAGACCAACTGATGCATCTTAGACAGCCACTTGTTAGCGTTTAAGACCCCAGACACCACCATCCAAAGTGGGATGCAGAATGTTTTCTTAATAGATTTTATTATGCCAGTTGACTTAGATGTCCCCTGAAACCATGGTCCCCAAAACCCCGCCCCTGCTATGCTGGGCTTGGAAGTGTTCAGTTTATTCAGGAAACTTCTTTGCTTTTGGTTTAGTCCAGTTGTGCCGACCTCTCTTGTATTGTGTGTTGCCTTTCCGTTCACCTAAAATAGTTCTTCTCTGCTATCTAATTAGTGAAAACCCCTCTCCTTCCCTCCCTCCCCACTTGTAACCATCGAAGAATATTTTTTTGTCTGTTTAAATCATTTTTCAAGTTCTTATAATATTGGTCTCATACAATATTTGTCCTTTTACAACTGACTAATTTCACTCAGCATAATGCCTTCCAGATTCCTCCATGTTATGAAATGTTTCACGGATTCATCTTTGTTCTTTATCGATGTGTGGTATTCCATTTAGGAATATACCGTAATTCATCCATTCATCCGGTGATGGGCACTTTGGTTGCTTCCATCTTTTTGCTAATGTAAACAGTGCTGCAGTGAACATGGGTGTGCATATATCTGTTTGTGTAAAGGCTCTTATTTCTCTAGGATAATTTCCAAGGAGTGAGATTGCTGGATTGTATGGTAGTTCTATTTCTAGTTTTCTAAGGAAGCGCCAAATCAATTTCCAAAGTGGTTGTACCATTTTACATTCCCACCAGCAGTGTATAAGTGTTCCAGTCTCTCCACAACCTCTCCAGCATAATTATTTTGTGTTTTTTGGATTAATGCCAGCCTTGTTGGAGTACGATGGAATCTCACTGTAGTTTTGATTTGCATTTTTCTAATGGCTAGTGATTGTGGCCATTTCCTCATGTATCTGTTACCTACCTGAATGTCTTCTTTAGTGAGATGCCTCTTCATATCCTTTGCCCATTTTTTAATTGGGCTATTTGGCTTTTTGTTGTTGAGTTTTTGCAGTATCACGTAGATTTTAGATATCAGGTGTTGATCAGAAATGTCATAGCTCAAAACTTTTTCCCAGTCTGTAGGTAATCTTTTTAGTTTTCTGGTGAAGTCTTTGGATCAGCACAGGTGTTTGATTTTTAGGAGCTCCCAGTTTTTTTTCCCAGTTAGTTTCTCTTCTGCATTGTTAGTTATGTTTTGTATACTATTTATGCCATATATTAGGGCTCCTAGCATTATCCCTATTTTTTCTTCCATGGTCTTTATCATTTTTGATTTTGTATTTAGGTCTTCGATCCAGTTTAAGTTCTTTTTTGTGCATGATGTGAGGTATGGGTTTGTTTCTTTTTTTTTTTTTTGCAGATGGATATCCAGTTATGCCAGCACCATTCGTTAAACAGACTGTCTTTTCCCCATTTGACTATGGGCCTTTGTCAAATATCAGCTGCTCATATGTGGATGGATTTAAGTCTGGATTCTCAATTCTCTTCCCTTGGTCTATGTGTCTGTTGTTGTACCAGTACCAGGCTGTTTTGACTATTGTGGTGGTATAATAGGTTCTAAAATCAGGTAGCGTGAGACCTCTCACTTTGTTCTTCTTTTTCAGTAGCACTTTACTTATCTGGGGCTCTTTCCCTTCCATATGAAGTTTGTGATTTGTTTCTCCATCTCATTAAAAAATGTCGTTGGAATTTGGTTTGGAATTGCATTGTATCTATAGATTGCTTTTGGTAGAATAGACATTTTTACACTGTTAAGTCTTACTATCCATGAGCAAGGTATGTTTTTCCACTTATGTAGGTCTCTTTTGGTTTCTTGCAGTAATGTCTCGTGATTTCCTTTGTATAGGTCTTTTACGCCTCTGTTAAGATTTACTCCTAAGTGTTTTATCTTCTTGGAGGTGTTGTAAATGGTATTGATTTGGTGATTTCCTCTTCAATGTTCTTTTGTTGGTGTAGAGGGATCCAACTGATTTTTGTATGTTTATCTTGTATCCTGATATTTTGCTGAACTCTTCTATTAGTTTCAGGAGCTTCCATGAGGATTCCTTAGGGTTTTCTGTGTATAAGATCATGTCATCTACAAACAGAGATGCTTTTACTTCTTCCTCGCTAATCTGGATGCCCGTTATTTCTTTACCTAGCGTAATTGCTTTGGCTAGGTCCTCCAGCACAATGTTGAATAAGAGTGGTGATAAAGGGCATCCTTATATCTGGTTCCTGATCTCAAGGGGAATGCTTTCAGACTCTCTCCATTTAGGATGTTGCTGGCTTTTGGCTTTGTATAAATGCCCTTTATTATGTTGAGGAATTTCCCTGCTATTCTTATTTTGCTGAGAGTTTTTATCATGAGTGGGTGTTGAACTTTGTCAAATGCCTTTTCTGCATCAATTGATAAGATCATGTGGTTCTTGTCTTTTGTTGTGTTTATATGATGGACTACATTAATTGTTTTTCTAATGTTGAACTATCCCTGCGTACCTGGTATGAATCCCACTTGGTCATGGTGATTTTTTTTTTTTTTTTTTTTGATACGTTGTTTAATTCTATTGGCTAGAATTTTATTGAGGATTTTTGCGTCTAAGTTCGGGAGGAACATAGGTCTGTGAGTTTCTTTTTTTGTGAGGTCTTTACTTTTACCTGGTTTTGGTATCAGGGATATGCTGGCTTCATAGAATGAGTTTGGGAGTATTCTGTCCTTTTCTATGCTCTGAAATACCTTTAGTAGTAGTGGTGATAACTCTTCTCTGAAAGTTTGGTAGAACTCTGCAGTGAAGCCATGTGGGCCAGGGCTTTTTTTTGTTGGAAGTTTTTTGATTACCTTTTCGATCTCTTCTTTTGTTATGGGTCTATTTAGTTGTTCTACCTCTGTTTGTGTTAGTTTAGGTAGGTAGTGTGTTTCTAGAAATTCATCCATTTCTTCTAGGTTTTCAAATTTGTTAGAGTACGATTTTTCATAGTAATCTGATATGATTCTTTTAATTTCAGTTGAGTTTGTTGTAATATTGCCCATTTTATTTCTTATTCAGGTTATTTGCTTCCTATCCTGTTTTTCTTTTGTCAGTTTGGCAGATGGTTTATCAAAATTGTTAATTTTTTCAAAGAACCAGCTTTTGGTCTCATTAATTCTTTCAATTGTTTTTCTGTTGTCTATTTCATCTAATTCTGCTCTAATCTTTAGTATTTGCTTTCTTCTGGTGCCTGAGGGTTTCCTTTGTTGCTCTCCTTCTATTTGTTCAAGTTGTAGGGATAATTCTTTGATTTTGGCCCTTCTTTTTTTTGTATGCATGCATTTTCTCATATAAATTGACCTCTGAGCACTGCTTTCACTGTGTCCCAAAGGTTCTGATAGGAAATGTTTTCATTCTCATTGGATTCTATGAATGTCTTTATTCCATCCTTAATGTCTTCTATAATCCAGTCATTTTTGAGCAGGACATTGTTCAGTTTCCAGGTGTTTGATTTATTTTCCCTACTTCTTCTGTTATCGATTTCTACTTTTATGGCCTTATGGTCAGAGAAGATGCCTTGTAATATTTTAATGTTTTGGATTCTGCTACTTGCCTTGAGACCTAATATGTGGCCTATTCTAGAGAATGTTCCATGTGCGTTGGAAAAGAAAGTATACTTGACTGCTGTTGGGTGGAGTGTTCTGTATATGTCTATGAGGTCAAGTTGGTTGATTGTGGCATGCAGATCTTCTGTGTCTTTATTGAGCTTCTTTCTGGTTGTTCTGTCCCTCACCGAAAGCAGTATGTTGGTCTCCTACTATGATTGTGGAGCTATCTCACTTATCAATGCTGTTAGAGTATGTTTTATGTATCTTGCAGCCCGGTCATTGGGTGCATAAATATTTAATATGGTTATATCATCTTAGTATATTGTCCCTTTAATCATTATATAGTGTTCTTCCTTATCCTTTGTGGTGGATTTAATTTTAAAGTCTCTTTTGTCAGAAATTAATATTGCCACTCCTGCTCTTTTCTGATTTTTGTTTGCTTGGTATATTTTTTTTCCATCCTTTGAGTTTTAGTTTATTTGTGTCTCTAAGTCTAGGGTGTGTCTCTTGTAGGCAGCACATAGATGGATCTTGTTTTTAATCTATTCTGCCACTCTCTGTCTCTTTATTGGTGCAGTTAGTCCATTTACATTCAGCCTAATTATGGATAGGTTTGAGTTTAGTGCTATCATTTTGGTGTCTTTTTTTGTGTGTTGTTGACAGTTTCTTTTTCCCACTTAGTTTTTTGTGCTGAGTAGTTTATCTTTATATATTGTCTTTTCCTCTTATTCGTTGTTGTTGATTTTGTTTCTGCTGAGTCTCTATTTTTTTCTTGTATTTTATTTTGATGAGTAAGATTGTTAGTCTCCTTTGTGGTTACCTTGATATTTACCCCTATATTTCTAAGTTTAAACCTAACCTTTATTTCTTTATATCACCTTGTCTTCCTTTCCATATGAAAGATCTATGAGTACATTTCATAGTCCCTGTTTATTGTTTTAATGTTGTCTTCTTTTCCATAATGACGTTGCTGTTTCCCTGTTTTGAGAGTTGTTTTTTTATCTTGATTTATTTTTGTGATTTCCCTATCTGGGTTGACATCTGATTGCTCTGTCCAGTGTTCCAGTCTTGAGTTGATATCTGATTTTATTGATTTTCTAACCAGAGAACTCCCTTTAGTATTTCTTGTAGTTTTGGTTTGGTTTTTATAAATTCCCTAATCTTCTGTTTATCTAGAAATCTCAAAGTTTTCCCTTCACATTTGAGAGAGAGTTTTGCTGGATATACGATTCTTGGCTTGCAATTTTTTTCCTTCAATGCTCTATATACGTCATCCCATTGCCTTCTTGCTGGCGTGGTTTCTGCCTTGTAGTCCGAGCTTATTCTTATTGACTCTCCTTTGTAGGTGACTTTTTGTTTATGCCTAGCTTCTCTTAAAATTCTCTGTTTATCTTTGGTTTCTGCACGTTTGATGATAATATGTCTTGATGACTTTCTTTTAACATCTACCTTATATGGATTTCAATGAGCATCTTGGATCGATATCTTCTCACCTTTCACAATATCAGGGAAGTTTTCTGGTAACAAATCTTCAACAAATCTCTGTATTTTCTGTTATTCCTCCCTGTTCTGGTACTCCAGTCACTCCTAGGTTATTTCTCTTCATAGAGTCCCACTGATTCTTAGGGTTTCTTAATTTTTTTTTAATTCTTTTATCTGATTTTTCTTCAAATTATTAGTGCCAAGTGCTTTATCTTCAGTCTCACCAATTCTGCCTTCTACTTGCTGAATTCTGCTCCTCTGACTTTCTATCAAGTCTTCTAATTCTGTAATTTTATTTTTAATCTTATGAATTTCTGATTGCTCTCTTTCTATGGATTTTTGCAGCTTATTAGATTTTTCATTATGTTCTTGAATAACCTTTTAAATTTCTTCAACTAGCTTGTTCTGTGTGTTGCCTGATCTCCTTCCTGATCTTGTTCTTGATGTATTGAAGAGTTCTGTATATTAATCTTTTGTGTTCTGCATCCAATAATTCCAGGATGGTCTTCATCCAGAAGACCCCTTGATTCTTTGTTTTGAGAACTTGTTGAAGTGATTATGGTCTGCTTCTTTATGTGATTTGGTGTTTACTGTTGTTTCCGAGCCATCTATAAGTTTTTGTATTAGTTTATTTTATGTTTGCTTACGGTATCCTAGCTTCTTGCTTTGTTTTGTTTTGATATGCCCCAAATAGGTTGCTTGACTGAGCCAGCTTGATTATTTTCACCTTTGAAGTTCTAACGTCCTGTCACCAGATGGCTACAGCTGTTATCAGGTATATCCACCTACCAGTCCATCAACTTTTCTTGTATGAATTCAGCTCAGTTGTCAAGGTATTTGGTCATCAAGTGTGTGGTTCAGGCTCTGTCCTACTCTCTTGGGGGCAGGAGTGATTGGTGTAGGTACTGGTATCTGGTTACAGTAGGGAGTCACACTCTGAACAAGACAGGGGGCTGACAGCCATACCGTGAGTGTCTGTGAGGAAAGCATGTCCCTATTCCCTATGGTGCACAGGTGGGTTCTGCAGATGGGCCCTGGGCACCCAGTGCTTTTGGTTGTAAGGACTGAGAGGTACCATTTATCCTTGGGCCCCTGTCACGTGTGGCTGGGTGACCTGAGTGGAGCCACCAGTCCTTAGGCCCCTGATGTGGGTAGGTGAGGACCCTGTTTAATAGGCAACGGGGTGTCAAGCATCAAACACCCACCTCTCCACCGCACAGCTGAAACATTTGCAGTCTGCCAACAAAG
Organism: Loxodonta africana; assembly: GCF_030014295.1. Classification (NCBI taxonomy): domain Eukaryota; kingdom Metazoa; phylum Chordata; class Mammalia; order Proboscidea; family Elephantidae; genus Loxodonta; species Loxodonta africana. The sequence goes on along the minus strand of NC_087367.1, from coordinate 46,887,561 downwards.
GCCTATTCTCCTGAAATAAGCCCACACAGGTTCATACAGGTGGGAAATGTATTCAAAGTTCACAGACCGTTTATGCCTGGACAGGAGTTGCTTCTGTCCTGAGCTCCCCAGTTTAGTGGAGCTGGCAGATTATCTTTTACCCCAATTGTGAATTTATTTCTTCTCCAAGGCCAGAAGAATGGCTCAGAGCACTCAGCAGAGCCTAACTCAGGCCCAGGGAAATTGACCACCACTGAAGTCTGCTTGGGGGCTGGGGGTGCAGTAAAATATACACAAGTATTTAGCTTTTGCCGAGAGTGCCATTCTTCTCTAGTTTTGGAGGTGTGAGTAGACTGTGTGGCTGGCTGTTTCTCCCTGAGGAAACTGCGGCTAAGTGCTATCACCGGCCCGCTGCATTCACTCCCGGAAATGGTGCCTGAGGGTTCCCAGTGATTCAGCTCTGGCAACTCCTCTCTGCTTCTGAACCATCTCTCCCTCCCCCTGCCGCTCAGTCTGTTTTCTAACTTTGCCTTTGATGTTCAGGGCTCCTAGCTTGTTATAATTATTTCACTTGTTTTGGGGGGTCTTGTTGTAAGAGGGTTCACTGGAAGCATCTGACTACTCCACCATCTTGGGCCTGCCTGTGTAGGACATTTCTTAAATGTTGTGGAGACACTTGTGCTGCAAAAAAAAAAAGTTAGAAGTTTGCATATCTGCACAATCTCTTAAGACTAAATTCAGACCCTGAGGTAGAAATATCCCAGTAATTTATCAAATCAGTCACAAAGTAGTGGACCGCAAGAGGTAAGAGTTTCGAGAAGATACGGCACTGAGAGATATTTGGTTGGATTGCATATGGAAGATGTTAAACATCAAATATCTACAAGGTTTCAAGAAATTTTCTCACTAGTTATTTGCAATACATAAGAGGGAAATATGAAACATCTATTTCAATTGGCCAATTGGCCAAATGATTAGAGATGTAATACTGAAGCTCGCTGGAGGCAAATACCATATCCATATCACCAGCATATGATGGAGCCAATACTGAAGAGGGAGCCAATACTGAAGCTCTCTGCAGGCAAATAGCATATCCATATCACCAGCATCCAGCAATGAGATGCACAAAGACACTCAATAAACACTTGTTAAATGAATGAAGAGAACAAGGCATTTTTCTAAGACTCGGAATACTTCGAGTCAAGATTGCTGTGTCATAATTACCTGTTGATTTAATAGGATAGGAGAGGTGCAAGGGAAAAGAGAGATTAGATTTCTCCTTTTCCTTCTTGGTTGAAGGTGAGAACAAGCAATAATATTCCAGGCAGGGGACTCATAATAAGGTTGGTTGTTGGGTCCTTTACTAATATTTCAAACAAATAGGGCAAATGGCTTGCAAAAATGACCCCTCCATATATGTTGAGAATTGCTTCTTCATGTCACAGTCTTGAGTCTGAGAAGACCAAGAGAAAATGTTATTTTGGATTTACCACTTGCTAAGCAAATACTGAAGGAGCCCTGGGGGCACAAGGATTAAGTACTTGGCTGCTAACACACCAGCCACTTCTCAGGACAAAAGGCCTGGCAATCTGCTCCCATTAAGACTGTTGTTTTTGTTAGGTGCCATCAAGTCAATTTCCACTCACAGCAACCCTATGTACAATGGAACCAAACACTGCCTGTTCCTGCACCATTGTTGCAGCCACTGTGTCAGTCCATCTTGTTGAGGGTCTTCGTTTTTTTGCTGACCCTCTATTTTACCAAGCATGATGTTCTGAAGACATGTCCAAAGTATGTGAGACAAAGTCTCGCTATCCTTGCTTGTAAGAAGCATTCTGGTTGTACTTCTTCCAAGACAGATTTGTTCCTTCTTCTGAAAATTCATAGTATATTCAATATTTTTTGCCAGCACCAAAATTGTAAGGCATCAATTCTTCTTCGGTCTTCCTTATTCATTGTCCAGCTTTCGCATGCATATAAGGCGATTGAAAACACCATGGCTTGTGTCAGGACCACCTTAGTCCTTAAAGCGTCATCTTTGCTTTTTAAGAGTTTAAAGAGATCTCTTGCAGCAGATTTTCGCAATGCAATGTGTTGTTTGATTTCTTAACTGCTGCTTCCATGAGTGTTCATTGTGGATCCAAGCAAAATGAAATCCTTGACAACTTCAATCTTTTCTCCATTTATCATGATATTGCTTATTGGTCCAGTTGTGAGGATTTTTGTTTTCTTTATGCTGAGGTGTAATGCATACTGAAGGCTGTGGTCTTTGATCTTCATCAACATGTGTTTCAAGTCCTCTTCACATTTCGCAAGTAAGGTTGTGTCATCTGCATATCACAGTTTATTATTGAATCTTCCTCCATCCTGATGTCCTGTTCTTCATATAGTGCGGCTTCTCTGCTCAGCATGCAGATTGAATAAGTATGCTGAAATGATACAACCTTGCCTCACATATTTCCTGATTTTAACCACGCAGTATATCCTTGTTCTGTTTGAACAACTGCCTCTTGGTCTAGGTGTGGGTTCCTCATAAGCACAGTTAAGGGTTCTGGAGTTGCCACTGTTCACAATGTCATCCATAATTTGTTATGATCCACACTGTCCAATGCCTTTGCATAGTCAATAAAACACAGGTAAACATCTTTCTGGTATTCTCTACTTTCAGCCAGAATCTGTCTGATATCAGCAGTGATATCCCTTGTTCCCCATTCTCTTCTGAATCCGGCTTGAATTTTTGGCAGATCCCTGGTGATATACTGCTGCAACCGCTTTTGAATGATGTTCAGCAAAATTCGACTTGTGTGTGATATTAATGATATTGTTAAATAATTTCTGCATTCTGTTGGGTCTTCTTTCTCTGGAATAGGTACAGATATGGATCTCTTCCAGTCAGTTGGCCAAGTAGGTGTCTTCCAAATTTCTTGACATAGAAGAGTGAGTACTTCCAGTGCTGCATCTGTTTGTTGAAACATCTCTATTGATGTCCCGTCAATTCTTGGAGACTTGTTTTTTGCCAGTGCCTTCAGTGAGCTTGGACCTCTTCCTTTGGTACCATCGGTTCTTGAGCATATGCTACCTCCTTTTTGGTACAGTGACTCTGTGTATTCCTTCCATCCTTTTTTTTGATGCTTCCTGTGTTCAATATTTTTCCCATAGAATTCTTCAATATCACAACTCAGGGCTTGAATTTTTCTCTTCAGTTCTTTCTTGAGAAATGCTGGCCATGTTCTTCCCTTTTGTCTTTCTATCTCTAGATCTTTGCACATTTCGTTATAATACTTTACTTTGTGTTCTCAAGCCATCCTTTAAAATCTTCTGTTCGGCTCTTTTGCTTCACTTCTTGTTTTAGCTTTAGCTACTCTATTTTCAAAAGCAAGTTTCAGAGTATCTTCTCACATCCATTTTGGTCCTTTCTTTCTTTTCTTTTTAATGACCTCTTGTTTTCTTTATGTATGATCTCCTTGATGTCATTCCACAATTCATCTGGCCTTTGGTCATTAGTCAAATCTATTAGTCATGAGTCAAATCTATTCTTGAGATGGTCTCTAAATTCAGGTGCGATATACTCAGGGTCGTACTTTGGCTCTTGTGGACTTGTTCTAATTTTCTTCAACTTCACCCCATAAAATTACAGTCTAGGAAACCCTATGGGGCAGTTCATATAGGGTTGCAATGAGTTAGAATTGACTCAACAGCACACAACAATAAGAACAAATTTTTGGATTGTCTTAGTTATCTAGTGCTGCTATAACAGAAATACCACAAGTGGATGGCTTTAACAAACAGGAGTTTATTTTCTCACAGACTAGTAGGCTAGAAGTCCAAATTCAGGGCATCAGTTCCAGGGGAAAGCTTTCCGCCTCTCTGTTGGCTCTGGGGGAAGGTCCTTGCCATCAGCCTTTCCCTGGTTGAGGAGCTCCTCAGTGCAGGGATCCCAGGTCCAAAGCATATGCTTTTCTCCTGGCACTACTTTCTAGGTGGTATGATGTCGCTTCTTTTATATCTCGCTTCTGTCTTTTATATCTCAAAAGAGATTGGCTTGAGTCATAAATTAATCTTGTAGATTGAGTTTACATAACTGCCACTAATCCCATGTCATTAACATAACAGAGATAGGATTTACAACACACAGGGAAATCACATCAGATAACTAAATGGTGGACAATCATACAATATTGGGAATCATGACCTAGCCAAGTCGACAGATATTTTGGGGGGCACAATTCAATCCATGACATTCTACCCTTAATAAAAAAAAAAAACCAAAATTCATGTCATTGTCACATGTAAAACACATTCATCCCATTATATCTTAACAAAAGTCTTAATTCAACTCCAAGTGCAAATTTCATCCTGGGGGAAAATTCCTCTTCATCTGTGAAATCTATAATACAAGCTGCTTCCACAGTGCAATGATAGAACAGGCACGAGCTAGACATTTCCATTACAAATTGGAGAAATTGGAAGGAAAGAATGGGTAACAGGCAATAAGTCAGCAAGTCAGCAGGACACATTATATTAGCCTTCAAGGCTTTGAAAACAATCCTTTGTTCTCTGAGACCATTTACACAATGGTCTGCCCTCCAGACTCTAGGTGTTGGCCACACTCTCCATATTCTGAGTGGACACCCTTCATCCCTGGGCTTCAGCTCTGTCTTCCAGGCCCACTGAGATGGCAACTCTGCTCTCTCAGCTTTAGGTGCACCATCCTCTTAGTTCATCTCAGTGGCGACTCCACCTTTAGAGACACCAGAAGCCATGGTTCCACCTTTTGAAACCCCAGAGGTTGTGGCCATACCTTTTGAGACTGAGGCAAATTGGCTTCCTGTGTTCCTTGTCTCTTCAGCTTCTGCTTCCTAGTTTCTTGGCCCCCTCAGCTCTTGGCCTCTCAGACAGCACCTCCTCTGCTGGGACAAGTGTTGCAAAACTCTGTAGCTCCACCAGTAAGTGCCTGGAGGCAACCTACTCCACCAGTAAACTTCAGGTAGAAGGCACTCAGCTGTCTTGCTCAGTGGGTCGGCAGGCCTAGCTCCACCAGTTAGTGCTCAGAGGCACCTCACTCCACCAGAAAGGCTCCTGAGCAAAGATACTCAGGTCTTTTGTTCTGTGGGTTGGCTCCAGTGCCATCTTGCACTGGTATCCTGGTTCTGCTGCTGCTGGTCCCCTGCTACTGCCAGTCCTCTGTTGCTGCTAGTCCTCTACTGCTGCCAATCCTCTGATGCTGCTTTTTACCATCTGTGCTGTCTCCATTGTAACAGCCCTCCTCATTTTCTTCTGAGCACTCTATCCATTTGCAGTTTCAAAACCACTTACACATTTTAGTTATCTGTTAGAGTAGCATCCAACTTTCAGTGCCGAATTCTGTCTTAGTTATCTAGTGCTGCTATAGCAGAAATACCACAAGTGGATGGGTTTAACAAACAGAAGCTTATTTTCTCACAGTCTAGTAGGCTAGAAGTCCAAATTCAGGGTATTGGTTCCAGGAGAAAGCTTTCTCCTTCTCTGTTGGCTCTGAAGGAAGGTTCTTGTCATCAATCTTCTCCTGGTAGAGGAGCTTCTCAGCACAGGGACCCCGGGTCCAAAGGATGAGCTCTTCTCCTGGCACTACTTCCTAGGTGCTATGAAGTCTCTCTGTCTCTCTTCTAACTTCTCTCTTTTATATCTCAAAAGAGATTGGCTTAAGTTGTAGATTAATTTTGTAGGTTGAGTTTACATAACTGCCACATCATAAAACCAAAAAACCAAACCCGTTGCCATCAAGTCGATTCCAACTCATAGTGACCCTACAGGACAGAGTAGAACTGTCCCTTAGTGTTTCCTGGTGAATTTTAACTGCCAAACTTTTGGTTAGCAGCTATAGTTCTTAACCACTATGCCGCCAGGGTTTGAGATAGGGAAATCACATCAGATACAAAAGTGTGGACAATCATATAATACTAGGAATCATGACCTAGCCAAGCTGACGGACACATTTGGGGATAAAATTCAGTTCATGACAGGTATCTAACTATAGAAGTGGCTCAGTGTGATTCTTTCCTAATACAAGATTCAGAGCTAGTGGTTGGATCCCTTGAAGTCCTAATTTCATTCTCCCTCTCTGTCCCTTCAGGCCCAGCACAAAATGCTGCTGCCTTACCTTTTGCTGGCTTCCCTTTCAAAAGCTAATCCTCAGTGGAAGACCTGTAGCTCTATCGAGAGGCAAATTTGACTTGGCCTGCTCTCAGTACAAAGTCATTTAGTTTGATCTGTGTCATGGATTGAATCATGTCCCACAAAATATCCCTCAACTTGGCTAGACCATGGTTCCCAGTGTTGTGTAATTGTCCATCATTTTGTCATCTGATGTGATTTTCCTGTTTGTTGTAAATCCTACCTCTATAGTGTTAATAGGCAAGATTAGAGGCAGTTATGTTAATGAGGCCAGACTCAATCTACAAGATTAAGTTGTGTCTTAAATAAATCTCTTTTGAGATATAAAAGAGAGAAGCAAGCAGAGAAACAGGAGGGCCTCATTACCATCAAGCAAGAAGAGCCAGTAGTGCGTGTCTTTTGGACCTGGGTTCCCAGTGCTGAAAATGTCTTGACAGGGGAAGATTGATGACAATGACCCTCCCCTGGAGCTGACAGAAAGAAAAAACCTTCTGGAGGTGGCACCACGAACTCAGACTTCTATCATACTAGACTGTGAGAGGATAAACTGTTTGTTAAAGCCACCCACTTGTATAAATCTGTTATAGCAGCCCTAGATGACTAAGACAGCCTGTTAAACAAATCTAGGTGCTTGCTGATATTTTCAGGATAGGAGGATGAGTCTATGATTTGGTTCTTTCCCAAAGAGCTAGAGCTCAACATTTGATTTGTACTTTTGAAAAATTGCTCTCATGTTGTAATATGCTTTTTTTGTTGTTGTATTTTAGGTGAAGGTTTATAGAGCAAATTAGTTGCTCGTTAAATAGCTTATACACATTATTCTGTGACGTTGGTTGCCAGCACCACGATATGTCAATATTCTTCCCTTCTTGACCTTGGGCTCCCCTTTACCAGCTTTTCTGTCCTCTCCTGCCTTCTTGTTCTTGCCCTGGGCTGATATGTCCATTTGGTCTCATTTTGTTTTATGGGCCTGTCTGATCTTTGGCTGAGTGGTGAACCTCAGGAGTGACTTCAGTACGGAGTTAAATGGGCGTCCAGGGGCCATACTCCCAGGGTTTCTCCAGTCTCTGTCAGACCAGTCACTCTCGTCTTTTTTTGTGAGTTAGAATTTTCTTCTACGTTTTTCTCCAACCAGCTCTGCCCGGGACCCTCCACTGTGATCCCTGTCAGAGCAGTTGGTAGTGGTAGCCAGGCACCATCTAGTTGTGCTAGACCCAGTCTGGTGGAGGCTATGGTAGTTATAGTCCATTAGTCCTTTGGACAAACCTCTTTCCCTCGTGCCTTTGGTTTCCTTCATTCTCCCTTGCTCCAGATGGGGTGAGACCAGTGGAGTATCTTAGATGGCCACTCACAAGGTTTTAAGACCTCAGAAACTATTCACCAAAGTAGGATGTAAAACATTTCCTGATAAACTATGTTATGCCGTATGAGCTAGATGTTCCCCGATGTAGTAAGCTTTTGTTGGTAAATTAGGTTTGTGAGGACAACAATTATCAGAATCTTGATAGGATGAAATAATTAGCCCCAATGGAATAAAATGAAGTTTTTAATAGGATTTAATCTAAGAATAGTACTTTAGTCATGGACCTCTCTGTGAAAGTATAGGACAGCCAAGCCGTGAAAGTTCTAGATGGATGCTAGGTGTACTCCTTTTGTGAAAATTCATGATGCGATGCACATAAGGTTTATGAAGTATTATGACTATTTCATAAAAATGTACTTAAGACAAAAAAATAAAATTAAAAAAGAGTTGCTACCAGATATAAAATCATCTTAGAAAATCAGCCTTTCCTATATTACAGCAATAACCAGGAAGAGAAAGTAACAGGGAAAAATCCTCATCACAAAATTAAAGGAATAAACCCAACAAAAAGTGATGACTTATTTGAACGATATTTTAGAACTTAAAAAAAAAATACTGATTCTGCCATACATCATAAAATACCCAAATAAATGGAGAGACAGATAGATATCCTTAAACAGGAATATTAGAATTTTAAAATATTATGCAGCTATCGAAATTTTCAAATTAACCATTAATTCAGTGAAATTTCCATCAAAATCACAGATTTTTATTTTTTATGGAACCGGAAAAATTGATTCTCAAAGTCATCTGGAAGAGAAAATGAGCAAAAACAACAACAAAAATTAGTAAGAAAACTGAGGGAAGACTTTTCTACTAGATTCCAAAACAACCATAAAACCATAGATTTTAAAACAGATTAATGGAAAAGTATAAGAGCAATTATAAAGACTGGATTTTAAATCAGTAGAGAACAGTTACCTTAAAATATTTAAAATTTTATTTATCTGTAACTTTTTTTGCTGATTTTCTCTATTGTAGTCCTATTTTCCATTTTATTGATTTCTGCTCTTTTATTATTTATTTTCTTCTGCTTACTTTAGGCTTCAATTTTTCTTCTTTTTCTAGTTGTTGGGTAAGGTAGAAGCTTATATTATTGATTTTAGATCTTTCATCTTTTCTAATACATGCATTTAATGGTATAAATTTTCCTCTCAGCACTGCTTTTACTGAATTCTACAGATCTTTTTTTCATTTTTTTTATTGTGGTTTCAGTGGAAGTTTACAATTCAAGTCAGTTTCTCATACACAAACTTATACATACTTTGTTGTATGACACCAGTTGCTCTCCCTACAATGTGCCAGCACACTCCTTTTCTCGACCCTGTATTTCCCGTGTCCATTCAACCAGCCCCTGTCCCCCTCTGCCTCCCCATTTAGCCTCCAGCCAGGAGCTGCCCACATAGTCTCATGTGTCACTTGAGCTAAGAAGCATACGCCTCACCAGTATCATTTTATGTTTTACAGTCCAAACCAATCTTTGTCTGAAGAGTTGGCTTCAGGAATGGTTTCAATCCTGGGCAAACAGACATTCTGGGAGCCATGACCTCTGGGGCCCCTCCAGTCTCTGTTAGACCATTAAGTCTGGTTTTTTTACTAGAATTTGAGGTCTGCATCCCACTTTCTCCTGCTCCATTGTGGATTCTATGTTATGTTCCCTGTCAGGGTAGTCACTGGTGGTAGCTGGGCACCATCTAGTTCTTCTGGTCTCAAGCTGATGGAATTTCTGGTTTATGTCACCCTTTCTGTCTCTTGGGCTCATATTTTCCCTGAGTCTTTGGTGTTCTTCGCTCTCCTTTGCTCCAGGTGGGTTGAGACCAATTGATACATCTTAGATGGCCGCTTGCTAGCTTTTAAGACCATAGACACCACTCAGCAAAGTGGTACCCAGAACGTTTTCTTAATACACTTTGTTATGCCAATTGACCTAGATGTCTCCTGAAACCATGGTCCCCAGACCCCCACCCCTGCTACTCTGTCCCTCGAAGTGTTTGGTTGTATTCAGGAAACTTCTTAGCTTTTGGATTAGTCCAGTTGTGCTGACTTCTCTTATATTGTGTATTGTCCTTTCCTTCACCTAAAAATCCTTATCTACTATCTAATTAGTGGAATTCTACAAATTTTGATAGGTTGCATTTTCATTTTCATTAAGTTAAAAATATTTTTTAATTTCTCTTGGCACTTCTACTTTGACTCATATGTTATTTAGAAGTGTATGCTTTAATCTCCAAATACTTTGGAATTTCCTGGCTATCTTTCTGTTATAAATTTCTAGTTTAATTCTATTGTGGTCTGAGAACATACTTTGGGAACATATTTTTCTTTATTGCTAAGTCTGGTTTATGTGGCCCTTTCTTTGTCTTGGGCTCATATTTTCCTTGTGTCTTTGGCATTCTTCATTCTCCTTTGCTCCAGGTGGGTTGAGACCAATTGATGCATCTTCAATGGCTAAGTAGTATTCCATTATATGTATGTACACATTTTACTTATCCATTCATCTGTTGATGGACACTTAGGTTGTCTCCATCTTTTTGCTATTGTGAATAGTGCTGTGATGAACATAGGTGTGCACATGTCTGTTTGTGTCACTTCTATTAGACCCTTAGGATATATACCTGGGAGTGGAATTGCTGGGTCATATGGCAGCTCTACCTCTAGTTTTTTGAGGAACTGCCAGACTGTTTTCCAAACTGTGTTTTTGTATTTATAGTGGATTTCTTGTAGACAACAAACATTTCTGTTGTTGTTAGCTGCTGTATCATCTTGCATTCCCACCAACATCAGATGAGGGTTCCAATTTCTCCACATCCCCTATAACACTTGTTATTTTCTTTTTTATCTTGGCCATCCTAGTGGGAGTGAAGCGGTATCTCATTGTGGTTTCGATTTGCATTTCTCTGATGGCTAATGATGCTGAGCATCTTTCATGCATCTGTTTGAGAACACCCTTTGAATAGTTTCAATTTTTAAAGTTGTTAAGGTGTGCTTTAAAGCTAAGAATGTGGTCTATCTTGATGAATGTTGGATGTAAGAAGAATGTGTATTGTGCTTGTGATAGTTAATATTGCATGTCAACTTGGCTGGGCCATGAGTCTCAGTGTTTTGGCAGTTGTATAATGTTGTGATCACTTCCCTGTCGAAATTTGATATGTGATCACCCCGGTGATGGAATCTGCTGAGTGGTACCACTGGGGGTGGGGCCTCTGACAGCTCACCACCCCCTCAGCCTTCATCTCTCTGCCCTCCACCGTCAACTTCTTTCCTGCTCACCTTTCCAAGGCTTTTAACTTGTTCTGGTTCCTGCAGCTGCCTCTTGTTTGTCTGACATCCAGTTCTTGGGACCCAAGCTAGCAGTTTACCTGCCGATCTTGGGATTTGTTGATCTTCACAGCCTGTGAGCAAGAGTCCTGCTCTCTGGCCAGCTGATCTTGGGTTCACCAGGCCCTACAGCTATGTGAATCAGGAGAAGACTTGTGGTCTTGCTTGCCAATCTTGGGTTTTGTCAACCTTCACAGACTGTGAGCAAGAGTCCTGCTCTCTGACTTGCTGATGTTGGGTTTCGCCAGCCCCTGTGGCTATGTGAATCAGGAGAAGCCTCAATCCTGATCTGTGGACTTGGGATGTTCCAGCCTCTACAATCATGTGAACTGTTTCCTTGATATAGACTCCTCTCTCTCTCTATGTATATATTTATAACCTTTACTGATTTTGCTTCTCTTTTATAGAACCCAGTCTAAGACAGCGCTCTTGTTGGGTGCTGGAGAATTCTATAAATGCCAATTAGATCAAAATGGTTAATAATTACGTTCAGGTCAACAATATACTTACTGACTTTCTGCCTACTTTATCTATCAATTACTGAAAGGGGGTGTTGAAATCTCCAACTATAATAGTGGATTTGTCTATTTTTCCTTGCAGTTCTATCATTTTTTGCCTCACATATTTTGACACACTGTTGTTAAGTGCATAGTTTAAGGATTGTTATTTCTTCTTGAAGAATTGAACACTTTATCATTATGTAATGCCTGTTTTTGTCTCTGATAATTTTCCTTGCTCTGAAGTCTTTTTGCCTGGAATTAATATAGCTACTCCAACACTATCTGTGTTTTTGTATTTATAGTGGATTTCTTGTAGACAACAAACATTTCTGTTGTTGTTAACTGCCATCAAGTCAGTCTGTGACTCATGGTAACCCCATGCACAACAAAATGAAACATTGCCCAATCCTGTGCCATTCCCATGATCTGTTGTGGATCCAACCTAGAAGACAAACAGTTGGGTCTTATTTTTTTTAACCAGTCTGTAAATCTGTATTTTAATCAGTGTGTTTAGACTATTCCCACTTCAAGTGATTATTGATACAGCTGGAATAAGATTTGCCATGCTTGTAACTGCTTTCTTCTATTTGTTGCAATTGTTCTTTGTTTCTTTTTTCCTTTCCCTATTTTCTGCCTTCTCTGGTTTTTGAGGATTTTATCTTATTCCATTTTCTCTCATCTCTTAGCATATCAATTCTATTTTTTTATAGTTGTTCTAGAGTTTGAAATATACATTTACAACTAATCTAAGTCCATTTTCAAATACTGTAATACTATACTGCTTCATGGGTAGTGCAGGTAACTTATAACAGGGTATTCCCAATTTCTCTCCTTCTCTTATAAGGTTGCTGTCATACATTCTCTTATCTGTATGCTATAATCACCCAATACTCTGCTAATATTATTACTTTGAAAGTTATTTATTAGATCAATTAAGAATTAGAAAAATAAAAGATGTTATTTTATCTTCATTTATTCCTTCTCCAGTGCTCTTTCTTTCTTTATATAGATCCAGGTTTCTGACCTCTATGATTTTCCTTCTCTCTGAAGAATTTCTTTCAACATTTCTTACACAGCAGGTCTGCTGACAATGAATTTCCTCAGTTTTTGTTTTTCCGATAGTCTTTATTTCTCCTTCTCTTTTAAAGGAAAATTTCACTGTACACAGAATTCTAGATTTGTGTTTTTTTTTTAAACTTTAAATATTTCACTCCATTCTCTTCTTTCTTGCATTTTTTCTTTTTAAATGAGAATTCTGCTATAATTCATATCCTCTTTCTTTCCTCTATAGGTAAGGTGTTTTTCTTCCTCTGGCTTCTTGAAAGATTTTCTCTTCATATTTGATTTGCTGCAGTTTGAATAAAATATGCCTCAGAGTATATTTTTTGATATTTATCCTGCCTGGTGTTCTTTGAGCTTCCTGCAGCAGTGGTTTGGTGTCTGTCTACAATTTTGGAAAATTCTCAGCCATTATTACTCCAAATATTTCTTTTCCTCCATTCTCTCCCCTCTTTCTGGTATTCCAAATATACATATGTTGTGTCTTTTGAAATTGTCCTATGGTTCTTAGATATTCTGCTCCACTTTTTGTTTGTTTTTCCTCTTTCCCCCATTTCTTTTTTTCTTTGCATTTCAGTTTGGGAAATTTCTATTGACATATCTTCAAGCTCACTAATTCTTTCTTCAATCATGTCCAGTCAATGGATGAGCCTGTCAAACACATTCTTCATTTCTGTCATAGCATTTTTTATTTCTAACATTTCCTTTTGAGTCTTTCTTGGAGTTTCCATATCTGCTTACTTTGCCATCTATAGTTGCATGTCCTCTGCTTTTTCCGCTAGACCCCTAGTGTATTAATTATAATTATTTTAAATAATTTTAATTCTGATAATTCCAAAATCTGTGTCATATAGGAGCCTAGTTCTGATGCTTGCTTTATCTTATCAGACTGTGTTTTGTTGTACCTTTTAGAGTGTCTTATAATTTTTTTTGTTGGAAACTTGACATGATGTATCAGGTAATAGGAACAGAGGTAAATATAATTTAGTGTGAGATTTTATGTTGATCTGTCTAGTAGTTGGGCTGTGTTTAATATTTCCAGTAGCTGTAGGTTCCAGAGGACTTGAATATCTCTAGAGTCTTTGTTCTTGTCTCCTCTATTGTCTCTGGGTTTACCTAAGAATTACTTCTTAAGTAGAGACTGTGTCTTGCAATTCTTTCATCTGTAATTCCCTGTTATTTTACTGAAGCCATATTGATTTGATGAAAAGGAATTGGAGTGAGAAAGCATTTCATAATCTTATGATTAGATCTCAATGTTTTATTGGGCTTTTATCCCTGGACTGTGACCTTTACGAATGTTTCTTGGCCTCTCCCTCCCCTTAGGTAAGACAGGAAATCCAGAAAGCACTAAAGTTGGGTAATTGTCTTCCGCTTAGGTGAAATAAGGCTCTGGTAAGATCTTTTCCCCTGGAGAGTAGACCTTTGTTATAGAGAATGCTATAGATGTATTTTAAAAGGGTTATTTTTCTCCTCCCTCTGCCAGGGACAAAAGGGATTTTTCTTTAGAAAAGTGTTGTCAATTTGCCAAAATTACCATTTAACCAGTAATAATCTTTGACATGAGGGAGGGAGAGTAAAAGTAGGACTCAACACTTAGGGGACACTGAGCTTCTATTAAGGGTGTTGGAAAATTTTTTAAAAAATAAGGATGATGGTTGAACAACAAGACGAACATAATGTCACTGAACTGTACATGCGAAGAATATTGAAGTGGCAAACGTTTTGTTACATATATATTTACCAGAATTTTAAAAAATGGTAGGTGGCAAGAGTTAGCAGAAAGCCTTCATGCGATGGTGTCTCCAGTGAGCAGGTTATAGGATAAGGTGCGAGTTTTAGTGGTCAGTTTAAATTGTCCACTGAACTACCCACCTTTGTATCATGCAGACAAAAATCAAGTTGCTGACTGCTCGGATCAGGGCCTCATGCTCTATTATAAAGTTTGGTTCTCCCTTTCAGATTATTCTATTATTCCAGTTCTTAGAAAGCTAATTTTGTTTGTGGCTTCTATTCTGTATCATGGTAGATCATTATCTCGTGTGATTAATAGTTGTTAATTGTGACCCATTTCATATTTCCCTCATCCATGGAATTTCTTTCCATCCTAGGCTCTTTAAATGTTCATATAAAATGTTTTTTCATTTGTTTCTCCTGGAGGAGAACAAGAATTTCACTGGTCCAAGACTATATTTTGTATTAATTTCTCCACTTGGGATTCCTACACTACATAAAGTGTATGAATTTAGTTACCTTAACCACTGTTTAGCATAGGCTTGTAGTTTTGATTGCTCAAACAAAATAATAATTTTACTGAGAAACTTAGATAACAAGTTTCCCTGGGCAGAGGAGCAGAGTGATTTTATATCCCATTCCATGGAGATCTATGTGCAGTTCTATCTCCTCATTTCATTCAGGCCTCAGTCACATCTGCCCTAAACCAAACCAAACCCTGGTTGTCAAGTCAATTCTGACTCATGTGCAACCGTACAGAACAGAGTAGAGCTGCCCCATAGGGTTTCCAAGGGTGTAAATCTTTATGGAATCAGGCTGCTAGATCTTTCTACCTCTGAGTGGCTGATGGGTTGAAGCTGCTGAGCTTTTGATTAGCAGCCAAATGCTTTAACCACTGTGCCACTAAGGCTACCTCTCTCCTGCCTTAAGTGGATACTAAAACCCAGCTTCTGGCAGGGCTTCAAGCTGGTTCAGTCCAGTTCAAACACCCCTGCTGAGAATTTGCATTTCCATCCCTGATACACTAAATCAGAATCTACAGTTTAACAAGATCACCCAGGTGATTCTTAGGTATAATAAATTTTGACAACCATTGCTCTACTAGTGGTTTTCAGAATTGGCCCCTAACCAGCCACATTAGCATCCACCTGAGAACCTGTTAGAAATGCAAATTCTCAGCAGAGGTTTGAACTGGTTTGAAGCCCTGGCTTCTGGTCACTAAGACCTTATATCTGGGTCTCATCTCCCCCTGTAGTAATGTGGAATTAGCTTTCTTTATTTTGAACATTGCTTTGTGTTAAAAATTGTTTTGCATAAATGGATGTTCCAGCTCAGGTGAGCCTGTAGATGGCTGCAATCCCAGCTGATGTCACATGACAGAGAAGAACCCATGCCCACCCAAGCAACCTACAGAATTGGGATTGATAATAGATGGTTTTTTTTTATGCCTTCAGTTACCTCCAAGCTTTCTGTAGAGTCTAGCTTAATGTTGCCAACAAGATGCTCTTATCACTGGAAAGGATTTAGAAAAGAGTATTATTGCCCCCTCCCCTACTTGGAAAGAGGCAGTACAGAGGAGAGCAGCCAGTGGGAAACCCCGAAATGTAATTTGCAAGGGAATGGACAGAAGCAAGTATGCAGAGTAGAGCAGCAGTTCACATCCAGATGGCTGACCAGTGCAAATACCTGAGGATTCCCAAAAGTAACTAGGGAGGGAAGTCTGGCAAAGACTAGATGTATACCATCATATGAGTTGTGGGAATTGAGCTGTAGTGATTTATTCATTAAAAGTATGACCTCACGGCCCAGTCAAGACTCAGGTAAAGGAGTATCCCTGGAAGGTGCTGCTGGGTCATAAAGCCAGAACTGAATGGGACCAAAATCAGGAGGAAGGGTCAAGGCATTAATTCTAAGTGTGTGTGTATATGTGTACAGTCAATACTCACTATTAAGGCTGCAAACAGGAGAAACAAGATAAGGTTCAAACATATCCGTTAGATTTGGCCTCTAGATTTATCTACTTCTACATGAATAGTTGGACTGGATACATAAGATCCATTTCTCCTCTGAAATTATTTGATTCTAATACTTCCATGGCACTAGTTTTTTTTTTTTTTTTTTTAATGCTTCCATGTATCACTGTCTTTTTGATTCATGCCATAGAGCTCTTCTCTGTTTTATACTATTCTCTGCCTAATGGAAAATATGAATTTCACTGGCTATATTTTGAAGACAGTGTAACCCATTTGCTTTTATCAGCTTGATATTCTTGATCCTAACTCAGATAACATGTAAAGTGTATGTGCTCCTACACTTCGTTCCCATCAGCCTTTGCAAAGCGACTGAATACATAAGCAGATTATTCCCCAGTTGAGCCTAATTTTTGCATAGCAGTGGTTGTGTTTTCTTTGACAGATGTTAACATAACTCTTTATCCACAGACTCACCATATAGTGATGCCTAACACTTATCTAATGGCATCACGCTTAGTGAAGAACAGGATCAGCGAAAAAGAGGAAACCCTCAACAAGATGGATTGACACAGTGACTGCAACAATGTGCTCAAGCATAACAACGATTGTGAGGATGGCCCAGGACCGAACAGTGTTTTGTCCTGTTGTACATAGTGTTGCTATGAGTTGGAACCAACTCAACAGTACCTAACAACAATAATGAACCAGTTCTAAGTGTTTTATAAATATTAGGTAACTTAATCCTCGCAACAACCCTGGAGGAGGATACTGTCACTATCCCCGTTTTACAGATGAGAAGAATGAAGACCCAGAAATGAATTTACATGAATGTCAATTAACTTCTTAAATGTCAAAGTGTGGTGCAATGGATCATTTTGTGTGGCCTTTCTTGCCGTGGTCTTGTAACTCCTATCCAAGTGAATGGGTGGACTGAGTAAATAAGGTAATTGTGGCCCACCTAGGGGTTGGTCAGTTTTGCCACCCCACTAGGCTTAAAAGGGAGCCAATTCCAGAGCAGAGAGAGGACCTCACTACCAAGAAAGAAGGCCTAAGTGTGGAGTGTGTCCTGTGGACCTGGGATTCCTGTTCTGAGAAGCTCCTGGAACTAGGAGATTGAAAGAGAGCCATAACACTGAAGACAGTGAGAAGTGGTGCCAGAGAAACAGCAGCAGAACCAGGAGACAAACAGGAAACTGCGTGGTGGGCTTTCTGGCCCATGTAGCAAGAAAGCTGAATGCCTTTGGGCAGGAGGCTTGCTGGTAGAGTAGGGTGCCTCCGGGCACTTAATGGAGCTAGGTTTGCTGACCCATGGAGCTAGAGCTGAACACCTTTGGGCCAAGGCTTACTGGCGGAATAGGGTGCCTCATGGCACTCATCAGCAGAGCTAAAAGAGCTTGGTAACACTTTCCTGAGCAGGGCAGAGGCTGACCACCAGAGAGAGGCATGCCTGCATCACGGCTGAGAAGAGGCTGTCCTGATGGAAGAACTGTATCCTGAGCATTCCCGAACCAAAACTGTAACTTATTACTTCCCTAAGAAACCCCATAATCATAAGTATTGCCTGTGAATTCTCTATGGCCATTGCAATGAATTATCGAACCCAGTACAGAAGTAGAGACTGCCGTGAAAGGGACTGTTGGAGTCAGAATTGGTAGAGATGGTGGAAAGGGGAGGCATGTCTGACCTCTGCCTCATAGGAATCAGCCTTGGGCGGTTCATCTTGATTCTTCTTCCCCTTTGTGAAGTTAGAGAAGGTCAGACACTGCCACCATGACATTTTTCACACAAGGTCACTTCATGTTGGGTTCTCCAGGGAACAGAACCTGAGGTACAGATGAGTCTGCAGAAATTTTAATAAAAAGTTCTCTCAGGATCAACACCTGTGAAAGGAAAGGAAGCAGCATTGCACAGATAGAAGACTTGGACCAAATACAGTTTCAACAAAAGCCTCACTCAACACTGTAGGGAGCTCTGAAGCTGAGGAGGCTCTTCAGGGTGGTCAGGTAGGGTGAGAAGGGTAGACTTCCACAGGACCAGCCATCAGACAAAGGCTGTCCTTGGAAAAGGGATATGACCTTGATGAAGAAACTCTCCTACCAACGGCAATTTCCAGAGAAGGGCAGCACTGGCAGCCATCAGGAAAATAAGTTCCTCTGTCTTGAAGAGGAAACTGGGCAGTGCATCAGCATCCACTGTGTACGTGCTTATGAATAACCAGATGATCATCTTAAAAATGCAGATTCTGATTCAGTGGTCTGGCCTGGGGCTTAGATTCTGCCTTTCTAACAAGCTCTCACATAAAGTTAATGCTGCTGATTGTGGTAGCAAGGACTTGGTGACGCAGTTTATAAGTTGCAAAGCCAGGAATAGAATCAAAGCTGTCTGGTTGAGTCTGTGGTCTTACTGCTGCTGCACTGTCTCTTAACAAAATTCTTTACTAAAATATTAATTCCAAAGAATTAATTTGATATACCCTACCAGACTTTTTAGTTTTTACCAGACTTTTACCAGACTGAGTAGCTTTACAGTGTTTTCAGATCTCCTGGCCAGCAGCTGTAGTGACTGCACTATCTTAAAAAAAAAAAAAAAAAAAATTTTTTTTTTTTTTTGCACTGTCTTAAGCTTATGTTTATTGTTGCATTTTGTCATTACTGGGTTTCTTAGTTTCCCTCCAATTCAAAAGAGGCCAAAAGGTGCTTTAAAAAGAGAGAAGCTTCCACAAAGTGCTACTGGAACAATCAGCCACAGCAAGCTGTACCTTATTTAATGCAAACCCTATGGGGTAGCTCTATTCTGTCCTATCCCTATGGGGTAGCTCTATTCTGTCCTATCCCTATGGGGTAGCTCTATTCTGTCCTATCCCTATGGGGTAGCTCTATTCTGTCCTATCCCTATGGGGTAGCTCTATTCTGTCCTATCCCTATGGGGTAGCTCTATTCTGTCCTATAGGGTTACTATGAGTCTGAATCGACTCGATGGCAATGAGTTTTTCTAATGCAATGTTAAGCACTTTGCAAAATCTTAGTGATGTTTACATTCAGAAAGTTTTTTGGAGCTAGCCTGACAGTTATTTTTCTTTTTGACCTTTAAACAAGTGGTATCAAACATGAGAATGACCCTAGCTACTTGGTACTCATATTTTGTGGCACACATTGGCTGTTATTATTTTTATCAGAAAATTACCATTTTTCTGTTTAGAGAGTTTATTAAAGTCTTAGGTCATGATTTTATTATGCTAGAGCCAATTTTTTCCCCCAAGGGAGCCTATCTTTAATTTCATAAAGAGAGCCAGTGAGAGAATAGGATTTGACATTCGGGTTCATTTATAGTCAATTTTTGGAAGCAATTCTATGAAGTCAAACCTATATTAAGAATTTTCCAGGTTACAATATCCTGCTAGTTACACAATGATGCTTTTCTTACCATGTACACCCCAAGAGCACAGAGGGAAGAAGATAAAATCCTATGCAACTGTATGATGCCCACATAAAAAGGACTAAATGTGAGAACCAGTGACATCTGTGTGTCAATACTAAATTCTTACAAAAAAAAAAAAAAGATAGTCTAATTTTTTTACTTTTTATCGTTTTAAAATAATTATGTGATAAAAATAAAATTTGATCCTATATGGAGATAGGGCAGCAGAGATATGGAAAAGAGAAGTGATCTGCTTGAAGACATCTATTGGATTGTAGTAAATAAAATCTCAAACTCGGCAACGCTCTGGTTTTAAGAAACCAGAACGTCGCCATGTCTGTTGCCTAGGCAACAAAAGTCCCTGTTAAAAAAAGAAGTAAAAAAAAAAAAAAAGATAACAGCATAGTTAAGGTTTCAGAGGTATTATTCATTCAGAAGGTTTATGATGGAAAATCTTTTGTTTGAATACTGCAGTTAATAAAGGTGACTTTTTAAGAGTTTGGGTCAGCACATAGAGTAGTTTTGCCTCTAGAACAAAGATTCTCAAAATGTGGGCCTTGTAATCATCAGCATCGCCCGAGAACTATGAACAACAGAACGAAACACTGCCTGGACCTGTGTCATCCTCACAATCTTTGTTATGCTTGAGCCCATTGTTGCAGCCACTGTGTCAATCCATCTCATTCAGGGTCTTCCTCTCTTTCGCTGACCTCTACTTTACCAAGCATGATGTCCTTCTCCAGGGACTGATCTCTCCTGACAACATGTCCAAAGTATGTGAGATGTAGTTTCACCATCCTTGCTTCTAAGGAGCACTCTGGTTGTACTTCTTCCAAGACAGATGTGTTCCTTCTTTTGGCAGTCCATGGTATATTCAATATTCTTCCACCAATACAATTCGAAGGTGTCAATTCTTTGGTCTTCCTTTCACATGCATGTGAGGTAATTGAAAAAGAGGTCTTTTGGACCTGTTATTCATAAGGTTTTCACTGGCTAATTTCTTTTCAGAAGTAGATCGCCATGTCCTTCTTCCTAGTCTGTATTTCTAGTCTGTCTTAGTCTGGAAGCTCAGCTGAAACCTGTCCACCATGGGTGACCCTGCTAGTATTTGAAAACCGATGGCATAGCTTCCAGCATCACAGCAACACGCAAGCCCCCACAGTACAAGAAACGGACAGACGTGTGGGGAGAAGTTGTTAGAAATGTGAACTCTCTGTCCATAGTACACACCTGCCAAATTGCAAACTCTGGGGGTGGGGCCCTGCAGTCTGTTTTCACGAGCCCTCCAGGAGGTTCTGAAGCCTGGGGAAGTTTGAGAACCACTGTGGTTATGAGGCACGTTAAGTGTTTATAACTGTTTTCGTTTCAGAATATTTCTCTGTGTATGTATATAAACATATAACGGTCCCTGGGTGGTGCAAACATCTTGCACTGGACTACTAACCTAAAGTTTGGTGACATCATAGAAGAAAGGCCTGGAGATCTTTTTCCGTAAAGATTACAGCCAAGAAAATCCTATAAAGCAGTTCTACTCTGTAACATGTGGGGTCACCGCAAGTTGGGGTTGACTCTGGCAATGAGCTTGTTTTTTATTTTTTATATAGGCAGTATAGACACAAAATCTTAAAAATGCTAGTTTGAAGGAACTCTCACTAAAAGTTGTCTCAGAAGCAAACTTTACTCAAGAGAACTGGATTAAAATAATCTCTGAAGTTCTTTTCTTGCCTTTTTCTATGTCTAAACTACAAGTCACAAGCTTCATGGGCTTTCTTAGCAGAGAAGACACTACCATTGAATTTAATTTCAAGCAGTATCTGGAAGAGAAGTCAGAAGCAGGAGATATCTTTCAGGAGGAAAAGCTCTTTATTCCTTAAAGAGTGGAAAATGACTCCCATCAGATTGTTAAAACTGACTTCCTGTTGAGGTGGAGATACAGTTTGCAGTGTTCTCTCTTCTTTTACTGCTGCGTAGAGAGAAGGTCAGGGAAGATAACAGCGGTGAACTGGAGAAGAGATACTGTCATTATTTTGTTCCTGGCTTTTTTTCCTTTTACTAGTTGATATTAGGAAGATACCTGTAAACTCAGTAACTACTCGTTGAGAAGAAGAGACTAGACCTTCGTTTTTTTTAAGACTGTAGTTTTTTTTTAGAGGAGATAATCTAGTGTGTTGATAGCCAAAAGCCTAAGAGAGAGGTTGGAAAGTTCTGATACCATACTTATTCAGAATCTTGCAGCCATCTATCCCAGCCCTAGAAACAATTGAGTACAAGCTAGCCAGTTAAAAAAGAAAACAATAAATGTCCCATAAGATCTTGAGATAAGCACCAATTTAAATTAAGCATTCATTTATACATTAAAGCTTAATGTAACAGCAACTATATTGCTTTTTTAAAATCATTTTTTTGACTAACATTTATTAAGTGTCCACTAAACCAGGTACTGTATTAAGCACCGAAAGACGAGATTTATGTGTAACTTATTGAAATATAGTATTTTTTCCAAACAGTATTGTTTATCTGTTCAATAGTTTTAGAATTGTAGTGAATGGGGCTCCCACATGTCTGTCAATTTGTTGTCCTGTGGGAGCTTGCATGTTGCTGTGATGCTGGAAGCTATGCCACCGGTATTCAAATACTGGCAGGGTCACCCATGGCAGACAAGCTTCAGCTGAACTTCCGGACTAAGACAGACTAGGAAGAAGGACCCCACAGTCTACTTCTGAAAAGATTTAGCAAGTAAAAACCTTATGAATAGTAGCAAAACGCTGTTTGATATAGTGCCAGAAGATGAGCCCCTCAGGATGGAAAGCACTCAAAAGATGGCTGCAGAAGAGCTGCCTGCTCAAAATAGAGTCGACCTTAATGATGTGGATGGAGTCAAGCTTTTGGGACCTTCATTTGCTGATGTGGCACAACTCAAAATGAGAAGAAATAGCTGCAAACGTCTACTAATAATTGAAACATAGAATGTACAAAGTATGAATCTAGGAAAATTGGAAGTTGTCAAAAATGAAATGAAACGCATAAACGTTGATATCCTAGGCATTAGTGAGCTGAAACGGACTGGTGTTGGCCATTTTCAATCAGACAATCATATGGTCTACTATGCCAGGAATGACAACTTGAAGAGGGTTGGTGTTGCATTCATCGTCAAAAAGAACATTTCAAGATCTATCCTGAAGTACAATGCTGTACGTGATAGGAGAATATCCATATGCTCTACAAGGAAGACCAATTAATACGACTATTATTCAAATTTATGCAGAAACTACTAAGGCCAAAGATGAAGAAATTGAAGATTTTACCAACTTCTGCAGTGTGAAGTTGACTGAACGTGCAATCAGGATGCGCTGATAATTACTGGAGATTGGAATGTGAAAGTTGGAAAAGAAGAAGGACTGGTTCTTAAAAAATATGGCCTTGCTGAGAGAAACGATGCTGGAGATCACATGATAGAATTTTGCAAGACCAACAACTTCTTCACTGCAAATACCTTTTTTCACCAACATATATGGCAACTATACACATGGACCTTGCCAGATGGAACACACAGAAATCAAATTGACTACATCTGTGGAAAGAGACTACGGAAAAGCTCAATATTATCAGTCAGAACAAGGCCAGGGGCTAACTGTGGAACGGCCCTTCAATTGCTCCTATGCAAGTTCAAGCCGAAACTGAAGAAAATCAGATCAAGTCCATGAGAGCCAGACTATGACCTTGAGTATATCCCATCTGAATTTAGAGATCATCTCAAGAATAGATTTGATACTTTGAACACTAATGACTGAAGACCAGACAAGTCGTGGAGTGACATCAAGAACATCATACATGAAGAAAGCAAGAGGTCATTAAAAAGACAGGAGAGAAAGAAAAGACCCAAATGGATGTCAGAAGAGACTCTGAAATTTGCTCTTGATCGTTCAGTAGCTAAAGCAAAAGGAAAAAATGATGAAGTAAAAGAACTAAACAGAAAATTTCAAAGGGTGGCCTGAGGAGAAAAAGTAAAGTACTATGATGACATATTCTTCCCCAAAAGGGAAGAATAGTCTCAGCATTTTTCAACTGAAAGAATTGAAGAAAAAATTCAAGCCTCGAGATGCAGTACTGAAGGATTCTACAGTGAAAATATTAAACAATGCAGGAAGCATGAAAAGAAGATGGAAGGAACACACAGAGTCACTATACCAAAAAGAATTGGTCAACATTCAACCATTTCAAGAGGTACCACATGAACAGGAACCAATGATACTGAAGGCATTGGAGAAAAACAAGGTTCTGGGAACACCAATACAGATGTTTCAACAAACCAATGCAGCACTGGAAGTGCTCATTCGTCTATGTGAAGAAATTTGGAAGACAGCTGCCTGGCCAAAGAACTGGAAGAGAGATCCATATTTATGCCTATTCCCAAGAAAGGTGATCCAACTGAAGGTGGAAATTATCAAACAATATCATTAATATCACATGCAAGGAAAATTTTGCTGAAGATCATTCAAAAGAGGCTGCAAGGAACTGCCAGAAATTCAGGCCAGATTTAGAAGATTTGGAAACAGGGATATCATTGCTGATGTCAGATGGATCCTGGCTGAAAGCAGAGAATACCAGTAAGATGTTTACCTGTATTTTATTGATTATGCAAAGGCATTTGACTGCGTGGATCTTAACAAATTATGGAAAACATTGCAAAGAATGGGAATTCTGGAACACTTAATTGTGCTCATGAGGAACCTGTACACAGATCAAGAGGCAGTCTTTCAAACAGATCAAGGTGTGCGTCAGGGTTGTATCCTTTCACCATACCTATTCAATCCGTATGCTGAACAAATAATCTGAGAAGCTGGACTATAGGAAGAAGAATGCAGTGTCAGGGTTGAAGGAAGATTCACTAACAACCTGCATTATGCAGATGACACAAACTTGCTTGCTGAAAGTAAAGAGGATTTGAAGCACTTACTGATTGTCTTAGTTATCTAGTGCTGCCATAACAGAAATACCACAAAAGGATGTCTTTAACAAAGGGAAATTTATTTCCTCACAGTAAAGTAGGCTAAAAGTCCAAATTCAAGGCGTCAGCTCCAGGAGAAGCCTTCTCTCTCTGTTCTGGAATTACGTCCTTGTCTTCAATCTTCCTGTAGTTGAGAAGCTTCTCAGGCATAGGGATCCCGGGTCCAAAGGATGCACTCTGCTCCTGGTGCTGCTTTCTTGGTGGTATGAAGTCCCCAACTCTCTGCTTGCTTCTCTTTCCTTTTATCTCTTAAGAGATAAAAGATGGTGCAGACCACACCCCAAGGAAACTCCCTTTACATTGAATCAGGAAGGTGACCTGAGTAAGGGTGGTGTTACAATCCCACCCTAATCCTCTTAACATAAAATTACAATCACAAAATGGAGGACAGCCACACAATTCTGGGAACCATGACCTAACCAAGTTGATACACACATTTTGGGGGGAACTAAATTCAATCCATGACACTGATGAAGACCAAAGACCACAGCCTTCAGTATGGATTACACTTCAACATAAAGAAAACAAAAATCCTCACAAGTGGACCAACAAGCAACATCATGATAACCAGAGAAAAGATTGGGATTGTCAAGGATTTCATTTTCCTTGGATCCACAATCAATACCCGTGGAAGCAGCAGTCAAGAAATCAAAGATGCATTGCATTGGGCAAATTGGCTGCAAAAGACCTCTTTAAAGTGTTGAAAAGCAAAGATGTCACATTGAGGACTAAGGTGCACCTGACCCAAGCCATGGTGCTTTCAATCACCTCATATGCATGCAAAAGCTGGACAGTGAACAAGGAAGACAGAAGAAGAATTGATACCTTTGAATTGTGATGTTGGAGAAGAATACTGAATATACCACAGACTGCCAAAAGAATGAACAAATCTTTCTTTGAAGAAGTACAACCAGAATGCTCCTCAGAAGCAATGATGAAGAGGCTACGTCTCACATACTTTGGACATGTTATCAGGAGGGATCAGTCCCTGGAGAAGGACATCATGTTCAGTAAAGCAGAGGTCAGCAAAAAAGAGGAAGACCGTCAATAAGATGAACTGACACAGTGGCTGCAACAATGGGCTCAACTATAGCCACAATTGCGAAGATGGTACAGGACCGGGCAGTGTTCCGTTCTGTTGTTCGTAGGGTTGCTGTGAGTCAGAGCCAACTAGACGGCACCTAACAACAACTACAACATACAATATGTGGTCTCTTGTGTCTGGCTTTACGTAACATATGGTTTTCATATATTGCTGCAGCCACTTTTGAATGATCTTCATCAAAATTTTACTTGAGTGTGTTATTAATGATATTGTTCAGTAATTTCCTCATTTGGTTGGATCGTCTTTCTTGGGAATAGGTGTAAATATGGGTCTCTTCCAGTCAATTGACCAGGTAGCTGTCTTCCAAATTTCTTAGCATAGACAAGTGAGTACTTCCAGCGCTGTACCTGTTTGTTGAAACATCTCAGCTGGTATCCCATCAATTCCTGGAGCCTTGTTTTTTGCCAATACCTTCTGTGCAGCTTAGACTTCTTCCTTCAGTATCATGGGTGCTACCTCCTGAAATGGTTGAACATTGAAGAATTCTTTTTGGTATAGTGACTCTGTGTATTCCTTCCATTTTCTTTTGATGCTTCCTGCATTGTGTAATATTTCCCTGTAGGATCCTTCCATATTGCAACTCAAGGTTTAAATTTTTTCTTCAGTTCTTTCAGCTTGAGAAATGCCAAGCACGTCTTCCTTTTTGGTTTTCTATCTCCTGGTCTTTGCACGTTTCGTTATGATACTTTACTCTTTCTTCTCAAGCTACCCTTTGAATTTTTTGTTCAGCTTTTTTACTTCATTTCTTCCTTTCACTTTAGCTACTTGATGTTCAAGAGCAACTTTCAGAGTCTCTTCTGATGTCCATTTTGTTCCTTTCATTCTTTCCTGTCCTTTTAATGACCTCTTGTTTTCTTTATGAATGATGGCCTTGATGTCATTCCATAACTTGTCTGGTCTTCAGTCATTAGTGTTCAATGCATCAAATCTATTCTTGAGATGGTCTCTAAATTCAGGTGGGATATACTCAAGGTCATATTTTGACTCTTGTGAACTTGTTCTAATTTTCTTCAGTTTCAACTTGAACTTGACAGAAATTCAAGTCAGATTCAGAAGATGACAGGGAACCAAGGATATCATTGCTGATGTCGGATGGACCCTGACTGAAAGCAGAGAATATCAGAAAGATGTTTACCTGTGTTTTATTGACTACACAAAGGGATTTGACTGTGTGGATCATAACAAATTATGGACAACATTGCAAAGAATGGGAATTCCAAAACATTTAATTGTGCTCTTGAAGGAACCTATAAATAGATCAAGAGGAAGTCATTCGAACAGAACGAGGGGATACTGAGTGGTTTAAAGTCAGGAAAGGTGTGTGTCAGGGTTATATCTTTTACTATACTTATTCAATCTATATGCTGAGCAAATAATCGGAGAAACTGGACTGTATGAATAAGTACACGGCATCAGGTTTGGAGAAAGACTCCTTAACGACTTGCATTATGCAGATGACACAACCTTGCTTGCTGAAAGTGAAGAGGACTTGAAGCACTTACTGATGAAGATGGAAGACCACAGCCTTTAGTATCGATTATACCTCAACATAAAGAAAACAAAAATCCTGAAAACTGGACCAATAAGCAACATCATGATAAACAGAGAAAAGATTGAAGTTGTCAAGGATTTCATTTTACTTGGATCTACAATCAACACCCATGGAAGCAGCAGTCAAGGAATCAAATGAATGGGCAAATCTTCTGCAAAAGAGCTTTTTTAAGTGTTAAAAAGTAAAGATGTCACCTTGAGGGCTGAGGTGTGCCTGACCCAAGCCATGGTGTTTTCAATCACCTCATATGCATGTGAAAGCTGGACAATTGAATAGGAAGATCAAAGAAGAACTGGCACCTTTGAATTGTGGTGTTGGAGAAGATTATTGAATATACCATGAACTGCCAAAAGAACAAACAAATCTGTCTTGGAAGAAGTATACCCAGCATGCTCCTCAGAAGCAAGGATGATGAGACTATGTCTCACATACTTTGGACATGATGTCCCTGGAGAAGGACATCATACTTGGTAAAGTAGAGGTCAGAGAAAAAGAGGAAGACCCTCAATGAGATGGACTGACACAGTGACTGCAACAGTGGGTTCAAGCATGACAATGATTGTGAGAATGGCACAGGACCAGGTAGTGTTTCATTCCATTGTACATAGGGTCGCTGTGAGTCGGAACCAACTAGACAGCACCTAACAACAGGAATAACAATGGTTTTGAGATTCATCCCATGTCATAATATGTATCAGTAGTTTTTTTTTTTTTTTTCCTTTTCATTACTTAATAGTGTTCCATTGCATGAATATACTACCTTTTGTCTGTTCCTTCACTGGTTGATGGTCATTTTGGTTGTTTCCAATTTTTGGCTATTATGAGTAATTTCACTAAGAACATTTCTTTGCAAGTCTTTGTATGGATATATGTTTTCATTTCTCTTGGGTAGATACCTAAGAATGGAATTGCTGGGTCAATTTGTGTTTAACTTTTTAATAAACTGCTGAACTGTTTTCCAAAGGAGGTGCGCGATTTTTCATCTCCATCAGCAATGTATAAATTTTCCGCTTTCTTCATATCCTTACCACATATGCTATTTTCTGTCTTTGTTATTATAGCCATCCTAGTGAATGTGAAATGGTATATCACTGTGGTTTATATTCACCTTTCCCTAATGACCAATGATGTTGAGCATCTTTTCACATGCTTATTAGCAATCTATCTTCTCTTGTGAGATATCTATTGAAATCACTTACCCATTTTTTTGATTGGTTTGTTTGTCTTATTATTTATGTATAAGTTTCTTTGTGTATTCTAAGCTAAGGTAGGTTATGTAATCCTAAATCTATTTCTGTCTTAATGTACCTTGGAAAGATAATACGTAGTGCCAGAATCTCTGTACAGCTCAAAAACACTGAAGCCACATTATTATATAACTTACATGGTGATGGGCAAATTCAAAAAAAAATTAAAGTTTGTAATATCTGCAAACGCCCTATATTTTCTTTTCTGTGAGGTCTTATTCCCCACAGCTGGAGTTAGTGAACATAGTCTGTCATTTAAAGAAGCCTGTTGTTATCACGTGCTGATTTTAAAACATGGTGTCAAATTCTCTTTCCATCAAGCTCTCCTCCCCTTGATTTTGCACTGGCTTGTAACTGTTTTGATGAATGTGATTCAGTGTAGGTGCTGCTATATGACTTCCAAGACTAGGTCGTAAAGAGCCATGCAAGTTCTGTCTCATTTATAGGAACATTTGCTCTGAAGCCCTCTAAGATGTCTAACTATTCTGAGGCTCCTAAGCTGTGAGGAAGCCCAAGTAACATGAAGAGCTCATGTATAAACATTCCATTTGACAGTCCAGCTAAGCTCAGGATTCCACCATCCTACCCAAGGTACCAGGCATATGAGCAAAAAAGCTTCCAGATGATTCCAGCCTCCAGTCTTTCAAATCTTCCCAGCTGGGTTCAAGACATTGTAGAGTGTGCAGAAGAGACAAGCCATTCCACTGAGCCAGGTCAGAACTCCAGACCCACAGAATCTTAACGAAATACATGGTTGTTGTTTTATGACACTACATTTTTGGATGATTGGTTATGCAGCAATAGGCAACAAGAATACACATCACCACAGTTGGGCCCACCCAGACCCTCATGATTATCTCCTCTTGGTTTTCTTAGTCATGACTCCTCTCCTAAATTTGATTTTGACTGAACCTGTGATCTGTAACTTGTACATGCTTACCCTTGACTGACCTGCTATCACAATTTTGACTCATAAAAAAAAAAAAAAAAATAGTATCAGTAAATTCCATTGTCTTCTTTAGTGAGGATTAACAATTCTGTGCAATATTCCTCAGATATTCTTTTGGATTCCTACACTAGCCTTGAAAACCTTTTTGACCTTCAGGAATCCCCAGGTCCCAGCTGGCTTCACAGAACACTTTAATCACCAATGCACTTTCTCTTCTTCCCTTCTAACTCCAGGAAGCCCAGTGGTATCAATTTGACCTGTCAGTGAATATATTTTGATGGTCTACTATGGGATAAGTATTATGCTCAGACATGGAAACCCAAAGATGAATTAGGAACTATCTCTTCCATCGATAACTGTCATAGTTTAGTAGGAAAAGTCAACATGGCAGCTAATTGTTCATTCAGTGATCTTGTAATTGCAAGGGACAGAGCCTCCTCAAGATCATTCAGATAAAATGAGTTTTATAACAGGGATATTCTCATAAACTCTATGAACAGGCGGTAAAATATCCTGAGATTCATGGGAACAGGTAAACCATCAGAAACTGGGGTCACTCTCTCCACTTTCAGGGACATCCCCCTACTTTCATCTGCATACCTGCTCTATTCCTCTCTCATGGCAGAGAGAATCCCTTAAGGCACTCATCATCCTGTGCATGACCTCGTGTCTTCCCCACCCTGGCCCCTTGCTACATCATGAATTTCTAGCATTAATTCCCACTGCCAACTGGCAGCCATTTTGATACATAGAGTTCAAATTCTCAAGTGACAGGTTCTGATTAATCAAGCATATTGATTTGAAACAGGCCACTCAAGCCATGAGTAAGCAAGAACTGGCTGCTTTTGAATGAGGCATTCACTCATAGTGGGGAACATGTGCCAAGGACATATACTGTATAGGGATGCTCTTTTAGGAGCTGTGAGCAAGAAAAAAAAAAAAAAGACCTGTCGAGTCCATTCCAACTCATAGCAACCCTATAGGACAGAGTAGAACTGTCCCATAAGGTTTCCAAGGAGGGCTTGGTGGAACTGAACAGCCAATCTTTTGGTTAGCAGCTGTAGCTCTTAACCACTACACCACCACGGTTTCCAGTTAGCAAGAAAGGACCGTAAAATATACTCTGCTAGTAATCACTGTATGTTATAATGAAGGGCGGAAATGTGTGCGACATATTATAAAATGGCAAAACCAGAGTGACTAATTCTGCTGGAGAAGTCGGAAATGCTGTCCCAAAGTTGATGACATTTGAACTGGAATTTTTTTAGTACTTACCAATTTTTCAGGCAAAAGCAATAGCACAGGGCACAGAAATACCTGACATAATTAGAAAGTAGCAAGTATTTTCATGGAAGAAGGTTTGGGGACATGAGACCAGAAAGCATGCATACATACCTGAAATGCCTCCTTTCATTATAATCCAATCAAATAAGGAGGAGTAAACTTTGAGTCAACCAATGTGACAAATCAGGCAAGATTTAAATTCATTTTCTAGGTCAGCGATTTCTCAAATATGAATGTGCATCACCATCACCTGGAGAGCTTGTTAAAACACAGATTTCTGGTCCCTGCCAGAGTTTCTGATACAGCAGGTCTGGGGCAAACCCTGAGAAGTTGCATTTCTGACAATTTCCCAAGTGGTGCTGCTGGTCCAGGGGCCACACTTTACGGAGAACCGCTCTTCCCTGTAGGTGTCCTTTAGAGCTTAAGCTAATCTTGGCCCAGAATTTAAAAGCCACAAATTGCTGTCTGATTCTGATGTAGACTCACATTTCCTAAAGGACTGGAATTTTCCTTCAGTTCTCATCAGTAGTTTACCTAATGTAGGTTGATGAATGGCTAGGCTATGTGAATGTTTCACAATAGCAAGTAAATAGTTGCGATAGTAATTCTTATTTTAGTGATGTATTTATACAGGGCTTGGGATTAGAGTTAAAAATGAAATCAATCGCTTGATAATCAAAACAAGTAATCACAATGGCCTCCCCTGATATGACTACATTGATAACGGCTTCCCTGTTGACTATATTAAATTAAAGTATACCAATTTTTCAATCCAAAGAAAGTGATTCATGCACCACCACAAACAGGTCTATATTGTGGACGGTAGGTCAGCAGTAGTGTTTTTCCTGTATATTTTGATAGGTGGAACATGTCTATTATTTGCAGTCCTTCATACAACTGATCACTTCGTTTACCACAATTTCTAGTTGGGGACCCTGAGAAGTCACACATATCATAGAAGGAGCAGAGAAAATTGTACTCCTGTGTAGAATCTGGGGTTGAACAGGCTTTGCTGGGGAGGGTCTTAGGAATTGTTTCTGCGCACACCTGGGTTTTTTCTTTTTTTCATTGAAGAAAGATTCACACATAAAGACGCAATATTGTTACCTGTTCGGAGGCAAGAAAACATCACGTGTGCCACATAGTAAGGGGGGAAGTTTCAAAGGACTTGGAGTAGTTTCTTAGATTCTAGTCCTGGTTACATTAGGTACTGGCATGGAATATTGGGTAAGGCACTTAACCTTTCTGAACCTCAGTTTTTTCATCTCAAAAATGGAAATCTTAGTACTTAAGAGTTCCATAGTTAGGAATAATCAAGATAATATCTGTGAAAATATTTTTTAAACTGCATTACTCCATAAATTTGTAAGGTATTTTTGTTGTTGCTATTATCCATTATGAATATGAGTCGGAGTCAACTCGATGGCAACGAGTTTGATTTGTTTGTTTCTTTTATTATGAATATCAATAGTAAGGATAATAGCTTGGTTCCTTGCCTTTGTTTTGTTTTTAATTTATTCCTATTTTGTACTCTTGGTATGTTTTATTTATCCCCATTAGCTACCTACATCCTGTTTGAAGCGAAGTGAGGACTAAATAGATAGATACCATTTGCTGTTTAGTCAACTCTGTCTCATGGCAGCCCCAGGTATGTCAGAGTGGAACTGTATAAAACCATAGAGTTTTCAGTGGCTAATTTTTCAGAAGTAGGTGGTAGATGATAGACAATTTAGGGGGTTAAAGGAGTACAATTGAGGGAGTTAAAGGAGTCCCAAAGCCTTAGCTGGATTCTGCATCTGCTAGTGCCTGCCACTTACTAGGCCAAGGTCTTAGTCTCACAGCCAGCTGCGCCTAGTAAGTGTTTGTTAAGACTGACACATTAAGACTGAAATTAAGGAGAAGTCCATGCATTTGTATCTAGAACATGATGGAATGATGAGTATAGACTGTAAGTGGCAATGCCTTTACTAATTTATTCACTTATTAAGAGTTTCATGGATATTTTCTATGAGCCCGATAGCATGATCAGCACTGAGGATATAGCAATGTCGCCTCCTATTATTCTCCATCACAGCAGCATGTTTGTTCCTTCTTGGTACACACTGCACTTTGTAGTTATTTAATTTGGGGGGGTTGCTTATTTATTTCTTAGTTCCACTACGAGACTATACTCTCCATGAGGACTGGGATCAAGTGTGCCTTGTTTCTAATTTTGTCCCAAGCCCTACCATGATTGGATAAATGAATGTATGATGAGAAAGACATATCCTTGTCCTCAAAATACTCATACTCTGATACAATGTGATAAGTGGTTTAATAGCTGGGAATTGAAAGAGCTATAGAATACAGAAGAACGAGAAACTAGTTCTGCCAGGGAAAGTCAGAGAAAGTTTCACTGAAGAGGGAATATTTGAACAAGTAAATGGGGACTTCAGAACAACTGACACAAAACAACAAAACCCATTGCCGTTGAGTCAATTCCGACTCATAGCAACCCTCTAGGACAGAGTAGAACTGCCCAGTAGGGTTTCCAAGGAGGAACTGGTGGATTTGAACTGCTGACATTTTGGTTAGCAGCTGAGTTCTTAACCACTGCACCTCCGGGGATCCCTCAGAACAAGTAGGAGTTAAAAAAAAAAAAAGTGGGCTGACGTTCTAGGCCAAGGAGTTCATGTGTGCTAAAGCGTGGCTGTATGACAGAACATAGCATGTAGGAGGAATCATGAGTAGTTGATGAGACTGGGGCATGTGGGGTAATAGAAGGAGTGGCTTGAGCTGAAGCTGGAAAAGTATGCTAGGACCAGAGTATGAAGGGCCTGGGATGCCATGCCATGGGTTTGAACCACATCCCACATTAATGAGGGGCCATTAGAGGCATGGAGTGACTTCATTAGAATATAGAAAGATGTCCCTGGTAGCCAATAGGAGGGAAGAAGGGATGTCAAGGAGACCAGTTAGAAAATGATTACAGTCATCCAGGCCAAAAATATAAGGCTGGTCATCAGGAGAAGGGGACAGGCTTGAGAGGTGTTTAGAAAGCAAAGTCACTGAGACCTGGTAACTAAGAAATATGATGGGTTATTGTGAGGGTGGAGAGAAGATTTATTTTTACATAACACTTATTCTGGTGTATAAGTATTTGTTAAAATATTGCTCTAAGTATTTTAAAGACATTAATTCACTTAATCTTTGCAGCTCTCTGAAGTAGGTGCTATTATTATCACCATT
The DNA here is from genome assembly GCF_030014295.1 of Loxodonta africana. Lineage (NCBI taxonomy): Eukaryota > Metazoa > Chordata > Mammalia > Proboscidea > Elephantidae > Loxodonta > Loxodonta africana. The sequence continues at coordinate 46,853,692 of NC_087367.1, read as the reverse complement.
TAACAGAGGAGAAATCATGGTGAAAAGAGGCTTAAGTAACTTAATTAACACCACACATCTATTAAGTGACAGTGTCAGGAGTTGAACGCAGACAGTCTGGCTCCAGCGTACATGATCCTAAACACTGAAGACACAACCTCACAATTGTTTTGACTTCAAGGACAAGCTATCTGGGAGCAATTGCAGGTGCTTAAAAGTGGTAGTTCAGTTTCTAGAAACCTTGAATGATTCTGTCCTTCTTTTGTCTTTCAAACACTAAGAAAATATTCTTCCCTTTCCAGGGTTAATGATTTCAGTGACTCTGAATGGAATCAAATGAAACTGAATAAAGACACCATTGGTTCTGAACAGGCACCAGCAGACAGAGTTGGAGCATGAGCTACTGGGCTCCATGATGAATGGCTGTGTGTGAGCCCCACAGAAAAGACTCTGGGTCTGATAATGACTAAAGCCTGTAAGATCATCTTTCTTGCTTGCCAGAAACCTATTTAACATTCCCGTGAGCCATTGTTTTCCTGTAGCTCTTAGAAAAAGCTTCTTATATAAAATGCCCTGTAAAAAAACCTGTTGCCATCGAGTTGATTCCAACTCGCAGTGACCCTACAGGACAGGGTAGAACTGCTCCAAAGCTGTAAATCTTTACAGAAGCAGACTGCCACATCTTTCTCCTGCGGAGCACCTGGTGGGTTCCAACCGCCAACCTTTTAGTTAGCAATCAAGTGCTTAACCACTGCACTACCAGCACTCTTATAGGTTATATGCCTTGATAAATACAAAAGTTAAACCAATGGACATCAAGACAACTTTCAAATCTGCATGTTGTTGGAAAGAAACAGACAATTTTCTAGGGAATAGCCTAAAAACGAATTTTTCAGTCTCTCATTCACACATTCCGCTTCAATCCTGGCCCAATTATTCTAAGTCAGGAGCGAAGGACACGGCCCTGGCCCAGTGGGTTGCAAGCAAAGCCGCTAGCAAATGCAATGGTTAGTGGAAATGGTTTTGAGGCCCGTTTGGGTATGGGAAGCAATCAATCATTCTAGAAATGTTTCAGTCTTTGTTGAATGCCTTCAGTGAACCATCCCACTGATAGTTTAAATCTTAGTGCACTTTCTATAACGTTGGCAGAATTTTAAAATAAGTCTGTGACTAGGAATTATGTATAGTACTTCCAGGAACTACTAAGAGGATGACTGCTTATGTCAGGTGATTTAAATTGGAAATCCTTTACTTTTTACTATTTTATAAAAATATAAGTGCATTAGTTAAAAATTATAGTTTGCTAATACATTAAAATAAAACTTGGTAAAGTATGATCTGATGTGTAATTAAGCATCAACTATAACGTTCTCTCTCTGGCTTGGGGTCATTGTAGGCTCACTTATGTTGAAGGTGGCTGACTTCACTCTTAAAATCTAAATTTACTGGTGTCATTGACAAGGGACCATAAACGTATTTCACCCATAATTTTTAATGCCTGGTGTGTGTGTGTGTGTGTGTGTGTGTGTGTATTTGTGTGACTTAGGCGATCCCATAAGTTTACAAAGTGGAATTGCTCCATAGGGTTTTCTTGGCTCCAATCTTTATGGAAGCAGATTGCTCGGCCTGTTTCTTCTGTGATACCACTGAGTGGGTCTGAACTGTTAATGCCTGTTATTTTTTATGCTCAATGTTATTGAGAAATGATTATGTTTTTGTATGTAAAATTTGTTTTGTATTGTTGTGATGCAGGGCTTATTCTTTATTGTCAATTTTTTCTATGTAGATGTCAAGAGCAACACATGAAATTCAGAAAGGAAAAAAGATTATTTTAAATATAGAAACAAACAATAGTCATATATATTATTATTATTATATCCATCCATTTAAAAGGATCCTCAGGGGAGAATCTAAGTCACTCACAAGCCTGCCTATATTAAAAGGCTTTACCATTCCCATTCTGGCACAGAGTAAGAAGGGTGTAAATTTGTTGGAATGAATAAACTTTCAGCGACATCTCCATTCTTTCTCTACTGGGTCGGTATGGATAATACCCAAAGAATATGTGCATTTCTATTTGGTCTTAGTGAAAGGCTCCTTAGTCTTTGGAACTCAGAAGTGCTCTGATATCACCATCAGAGGACTGCATTACCTAATGACATTTGACTTGTTTACAATAAAAACCTGGCAGTGGGCATTTGTTTATACACTTGTCTTGATCTGTGGCCCGTAGAAATAGAAATCTCAGAAAAATGAAGCTACTTCTATTTCTTCTCTGTCTGCCTGGTGTTTTTGCTATTTTTAGCCAGACTTAGCCTAACTTCATTTGTCAGTAACTCTAGGTTTTGAAATTGGCTTTCTTTTTTCCCTGAGGCAATACCTCAGCCTAGACTCTTCAAAGGAGTTAGGATATGAGAACTAAAAGAGAACAATATTAATCATACTATATATTGAGCACCCACTATGTGCCAGATACTGTGATATGTGTCTTTCAGGTGTTATTTCAAATAATCCGCAGAGTCACTCTCCAAAATAAGGATGATTGTTTCCATTTCCTACTGTTAAGTGCCTGCATGTGCTATGCATGTCATCTCCCTCAATCCTTAATCTTTGTTAAATGCCTCTTTCACTAATGAAGAGGCTGAGCTTCAAAAAGGTTAGAAACGTTACTGGTTGCTTAATTAATAAGCGACAAAACTGAGATTCAAACTCAGGCCTGCCTAAGTCAAAAATCTGTTATTTCTTTCAACTTCTTTAGGAGTCCCCTTTGAATCATCTAAATTTGATCGTTGCTTATGCAGCTGATCTTTTGTAGGTTCGCTTTTTTATGTTTTCATACATCTTGGCCCTTTCTTGCTGACCATTAGTCGTGAGGATGGTGAATCAGATATTCACAGTGCTGGATCTTTGAGGAGGGGCTAAATAGGTGCTTCTGTGAGAAGCAGTCTTGTCAAGGCTGTGGTTATTTAAAAAAAAAAAAAAATTACAAAAAGTCTCACTTCAAGACCAGGGACTGGCCAAATGGACTTGAACATATAAATTGACCCTCATTAACACCATTTAAGGAGAGGTGGGGATGGCTGACGGCAAGGTAGATTAATACCTCACAGTCTCCCTGAAGGACTCTTTCATCTTAAATGAACAAAAGGAGACCAGACATGACATAACTGTGATTGTTTTATCGCATTAAGAAATCAATATTAAATTTTAGTAACTGGCTTTTGCAAGTCTTTATATTTGTAGTTTTAATAAACATTACCAAAATAATTCCAATCTTTCTCTTCACTCTCTTTTTTCCTTCATTACAAAAGTAATTCAGTCTCATTGTTGAAAAATTGTAATACAAAGGAGAGCAAAAGAAGAAATTGAAAACTCCCGTTTGTTTCCCTCCTTTCTTGATGTCACAAGAGAAAAGACCCTTGACTTGCCATTCCATTACAGAATGTACGCACATTAGCTTTCTCCCTCTGGTTGGAGCCTAATATGTAGATTGCTTTAAAATTGAAACAAGAATGAACTCATGTTAAATAAAAGACCGAATATGCTTGTTAATATACTGATCTTAAGAAAGGCAAGACCTCTTGATAGTTTGCAACTAGTTTTTAGTTTGCCATTTTGTTTCTCTATCGCTTAAGGACAGTTGACAATGGGGGAAAAAAAATTTTTCTGAGCCTTTTGTTAATGTAAAAATGGAGTGGGGGTGGTGTCTGACCTCTAACCTCACAAGGGAGAAGGATAATCAAGACCTACAGCCCAAGACTGATTCCTATGAGGCATAGGCAAGACATGCCTCCTTTCTCCACCATCTTTACCAGTTCTGACACCAACTGTCTCTCCCATGGCACTCTGTACTTCTCTGCAGGATTCAATAATTCTTTGCAATGGCCACACAGAACTCACAGACTTTACTCATGATTATGGGGTGTATTATCAAAGTAACAGTTAAATTCAGGCTCAAGAACACTAAGGATACAGTTCTTCCAACAAGACAGCCTCTTCCCAGCTGTGCTCGCAGCATGCCTCTCCCTGGCCCTTGGCCTCCTCCCAAAGGCACTTAGCTTTCTCTCTCCCTGAGCTGAGAAGCCCACCACACCATCTCCTGCTGCCAGGTTTCTGCTGCCGTGTCTCTGCTGCCACTTCTCACTGCCTTCAGTGTTAACATTTCTCTTTCTCTCTGTCTCCTGGTTCCAGGAGCATCTCAGGGCAGGGAACCTGGTTCCAAAGGACATGCTGGCTCCTGGCCGTTCTTCCTTGGTGGTGGTGGGATCATCTCTCTGCTCTGGAATTGGCTTTCCTTGAAGGCAAAACTGACTAACCCCTGTGGTGGCCACAATTATCTTATTTGTACAGTCCCGCCCAATCATTGGATGGGAGTTACAAGACCATGGTGAGAAAGGCCACACAAAAATGATATATCACATCATGGTTAAATTTTTATTTATATTTATCTTTAAAGGTCAATTTTGAAATCATGTTGAACTACATAGACTGAAATGAGTTATTTGCAAAATACCCATTTTTTCCCCCCTGGCAAAATTAGAGAGCTACTAATGGCATGTTTTCAGTTATTCCCAGTGTTGAAAACAGAATGAGATGGCATACATGAAACCACCCAGCACAGAGCTGGCACTCAGTGGGTGCTCATGCATATCAAATGCTGATAATACGCTGATAACATTGCATTTGAATGTTGCTTATGCTGCTGGTGAGTTTTCTCCTGTGCTGTTGTTGTTACCTAAAGCGAGTTCTGCTCAGTGTGACTTCTTGTCAATAAAGACACACCAAGATGAGGAGGGAGGAAAAGCATTTATTGCAAGCACTCAGGCAAGGAACAAGGAGGTGTATACCTCACATTAAGCTCCCTGAACAAAGGGAGGCAGAACATTTTATACCATCTCTCCCAAGGAAGCACATACAAACATTATGGACTACACAGGTTATCATGGCATGCAGTAATACAAATTGCAGTTTTTCTTTGGCATGTGGGCGAGTAAACTGGGTTTAACTCGCTTGAGCAACACTCAGCGCTTAAGGCTTTGTTTGGCAATGGCTCCTGGCTGCTTTGCTTTTCAATCCCTCCCTCTCTTTGGAGATATGGCGATAAGCCCTATACCCTGGGTTGTGGAGAGCATCTTCGAAATTGGACAATGGCTCCTCAGTGTAGGGAATTGTATTGTATAGAACAGCAGACAAAAATTCCTGTTACAATCAAAGAAAATAAAAATAGTGAACAAATGCTTTAGCCAATTATAGTTAGGCAATCAGGAGGTGAGCCGGTCAAAGATATTTGACCTATCTCAGGAACATGAAGCTAAGTAGCTTTCTAACGTATTTACAAATCCAACATTTAGTCATGTTGATCACACTACTGATTGTGCTAGTTTGGCAAAAGCATTAAGTATGCCAAGACCATGTGAGGGACAGAGTTAGGACAAGAATGAAGGTGAGGTACTACAGCTTCGTATTTTCATGGAACAGGGTCTAGCTTAAGAGACCTACTATCTTAAACAGGTGAAATATAAACAGGGAGGAAAAAAACCACAGCTGACTCTATAGCTTAAAAACTCAGTCTCTTAAACAGATACTTCAGGTCTTGTTCCAGCTGTCCCAAAGAGTTGCCATTGTAGGGTCAAGGTCTGGGGTAGGTGCCGCTTTCAGCCAGGTGTGGTGAATCCAAGGTTTGACTCCTTTCGTTTTGACTATAGTATGGGTGATAAAAGCACCTCAAAGTGTCCTTTCCACTTGAGCTGGAGAGGCTCGCCTTTCCAGACATGCAAAAAGACCCAATCTCTAGGTTGAAATGGGTAAACCTGGCCTCAGGACGGTGTTCTTTTCTCGCAAAGGCATATCTGTGGAGAGAATAAAGAGCAGCAAACAAAGAAAGCAAATACTCTTGTACAGTTTTTTTCACCTAATACAAATAAATGGTCACCATTCGTCACGCCATGATATTTTCAGGAGGGGCTTCCCATATAGTAGCCCAAAAGAGCTTAATCTGAGCTTGCTTTGGGGAGCTGCCCTAACCCTAAAAAAAAAAAAATAAGCAAGGCTATATATAGGGAGAGCCTGTATCCATGTTAATTTTGCTTCTTGACACACCTTGTTGTTGTTACGTGCTGTCGGGTAGTTCTGGCTCATAGTTACCCTATGCACAACAGAATGAAACACTGCCCAGTCCTGAGCCATCCTTGCAATCGTTGTCATGCTCGAGCTCATTGTTGTAGCCACCGTGTAAATCCACCTTGTTGAGGGTCTTCCTCTTTTCTGCTGACCCTGTTCTCTGCCACGCATGATGTCCTTCTCCAGGGACTCATCCCTCCTGACAACATGTCCAAAGTATGTAAGACGCAGTCTCGCCATCCTTGCTTCTAGGAGCATTCTGGCTGCATTCTTCCAAGACAGATTTGTTCGTTCTTTGGCAGTCCATGGTATATTCAATATTCTTTGCAAACACCACAATTCAAAGGCATCAATTCTTCTTTGGTCTTCCTTATTTATTGTCCAGCTTTCACATGCATATTATGCGATTGAAAATACCATGGCTTGGGTCAGGCGCACCTTAGTCTTCAAGGTGATATCTTTGCTCTTCAATGCTTTAAAGAGGTCCTTTGCAGCAGATTTACCCAATGCAATGCGTCTTTTGATTTCTTGACTGTCACTTCCATGGCTGTTGGTTGTGGTTCCAAGTAAAATGAAATCCTTGACAACTTCAATCTTTTCTCCGTTTATCATGATGTTGCTCATTGGTCCAGTTGTGAGGATTTTTGTTTTCTTTTTATGTTGAGGTGTAATCCATACTGAAGGCTGTGGTCTTTGATCTTCATTAGTAAGTGCTTCAACTCCTCTTCACTTTCAGCAAGCAAGGTTGTGTCATCTGCATAATGCAGGTTGTCAGTGAGTCTTCCTCCAATCCTGATGCCCTGTTCTTCTTCATATAGTCCAGCTTCTCAGATTATTTGCTCAGCATACAGATTGAATAGGTATGGTGAAAGAATACAACCCTGACACACCTTTCCTGACTTTAAACCAATAAGTATACCCTTTTTCTGTCTGAACAACTGCCTCTTGATCTATGTAAAGGTTCCTCATGAGCACAATTAAGTGTTCTGGAATTCCCATTCTTTGCAATGTTTTCCATAATTTGTTATGGTCCACACAGTCGAATGCCTTTGCATAGTCAATAAAACACAAAAAAACATCCTTCTGGTATTCTCTGCTTTCAGCCAGGATCCATCTGACATCAGCAATGATACCCCTGGTTCCACGTCCTCTTCTGAAACCGGCTTGAATTTCTGGCAATTGCCTGTTGATATACTGCTGCAGCCGTTTTTGAATGATCTTCAGCAAAATTTTGTTTGCGTGTGATATTAATGATACTGTTCTATAATTTCCACATTCGTTTGGATCACCTTTCTTGGGAATAGGCATAAATATGGATCTCTTCCAGTCAGTTGGCCAGGAAGCTGTCTTCCATATTTCTTGGCATAGATGAGTGAGCACCTCCAGCGCTGCATCTGTTTGTTAAAACATCTCGATTGATATTCTATCAATTCCTGGAGCCTTGTTTTTCACCAAAGCCTTCAGAGCAGCTTGGACTTCTTCCTTCAGTACCATCGGTTCCTGATCATATGCCACCTCTTGAAATGATTGAACACTGACTAATTCTTTTTGGTATAATGATTCTGTGTATTCCTTCCATCTTCTTTTGATGCTTCCTGCGTCATTTAATATTTTCCCCATAGAATCCTTCACTATTGCAACTCGAGGCTTGAATTTTTTCTTCAGTTCTTTCAGCTCGAGAAACGCTGAGCATGTTCTTCCCCTTTGGTTTTCCATCTCCAGCTCTTTACACATGTCATTATAATGCTTTACTTTGTCTTCTAGAGAGGCCCTTTGAAATCTTCTGTTCAGTTCTTTTACTTCATCAATTCTTCCTTTTGCTTTAGCTGCTTGACGTTCGAAAGCAAGTTTCAGAGTCTCCTCTGACATCCATCTTGGTCTTTTCTTTCTTTCCTGTCTTTTCAATGACCTCTTGCTTTCTTCATGTATAATGTCCTTGATGTCATTCCACAACTCATCTGATCTTCGGTCACTAGTGTTCAATGCATCAAATCTATTCTTCAGGTGGCCTCTAAATTCAGGTGGGATATACTCAAGGTCATATTTTGGTTCTCGTGGACTTGCTCTGATTTTCTTCAGTTTCGGCTTGAACTTGCTTAGGAGCAATTGATGGTCTCAGTCCCTGGCCTTGTTCTGACTGATGATATTGAGCTGTTCCATCATCTCTTTCCACAGATACAGTCAATTTGATTTCTGTGTGTTCCACCTGGCGAGGTCCATGTGTATAGTTGCCATTTATGTTGGTGAAAAAAGGTATTTGCAATAAAGAAGTTGTTGGTCTTGCAAAATTCTATCATTTGATCTCTGGCATGGTTTCTATCACCAAGGCCATATTTTCCAACTATTGATCCTTCTTCTTTGTTTCCAACTTTCACATTCCAATCTCCAGTAATTATCAATGCATCTTGATTGCATGTTCAATCAATTTCAGACTGCAGCAGCTGATAAAAATCTTCTATTTCTTCATCTTTGGCCCTAGTGGCTGGTGCGTAAATTTGAATAATAGTCGTATTAACTGGTCTTCCTTGTAGGCATAGGGATATTATCCTATCACTGACAGCATTGTACTTCAGGATAGATCTCGAAGCGTTCTTTTTGGTGATGAATGCAACACCATTCCTCTTCAAGTTGTTATTCCCAGCATAGTAGACTATATGATTGTCCAATTCAAAATGGCCAACACCCGTCCATTTCAGCTCACTAATGCCTAGGATATTGATGTTTATGTGTTCCATTTCATTCTTGATGATTTCCAATTTTCCTAGATTCATACTTCATATGTTTCAGGTTCCAATTATTAATGGATGTTTGCAGCTGGTTAAGATTGTGTGTCAGCTTGGCTGGGCCATGATTCTCAGTGTTTATATGTGATCACTCCCATGATCGAATCTGCTGTGAGTAGCCAATCTGTTGAAAGGGGTTTTCCTTGGGGTTGTGGCCTGCATCCAAATATAAGTAGACCGTCTGCCTTTTTTGCTCACTGTAGATCCTGAGATGGTCTCCTGTTTGTCTGACCTCAAGTTCTTGGGACTTGAGCTATCGGCTTACCTGCCAATCTTGGGATTTGTCGATATTCACAGTCTGTGAGCTAGAGCCCTGCTAATCTTGGATTCAGCAGCCCCTGTGACTAGGTGAATCAAGACAAGTCTCTGTCCTGACCCATGGACTTGGGACTTTCCGACCTCTACAATCACAAGAGCCATTTCCTCAATATAAATCTCTCTCTATATATGTACTAATATGCTTTGCTGGTTTTGCTTCTCTAGAGAACCCAGCCTAAGATTGGTGTGTTTCTAGAAATTTGTCTGGTTCCCCTAGGTTTCCAAATTTTGGAGAGTATAGTTTTTCATAGTACTTTGTTGTGATCCTTTTCATTTCAGTTGGGTCTGTTCTAATGTTCCCTATTTCATTTCTTATTGGGGTTATTTGTGTACTCTTCTGTTTTTCTTTTGTCAGTTTGGCCAGTGGTTCGTCTATTTTGTTGATACGTTCAAAGAACAAACTTTTGGTTTTGTTAATTCTTTCTATTCTCTATTTCATTTATTTCTGCTCTGATCTTTATTGTTTCATTTTTTCTGGTGGCTGTGGGCTCCTTTTACTGTTCTCTTTCTATTTGTTCAAGTTGTGTAGCTAATGTTTTGATCTTGTCCCTTTCTTCTTTTTTGATGGGTGCATTTATTGCTATAAATTGACCTCTGAGCACTGCCTTTGTTATGTCCCAAAGGTTTTGATATGATGTGTTTTCATTCTCATTTGATTCTAGGAATTTTTTAATTCTATCTTTGATTTCTTCTATTACTCAGTGGTTTCTAAGCAGGGTGTTATTCAGTTTCCACATATTTGATTTTTTTCCTTAATCTTCCTATTATTAATTTCTACTTTGATGGCATTGTGATCAGAGAAGATACTTTGTATTGTCTCAATGTTTTGAATTTTGTTGAGGGTTGCTTTGTGGTCTGTGATGTGGTCTATTCTGGAGAACATTCCAAGTGCACTGGAAAAGAATGTGCTTTGCAGCTGTTGGGTAGAGTGTTCTATATAAGTCTGTGAGGTCAAGTTGGCTGACTGTGGCCTTTAGATCTTTTGTATCTTTGTTGAGCTTCTTTCTAGATGTTCTGTCCTTTACCAAGAGTGGTGAGTTGAAGCCTCCTATGATTACAGTGGAATGGTCAATTTCTCTGTTAGTGTTTGCTTTATTTATTTTGGAGCCCTGTCATTGGGTGCATAGATATGTATTATGGTTATGTCTTCATGATGGATTGTCCCTTTAAAAATCATTATATAATGCCCTTCATTGTCTTTTACAGTGGATTTTTTTTTAAGTCTATTTTATCTGAGATGAGTATTCCCACTCCTGCTCTTTTTTGGTAGCTGTTTGCTTTGTATATTTTTTTCCCATCCTTTGATTTATAATAAATTTATATCTTTGTTTCTAAGGTGTGTCTCTTGTAGACAGCATATTGATGGGCCTCTTTTTTTACCCATTCCATCACTTTCTGTCTCTTTATGGGTGCTTTTAGGCCATTTATGTTTAGTGTAGTGATTGATAGGTGTGACTTTATTGCTGTCATTTTGTAGTGCTTTTTGGGGGAGTGCTACATTTCCTTTGTTCCCCTTATTTTCCTATGCTGAATTCGTTTTGTTTGTGGATTTTTTATCATTTCTTTTGTTTTTGTAGATTTTGTGTTTACTGAGACTGTTTTTCTTCTTTATTTTCGCGAGTATGTTTGTTAACTTTTTTTGTGGTTAACTTGAAATTTGCCCTCATCTTTCTAAGTTTGAATCCGTCTTTTATTACTTGGTATCACCTTGACTTCCTCTCCATTTGAAAGTTCTATCCCTACACCTTTTATTTCCCTCTTTTATTGTTCTGACATTGTTGTTATTTACAGATTAACCTCTCTGGTTCCCTGTTGTAAATCTAGTTTTGATTTATCCTTGAGAGTTCATTTCCTAGGTTGGTATCTGACTGGTGAGGTCTTGCATCCTAGATTCAGGCTGTCATCTGATGTTGTTTGTTCTCTAACTGAAGGACTCACTTTAATAATTCTTGTAACTCTTGTTTGGTTTTTACATATTCCCTTAATTTCTGTTTACCTGGTAATGTCCTAATTTCACCATCATGTTTGAGCAAAATTGTTGCAGGATATATTATTCCTGGCTGACAATTTTTTTCTTTCACATGTTATATATGCCATCCCATTGCCTTCTTGCCTGCATGGTTTCTGCTAAACAATCAGAGCCAGGGGTTCTTACTGGTTCCCCTCGGTATGTGACTTTTCATTTTTCTCATGCTGCTCTCAGGATTCTTTCTTTGTCTTTGATATTATGAGTGTGAATATGGCATGCCTTGTTGATTTTCTTCTGGGTTCTATCTTATATGGGGTCTGTTGAGCTTCCTGGATGTTCAGCTTTTCATCTTTCATGATATTCAGGAAGTTTTCTGTCAGCAATTCTTCAATGACACTCTCCGTGTTTTTCATTTTCTCCCCCAGTTCTGGAAATCTGGAAACCCTGGTGGTGTAGTGGTCAAGAGCTATGGCTGCTAACCAAAAGGTCAGCAGTTCAAATATCCAAGGCAATCCTTGGAAACCCTATGGGACAGTTCTACCCTGTCCTATAGGGTCTCTATGAGTCAGAATTTACTCTACAGCAGTGGATTTGGTCTTTTTGTTTTCTGGAATTCTGATCAGTGGAAAATTTTTGCTTTTCATTGTATCCCACGTCATTTTCAGGGTTCCTTCATTTTTCCTTGTTCTTTTCTCTGATTTTTCCTCAAACAATGTGGTATCCAAGTATTTGTCTTCAATTTCACTAATCCTGTCTTCTATTGTTTCAAACCTGCTCCTCAAACCTTCTATGACACTGTCCATTTTTGAAATCTTGTTTATCTTTTGGATTTCTAATTGCTGTTTTTGTATGATTTCTAGTTTTGAATTTATTTTGACATTTAGTTCCTGTATTATTTTCCTGAATTCTTCCATTATTTTGTCTGTCTTTTCCAACATTTTGTCTGTATTTTCCATGATTTTGTTTATTTTTTTTTCCTCATTTTTGTCTGCTTTGTCCTTCAACTCTTGAATACATCTGAACATTAGAGATTTGAATTTCCTATCAGGTAGTTCCAGCACCTTTTCTTCTACTGGAAGGTCAACTGATGTTTTATTTTGGACACCTACTAGAACCATTCTATACTTTTTAAAATATATTTTCATACTGTCTGTTGTCTTTGGGACATTTAGGAATTTTTTTTAATTCACTGTAGATTTGTTTGTTTCATTCTGTGTTTTTGTTTTATTTGGTTACTTCAAAGCAGGCAGACTGGGCCTTCCTTGCTGTTTGCTAGTCTGTGGGCATGATTCTTCTCACCACCTACTTCAATTGGCAGGACAAGTCACTCAGCTATTGTGCAGCAGGGCAGGCCCAGTGGAGGGGGAGGGTCTGGGACAGGTCGTTTGTGGCATGTACTGGGGCCAACAGGGTGGGTATGGGGGTCAATGCAGGGCAGGTTCTGGTAGACCATGCCTGTCCTGTTCAGGGGTGTGAGGCTCTGCACACAGTGCAGATAAATAGAAGGGAAAGGGGAGGTTGTGATGTGTGGAACTAAGTGGATGTGGGAAAGAATAGAAAGAGGAGTGAGAAACAAGAGTTAAAAAAAAAAGTACTGAGGAAGTCTGCCATTTGAGTGGCATAGACCTGGGGAAGCCATGTGCCAGTGGCTTTCTAGCTGGGTGGTGTGGCAGAGCCTGTCAAGAATGGACTGATATGGCACAAGGAGCAAGGTGGGTGGGAGAAAGGAAAGTCAGGAAGGGAGAGAGAGATATGAAACTAGCTTAAAAAAAAGACAGAGAGAGAACAGCACATGTGATCAGGTGGTTGGAAGAAAGGAATGGAAGGAATGTAGAGAAAGAGAAGAAACTAAGAGGGGGCTGAGATAACACATGGATGGGATGAATGAGACAAAGGAAGATAGAGAGAGATGAGAAACTGAGAAAAAAAGAAGAAAGAAAGAAAAATGCACCAAGAGAGCCCACCAGAAGTGGGTCCACAGCTGAGCAGCACTGCACAGCCCATCAAAAAGGAGGAGAGATGGCACAAGGCACCAGGTGTTCAGGAGAAGGATAAGAAAGGAAGGTAGAGAAAGATAAGCAACTAAGAAAAAAGAAAAAAAATGCCCCAAGGGAACACACCAGAAGTGGGTCCCCAGCTAAGTGATTCTACACAGCCTGTCAAGAAGGAACAGAGGGACACAGTGAAAGCAGTGACCAGAGGTAAATTTATATCAATAAATGTACACATACAAAAAAAGAAAGGGCCAAAATCAAAGAATTATCCCTACAACTTGAACAAATAGAAAGAGACCAACAACAGAAACCCTCAGGCACCAGAAAAAAACAAATAGAAGCAAATAACTGGAATAAGAAATGAGATGGGCAATATTACAAAAGACCCAACTGAAATTAAAACAATCATATCAGATTACTAAGAAAAATTGTACTCTAACAAATTTGAAAACCTAGAAGAAATGGATGAATTCCTAGAAACACACTACCTACCTAAACTAACACAAACAGAGGTAGAACAATTAAATAGACCCATAACAAAGAAGAGATTGAAAAGGTAATCAAAAAACTCCCAATAAAAAAAAAAGCCCTGGCCCGGACAGCTTCACTGCAGAGTTCTACCAAACTTTTAGAGAAGAGTTAACACCGCTACTACTGAAGGTATTTCTGAGCATATAAAAGGATGGAATACACCCAACCTCATTCTATGAAGCCAGCATACCCCTGATACCAAAACCAGGTAAAGACACCACAAAAAAAGAAAATTACAGACCTATATCCCTCATGAACTTAGATGCAAAAGCCCTCAACAAAATTCTAGCCAATAGAATTAAACAGCATATCAAAAAAAAAAAAAAAAAAATTTCACCATGACCAAGTGGGATTTATACCAGCTAAGCAGGGATGGTTCAACATTAGAAAAAACAATTAATGTAATCCACCACATAAATAAAACAAAAGACAAGAATCACATGATTTTATCAATTGATGCAGAAAAGGCATTTGACAAAGTTCAACACACATTCATGATAAAAACTCTCAGCAAAATAGGAATAGAAGGAAAATTCCTCAACAGAAAAAAGGGCATTTATACAAAGCCAATAGCCAGCATCATCCTAAATGGAGAGAGTCTGAAAGCATTCCCCTTGAAATCAGGAACCAGACAAGGATGCCCTTTATCACCACTCTTATTCAACATCGTGCTGGAGGTCCTAGCCAGAGCAATTGGGCATACAGATTGCCAAGGAAAAAGTCAAAGTATCTCAATTTGCAGATGACATGATCTTATATGCAGAAAAACCTAAAGAATCCTCAAAAAAAACTACTGAAACTGATAGAAGAGTTCAGCAGAGTATCAGGATACAAGATAAACATACAAAAATGAGTTGGATTCCTCTACACCAACAAAGAGAATATTGAAGAGGAAATCGCCAAATCAGTACCATTTAAAATAGCCCCCAAGAAGATAAAATACTTAGGAATAAATCTTACCAGAGAGGTAAAAGACTTATACAAAGAAAACTACGAAACACTACTGCAAGAAACAAAAAGAGACCTACAGAAGTGGAAGAACATACCTAGCTCATGGATAGGAAGACTTAACATTGTAAAAATGTCTATTCTACCAAAGCGATCTATAGAGACAATGCAATTCCAATCCAAATTCCAATGCACATTTTTTAATGAGATGGGGAAATAAATCACCAACTTCATATGGAAGGGAAAGAGGCCCCTAATAAGTAAAACATTACTGAAAAAGAAGAACAAAGTGAGAGGCCTCACTCTACCTGATTTTAGAACCTATTTTACTGCCACAGTAGTGAAAACAGCCTGGTACTGGTATAACAACAGATTCATAGACCAATGGAAGAGAATTGAAAACCCGGACATCAATCCATCCACATATGAGCAGTTGATATTTCACAAAGGCCCAAAGTCAGTTAAATGGGGAAAAGACAGTCTTTTTAACAAATGGTGCTGGCATAACTGGATATCCATCTGCAAAAAAATGAAACAAGACCCATACCTCACACCATGCACAAAAACTAACTCAAAATGGATCAAAGACCTAAATAAAAAATCTAAAACAATAAAGATCATGGAAGAAAAAATATGGACAATGTTAGGAGCCCTAATACATGGCATAAACAGTATAGAAAACTTTGCTAACAATGCAGAAGAGAAGCTAGATAACTGGGAGCTCCTAAAAATCAAGCACCTATGCTCACCCAAAGACTTCACCAAAAGAGTAAAAAGATTAGCTACAGACTGGGAAAAAGTTTTTAGCTATGACATTTCTGATCAGCGCCTGATCTCTAAAATCTACATGATACTGCAAACACTCAACTACAAAGAGACAACCCAATTAAAAAATGGGCTAAAGATATGAAGAGTCACTTCACCAAATAAGACATTCGGGTGGCTAACAGATACATGAGGAAATGCTCATGATCATTAGCCATTAAGGAAATGCATATCAAAACTACCATGAGATTCCATCTCACTCCAACAAGGCTGGCATTAATCCAAAAAACACAAAATAATAAATGTTGGAGAGGTTGTGGAGACACTGGAACTCTTATACACTGCTGGTGGGAATGTAAAATGGTACAACCACTCTGGAAATCTATCTGGCGTTTTCTTAAAAGACTAGAAATAGAACTACCATACAACCCAGAAGTCCCACTCCTCAGAATATACCCTAGAGAAATAAGAACCTTTACATGAACAGATATATGCACACCCATGTTCATTGCAGCACTGTTTACAAAAGCAAAAAGAATGAAGTAACCAAGGTGCCCATCAACAGATGAATGAATAAATAAATTATGGTATAGTCACACAGTGGAATACTACACATCGGTAAAGGACAGTGATGAATCTGTGAAACATTTCATAATATGGAGGAATCTGGAAGGCATTATGCTGAGTGAAATTAGTCAGTTGCAAAAGAACAAATATTGTATAAGAACTCGAGAAATAGTTTAAACAGAGAAGAAAACATTCTTTGATTTTTACGAGGGGGGGAAGGACGGAGGGTGGGAGAGGGGTATTCACTAATTAGACAGTAGATAAGAACTATTTTAGGTGAAGGGAAAGACAGCACACAGTACAGGAGAGGTCAGCACAACTGGACTAAACCAAAAGCAAAGAAGTTTCCTGAATAAACTGAATGCTTTGAAATCTAGCATAGAAGAGGTGGGAGTTTGGGGACCATGTTTTCAGGGGACATCTAAGTCAATTGGCATAATAAAATCTATTAAGAAAACATCCTGCATCTAACTTTGGAGAGTGGCATCTGGGGCCTTAAAAGCTAGCAAGAGGCCATCTAAGATGCATCAATCGGCCTCAACCCACCTGGAGCAAAGGAGAATGAAGAACACCAAAGACGCAAGGTAATTATGAGCCTAAGAGACTGAAAGGGCCACATAAACCAGAGACTACGTTAGCCTGAGACCAGAAAAACTAGATGGTGCCCGGCTACAACCAATGAGTGTACTGACAGGGAACACGGCGGAGAACCCCTGAGGGAGCATGAGAACAGTGGGATGCAGACCCCAAATTCTCATAAAAAGACCATACTTAATGGTCTGGCTGAGACTAGAAGCACCCTGGTGGTCATTTTTCCCAGACCTTCTATTGACCCAAGACAGGAACCATTCCCAAAGCCAACTCTTCAGACAGGAATTGGACAGGACAATGTGATAGAAAATGATACTGGTGAAGAAAGAGCCTCTTCGGTCAAGTAGACACATGAGACTATGTTAGCGTCTCCTGTCTGGAGGGGAAATGAGAGCACAGAGGGGGTCAGAAGCTGACCAAATGGACACAAAAATAGACAGTGGAGGGAAGGAGTGTGCTGTCTTATTAGGGGGAGAGCAATTAGGAGTATATAAATTTTTGTATGAGAGACTGACTTGATTTGTAAAGTTTCACTTAAAGCACAATAAAAAAAAAAAGAGAGAAGGAACAGAGATGACATATGGTGCCAGGTGTTCAGGAGAAAGGTAGGGAAGGAAGGTATAGTGAAAGAAGAATCTGAGAAAAGAAAAGAAGATAAAGAGAAAAAAAATGCCCCGAGGGAGCACACTAGTGTGGTGTAGATCAGGAAAGTGGTTTCCAAGCCACACAGCACTGCACAGCCCATATAGAAGGAGCAGAGATGCACACAGTGCCAGGTATTCAGGAGAAAAGAAGGAAAGGATGGTAGAGAGAGACAAGAAACCAAGAAAAGAAAAAAAAATCCCAAGGGCACTCACTGGCTTCTCAGTGGGGACCAGTGAAGTGGCTCCCAAGTTGAGCATTGCTGCATAGCCTGTCTAGAAGGAGCAGAGATGGCACACAGCACCAAGTATTCAGGAGAAGGGAAAAGAAGGAAGGTAGAGAGAGATTAAAAAAAAAAAAAAAAACAAGAAATGAAGAAAAACAAAAAGGAAAAAAGAGAAAAAAATGTCCCCAGGAAGCCCACAAGTATGGTGGAGGAGACCAGGGAAGTGGTTCCCCAGCCAAGCTACACTTCACAGCCTGTCAAGAAGGAGCAGAGATGGCACACGGAGCCAGGTGTTCAAGAGGAAAGAAAGGAAGGAGGTGAGAGAGAGAGAAGAAACCAAAGAAGTCAAAAAAAGCAACAACAACAACAAAAAATGGCACTGAAGGAGACGGCCAGTGTGTGCAGGGCGAATCCAAGTGGCAAGGAGCCAGCATGTCCCTGGTCATGTGATCACAGCCCACTGGAAAGTGGCGGAGGCCGAGCATGGGAAAATAAGCGTAGGTGATGGGAAAGTGTGTACCACTGGTTACTGGGTGCTCTGTTTCCTGCTGGGATCTCCATGAAGCTGTCTTTCTGCACTCCCTGTCTGCTCTCCTCAGTGGCTGAGGAGTCTAAGGTGATGAATCCATGCCTTATTAGCTGATAGGGAACCTCCATTCTGCATCTCTGCTCTCTCTCTATGTTCTCTGTCAGTTTTTTATTCCATTTGGTGCTTGGTTGAGTTCTTTATCCCTACAGTTGATGTTTAGGGTTCCAGGATTGATATTTGTCTGTATTTTACTTAGTTTTTCAGGTATTTGCTGTGGAGGGATGGCATGGGTCTTCTGTCTATAGCACCCATCTTCACTGTTTATTATTTTTAAGGAAATTCCTTGATATCATTTTTTCAATTACTACTTATACATGCTTGTCTCCTGAATTAATATCTCCAGCCCAAATTTTTCCTCTGAGCTCCCAGCCTAAATATATAACTACCGAACTGACATCTCCATTTGAGCGTCTTAGGAGCTCCTCAAATTTAGTACATCATCATGTTTATGGATGATCTCATGATCTTCCCCACAAAACTTCCATGTTTAGTATCCAAGTGACTAATATCACTGGACAAACTGAAAGCCAAAACCTTGAAGTCTTTCTTGGAAGGACTCTGCACATTACAATTTATCAATTTTATTTCTCAAGTATCTCTGGAATCTACCCAAATCTCTCTCTATACACCATTATTTTCCTCATCTAAGCCACCACCTTCTCTTGGCCAGACTACTGCTGTGGTCTCCTGACACATCCATCTGCATCTTCTTTAGTACCTCCATTCTGTGTTCTCCACATAAGTCTTTTTAAAACCCAATCTGACTATGACACTCTTATTGTTTAAAATTGTTAAATGGTTTGCAAGTATCCCCGATTGAAATGGGAGAAACCTTTCTTATTTATAAATTTTATTATATGTTTCATTATATAGTTTCAAAACACAGGAAGAAAAAGTTCATCTAGAATATGATGACTCTTTGAGAAAAGAGTTTGTGAATGCTTTTTCAATGTATTTTAGAGAAGGTAGAATGGGAGATTCTCCCAAAACATGAAAAGCATCAGAGATCACCAATGTTTTTTAATGCTCCCAAACAGCCACTCATCTGTCAGTTTGTCATACAGTGGTGGCTTGCATGTTGCTGTGATGCTTGAAACTATGCCACTGGTATTTCAAATGCCAGCAGGGTCACCTATGGTGGACAAGTTTCAGCAGAGCTCCCAGACTAAGACAGACTAGGAAGAAGAACCTGGTGATTTACTTCCTAAAAACTGGCCAGTGAAAACCTTATGAATATCAGTGGAACATTGTCTGATATAGTGCCAGAAGATGAACCCCTCAGGTTGGAAGAGACTCAAAAGATGACTGGGGAAGGGCTGCCTCTTCAAAGTAGGGTCCACTGTAATGATGAGGATGAAGTAAGTTTTGGGGACCTTCATTTGCTGATGTAGCATGACTCCAAATGAGAAGAAACAGCTACAAATATCCATTAATAATTGGAACATGGAACATATGAAGTATGAATCTAGGAAAATTGGAGGGTGCCAAAAATGAGACAGAATACTTGAGATAGATAGCCTAGGCTGAAATGTACTGACATTGGCCATTTCGAATCAGACAATGGTCTACTATGCTGGAAATGACGAATTAAAGAGGAATGGCGTTGCATTTATTGTCAAAAAAAAATTTTAAGATCTATCCTGAAGTACAAGATGCTGCCACTGATAGGATAATATCCATTCACCTACAAGGAAGAGACCAATTGATAAGATTATTGTTCAAATTTATACACCAACTACTGATGCCAAAGATAAAGAAATTGAAGATTTTCACCAATTTTTGCAGTCTGAAATTGATCAAACATGTAATCAACACATTGACAATTACTGATGACCAGAATGCAGAAGTTGGAAACAAAGAAGAAGGATCGGTAATTGGTAAATATGGACTTAGTGATAGAAATAACTCCAGAGATGACATGATAAAATTTTGCAAGGCCATCGACTAATTCACTGGCAATACCTCTTTTCAACAATATGATGAGACTGTACACGTGGACTTCACCAAATGAATACACAGGACTCAAATCTACTACATCTGTGGAAAGAGTTGATGGAAAAGCTTAACATCATCAGTCAAAACAAGGCCAGGGGCCGACTGCGGAACTGACCATCAATTGCTCATACGCAAGTTCAAGTTGAACCTGAAGAAAAAAAATTTTTTTTTTTATTGAACTTTAGATGAAGGATTACAGAATAAACTAGTTTCTCATCAAACAGTTAGTACACACGTTGGTGTATGACATTGCTTAACAACCCCATGACATGTCAACCCTCTCCCTTCTCAACCCTACATTCCCTCTTACCAGCTTTCCTGTTTCCTCCTATTTTCCATTCCCTGCCCCAGGGCTAGTACTCCCCTTTAGTTTTGTTTTGTTCCATGGGCCTGTACAATCTTTGGCTGATGGGTATATCTCAGAAGTGGCCTCATTACTGAGCTGAAAGGGTGTCTGTGGGCCATACTCTCAGGGTTTCTCCAGTCTCTGTCAGGCCAACAAGTATGGTCTTTCTTTTTGAGTTAGAATTTTGTTCTACATTTTTCTCCAGCTCTGTCAGGGACCTTCTGTAGTGATCCCTCTCAGAGCAGTCAGTGGTGGTAGCCAGTACCTCTCGTTGTACTGGACTCAGTCTGGTGGAGGCCGTGGTCGATGTGGTCCACTAGTCCTTTGGACTAGTCTTTCCCTTGTGTCTTTAGTTTTCTTCATTTTCCCCTGCTCCCGATCAGTGGAGTGTCCTAGATGGCCGCTCACAGGCTTTTAAGACCCCAGATGCTACTCGCCAAAGTAGAATGTTTAGAACATGTTCTTTATAAACTCTGTTATGCCAATTGAGCCAGATGTTCTCTGAGACCATGGTCCCCACAGCCCTCAGTCCAGCAATTCAGTCCCTTAGGGAGTTTGAGTGTGTCTATGGAGCTACCATGGTCCTGCCTTGTACAGGCTGTGCTGGCTTCCCCAGTATTGTGTACTGTCTTACCCTTCACCAAAGCTACCACTTATCTATTGTCTATTAAGTGTTTTTTAATTCCCAGTCCTCCCCACCCTTGTAATCATCAAAGATTGTTTCTTTTAGTGTGTAAACTTTTTCATGAGTTTTTACAGTAGTGGTCTCATACAATATTTATCCTTTTCTGATTGACTTCTTTCACTCAGCATAATGTCCTCCAGATGCAAAACCTGGAGAAAATTTAAGACAAGTCCATAAGAGCCAAAGTTCAACTTTAAGTATATACCACCTGAATTTAGAGACCATCTTAAGGACAGATTTGATGCATTGAACATTAATGACCGAAGACCAGGCAACTTGTGGGATGACATCAATGATATCATATATAAAGAAAGCAAGAGGTCATTAAAAAGACAGGAAATAAACACTGAAACTTGCTCTTGAACATCAAGTAGCTAAAATGAATGGAAGAAATGATGAAGTAAAAGAGCTGCAAAGAAGATTTCAAAGGGCAGCTGGAGAAGGCAAAGTAAGGTATTATAATGAAATGTGAAAAGACCGGGAGTGAAAAGACCAAAAGGGAAGAACACACTCAGTATTTCTCAAGCTGAAAGAACTGAAGAAAAAACTCACAACTTGAGTTGCAATATTGAAGGATTCTATGGGGAAAATATTGAACAACCCAGGAAATATCAAAAGAAGATGGAAGGAATACAGAGTCACTGTACAAAAAAAAAAAAAAAATTGGTCGATGTTCAACCATTTCGGGAGGTAGCATATGATCAAGAACCAATAGTATTGAAGGAAGAAGTCCAAGCTGCACCGAAGACATTAATGAAAAACAAGACTCCAGGAATTGACAGAATACCAACTGAGATGTTTCAACAAATGATGCAATGCTGAAGTGCTCACTTGTCTATGCCAAGAAAATTGGAAGGCAGTTACCTGGCCAAGAGACTGGAAGAGATCAATATTTGTGTCCATTCCAAAGAAAGGTGATCCAACAGAATACTTAAATTATCAAACAATATCATTACTATCACACCCAAGTAAAATTTTGCTGGACGTAACTCCAAATCAACTGCAGCAGTACATTGACAGGGAACTTCCAGAAATTCAAGCCTGATTCAGAAGAGGATGTGGAACAAGGGATATCATTGCTGATGTCAGATGGATCTTGGCTGACAGCAGAGAATAACAGAAAGATGTTTACCTGTGTTTTGTTGACTATTCAAAGACATTTGACTATGTGGATCGTAACAAATTGTGGATAACATTGCAAAGAATGGCAATTCCAGAACACTCACTCGTGCTCATGAGGGACCTGTACATAGATGAAGAGACAGTCATTAGAACAGAACAAGGGGATACTGCATGGATTAAAATCAGGAAGGATGTGCCTCAGAGTAGTACACTTATTCAATCTGTATGCTGAGCAAATAATCTGAGAAACTGGACTATATGAAGAATGCAACCTCATGATTGAAGGAAGACTAATTAACAATCTGTGATATGCAGATGACACAACCTTGCTTGGGGAAAATGAAGAGGACTTGAAGCACTTACTGATGAAGATCAAAGACTACAGATTTCAGTATGGATTACACCTCAGCATAAAGAAAACAAAAAACCTCACAACTGGGCAGTAAGCAACATCATGATCAATGAATAAAAGATTGAAGTTGTTAAGGATTTCATTTTACTTGTATTCATAATCAACAGCCATGGAAGCAGCAGTCAGGAAATCAAATGACATACTACATTTGGCAAATCTGCTGCAAAAGACCTCTTCGAAGTGTTAAAAAGCAGTGATGACACCTTGAGGACTAAGGTATGCCTGACCCAAGCCCTGGTATTTTCAATCACCTCATATGCATGTGAAAGCTGGACAGTGAATAAGGAAGACTGAAGAATTGATGTCTTTGAATTATGGTGTTGATGAAGAATATTGAATATTTCATGGACTTGCAGAAGAATGCACAAATCTGTCTCAGAAGAAGTACAACCAGAATGTTCCTTAGAGGCAAGGATGGGGAGATTTCATCTCACATACTTTGGACATGTTATCAGGAGGGTCCAGTCCCTGGAGAAGGATATCATGCTTGGTAAAGTAGAGGGTCAGCATAAAAGAGGATGACCCTCAATGAGATGGATTCACATAGTGGTTGCAGCAATAGGCTCAACCATAGCAAAGATTGTGAGGATGATGCAAGACCTTGCAGTGTTTCACCCTGTTTTACATTGGGTCACTATGAGTCGGAATGGACTCAATGGCACCTAACAACAATAACAACACATAATGAAAATGGCTTCACTCATGATAAACCTGTTTCAATTATCCATATGTATGTATTTAATATTTTCATTCTCAAAAGCGTCTAAACCCATTGCTGTTGAGTTGAATTCTGACTTATAATGACCCTATAGGACAGAGTTGAACTTCCCCATAGGATTGTTTATAAGCTCCATGAACTCATGGATAAATGATACTGTTTCATCCTCCCAGACAGGAGAGAGGCAGGGTCTGTTAGCAAAAGGCAAAGGGAGAGAAGGCATTCTGAGTAGAGAAAGATAATTTGATAGTGTAGTGTGTGCCACATATAAGTTTCCAATTGCATAATCCCTTCAGTAGTTACTTGTGGTGGTTTTGGACTGTGTCAACCTAACTAAGCTAGAATGGCTAGAATTTCATTTCCCCAAATTTCCTTTCTTTTGTGGTTCTGGGGTAAGGTTGACCATAAGAAAACTTTGCATGAGATTTGAAAGATGGAAGTGAAACAGCAAGGTCAGTGTAGGTCACCGTGTACCACTGCGGCTTGCACACCTTGTCACCGATCTGCAGTCTTACCTCATTGGTGTGCTGCCACAGCCAACTCTGCAGCTCCCCCAGATCTCCCTCTTCAGCTCTTCTAAGTCCTGAGCCAGGTGCATGTACAGCAGTGTAGCAAAGGGCACCAGCATTTTCTGCAGATCACCTGTGTCATCAAAGTTGGAGGTGGTGAGAGGCAGACTGAATTTCAGCTTGTCATTTCTCTTTCCCATTTCACGTTTAACTTTCTTCCCTGCTGCCCACCCTACTGACCTGCAGAGCTTTCAGCCCACAATCAGATGCAGACGCAACAGCCTTCCATAGACTTCTTACCAGCTCCCACAATTGCATAAATTCATAATCCCTAGAATAAATCCCTTATTCCACATCACTTACAGTGGTTCTGCTTCCCTGATTGGTTCCATTGATACATCCCTACTTGATATTTTACCCAGGATCCTTTTAAAACTTTCGCTTTACTGGATGGATTCTACCCAGGAGCAAATGACCAGTTTAGGAGATTAATTCCAGAGGTGAGGTCATATTTAAAGCAATGCAATCTAGTCATAGTTAAGAACATGGTCTCAAGTGTCAAAGAGATCCAGGTATAATTCCAAAATCAGCTACTTCCTGGATGAACTTGTACCTGTTCTATAGCCTCCATGAGACTTAATTGTCTAATTTACAAAGTAGAGAAATAACAAGTATCTCACAAGTTTGTTGTGAGATTCAAATGAACCAAGGTACATCAAGTGCTTAGAATAGTAAGGGGACAAAGTAAGGTTTAAAAAATTGTAGCTATTATTAAAACACAAACACATCAATGTAACCATTTTTTATCTTTTGTTGGGTAGTGAATTAGAATATTAGCCAAATTTTCCATTAACAAGTCTTTTTAAAGATTATTCTTATATTCTTAAAATAACATAAGGCTTGGCCTTTGTTATCACTTAAGAAAGATGGTTATGAAGAAACACTATTGAGAGGAGATGGGGAGACTACAGAGCAGTGGAGGTGAAGAACTAAAGGACATGTTTTCAACTGACAACAAATATGCCTGATGAAATGGAAGCAAAACTGGTAGGAGAATAGTCGCTGTTACCCATGCAATTTCTTCTCCTGCCACATGAGGGATGAGGCTGGGAACTGCATTTTATGAAAGATGAATGCCTCTGAGCTATTTGATTTGTTGAGTTCAGTGGGGAAATTTTTCCACAGGCTTGGCCTGGTTATTTTATTAGGTTGAGTCTGTTTTGCAGAATGCTGTCTGCCCTTATCCAAGCTGCTGAGAGTTTATTAAAGCATAAGAAGGGACCACATGGTGTGTCTCCATGGGGGACACACCAGCCTAACCCTTGGAGGGTTCTCATCAGCACCAGGAGAAAGATGTTGTACAAGAATGAATTGCCCTGACATTTTGCTGAAGGACATTTGTGGCTCTGTAGAATACCCAAGAGTGTTATTGTATGGCAGAGAGATGAGTCTGGGTGGTTTTCTTCAGACAAAAGGAGAAGAGGTGACTTCAGGCCAAGTTTAGGCACTGGTATAAGCTAATTAAAAAAGCAGCCATGGGGAAGAGAAGAAGAAATCCTAATCAACGTGACTGTGAGGGATTCACCTTTTTAATTGGGTCCCAGTGTGGCTGGTTCTCGAGAATAAAACATTTCATAGTTTAAATATCATGAAATTTTATGAAATACTCATGTGCATTTTCATGGATGTAAAAAAGTCTTTTTTAATAGTATATTTTAATGATGGAATTAAATAATGGCTCTGATTCAAAAATTCAATAGCCCAGGGTTATCATAGGAAAGATGATAAAATATTCATTTCTTTGTAATTAGTCTGAGAGGTAAAATGAGAAAAAAAACGCCCCTAGCTTTGAAATATTGGTTTGAGAAGGAAGCTCTCCACAAAGGTGGGAGAGTAAACGGCAGTGTGTCTAATGGAGACCACAAGGTCATAAAACATAGCTACTGTGCTTATCTGCTTTCCAAGTTTCAGTTTGTCTGCAAGCAAACCTTGCCAATTAGTGCCCACGCTGCTTAATCACATATTACTATCTCAGATACCTTCTGTTATTTTAGTTCCCACATAGTCTATAATTCAAAGGAAGAAATTCATTGAAATTTAACCTACTGCCCATTAGTCGTGGAACATTCAAGATCATGGCTCTGTTGTTTACATCCACCATAAAGGTATGGTTCTTTATCTTCTATGAGTCATGAATCCCTTTGAAAATCTGATAAAAGATGTGGCTATCTTCTCCAGAAAAAAAATGCACATTTGCAGACACACATAAATTTGCATATAACGCCCAGTGGTTCATGCACCCCTTAGAGCACATCAGTGGATGCCACTTGAGAGTCATTGACCCAAAAGATGGTTGTGTCCAACTTGGAGTGGACACAAGGAGCTGAGTGGAGGTTCAAGATGAGGGAGAAATCAAATGACATCTTGGTTTTTCTAGATTTGAATGCTCACAGGTTTTTTTAAAAATAAATTTCCAAAATAATAAACACATATTCAAACATAATTTTAAGTGGATCAGTTCTTGGTGCCGTACTTCTTTAGGGCAAATTGGTAATACATATTGAGAGTCTTAACAATGTTCGTAGATTTTTACTAAGTCATTCCAATTTCAGAAATCTATCCAAAGTAAAATATTCAGCGATATGAACAAAGATCTGCATCCAAGGAAGTTTATCATGCTATTATTTATATAATAAGAATTTGGGGGGAAAAACCTATTTAGGAGAAAACAGCAATGTTAATTAAATTAATAGCATCCATGCAATAAACTATTTTGCAGCCATCAAAAATTGTTTTTATAAGAATTTTAATGGCATGAGAAGCTGCTTAATATCTAATGTCAAGTTAAAAATAGGTAGAAATGATTTATATTCTAATTTCAAGAATTAAAACTTTGTGGGAGTGAATTTTAAAAAATCTGTGAGTGTAGGTGGTAGAACTATATATTATTTTAAATTTTATTCTTTATACTTCTGTAATTTCCAAATACTTTACAGTGAATTGGTTTATTTCATTACTTGAATAACCAGTATTAGTTGTATGCCTACTATGTGGTAAGCACTATGCAATGCATATATTCAAGTAATGCTTACTCTTACAAAAAAATAAAACAAATGGAACCCGCATTTTTCATTTATAGTAGCCATTCAAGGGGGCGGCAGCTCGACTTTGCCAGGCTCTCCTTGGAAACTCTATGGGGCAGCCCTACTCTGTCCTATAGGGTTGCTATGAGTCGGAATCGACTCGATGGCACTGGGTTTGGTTTTTGGTTTGGTTTAGTAGCCATCAGACACCTGGAGTTTTTCTTGCACTGACTCCTGTGTACGTTTTATTTTCCCATTATTATGTAAGCTCTTGTAGGGTAGACCAGTACCCGTGCTCCAGAAGGTTCTCAGAGTCAGTTTAACAAAGGTGTATTGATTGTTTCTGCATATTGGGTGCTGTTCTAGGTGCTGAGCTTGCCCACCGTTTTTTAAAGCCCTCAAAAAAAAAAAAAAAAAAAAACCTATCGCCATCAAGTCGATTCCAACTATTCAAAGGCTTTTAGAGTGCTTTTTAAAATTCTTGTTGAATTACATTTCTAAGTACATTTTTTTATTGAGTTAAATATATATGTAACAAAACATTTGCCATTTCAACAATCTTCAGATATACAGTTTAGTGACATTAAATGTGTTCATTACGTTTTCAACCATCACTATTAACTGTTTCAGGATTTTTCCAACACCCTTAATGAATTGCATTTTAATATGAGAGAAACATGTATGGTATCAACCTAACGAGATCAATACTAGCTCATCCTCTTAATAATTTTGAAGTATTGGTCAGATTTCTTACCTCTATCAGCTTAAGTTTTCTGTAAAATCGAGTTAATGTTACCTACCTCAAAGTGTTGATGGGGGATTAAGTGAAATATCATGTAAAATGTCTATCATAGTGTCCAGCAAGTAATTGGAGTTTAATGAGTGTTTCTTTCCCATTCCTTATCTACTAGTTGAACCATATGCAGTTGCTGGTATTCAACCATTTTTTTACCTACAAAATTGGCAGTTTCGTATGGTTCAATCTCATAATTGGTAATTAACTTTGATATTTAGTAGCATTCTTGATGAATTACGTGGTGAAAATACAACTGCAGATTGGAACAGAATGAGAGGGGTTGATGTAATCATGACAAAATAATCTACTGAAATTCTGAGAACTAAAGGTGTTGCTTAATTTGAGTCTGGCAATAGCATTCATACTAGCCATGTTTTAAAAACAATTAGAGCAATAAAATCTAGGAGATCACATATATAACTGAAGGATAAATTGGAAATCCAGAAGCACTATAAGAAAAATTAGACCTGTTACAGCATAAAAAATTTTAAAATTATATTCAAATACTAAAAGTAGTATTTATTTATTTCCTGTCTGTCTTTCACCACCAGAATATAAAAACTCCAAGAGGGAAGATATTTTTGTCTATTTTTTTCACTGTTGACTCCTCAGTGCATAGAATACTGCCCGGCACATTGCAGATATCATTACAAAAAATACAATAAACAAAGTCTATCAACAAATAGTAGATGTGGAACAAATATTTGCAACAAGAGAACAGACAGAAGGTTAATATTTCCAATACAAAAGAGTTCTGAAAAATCATAAAGAAGGGAGCATGGAACAAAATAGAAAAATGAGAAGATCCAAAGTCCAAGGAATATATAAAAATATGCTCAAACTAATACACTAGCTAAAACTGAAAGGAATGACAACTTCTATTACCAATAGGAATGTGGAGGAAAGGGTACTCCCACATGTGGCTGGTGAGAGGTTAATTGCAGCAATTATTTTTGAAATATAATATGATGCTATCTGTTAAAATTTTAAATGCATATACATTTTGACCCACAAATGCTACTTCTAGGCATCAGCTCCCAAGGAAATAAAAGCACAAGTACACAAGGATATATACAAGGATGTTTATTGCAGTACTATTTCAGAGGCACAAAAGAAATAGTAGAACGAGCTGATTGCCCATCAGTAGGGGAATGGTCGAATAAATCATGGCCCATTGCAGTACAAGATGTTCTACAGCCAATAGAAAGAGACTTATTGTTGAGTGAGAGAAAGCAAGATTCGAAAGTATACGTATGCTCCAACTTTTACAAAATAAGGACAAAACCCTTCTCTAGCTGTATATTATATACTTACGTACACTATACATATATGCATCATGTGTAGTCATTTATTTATGATCATATGGACACAAAGAATAATATGAAAGTATATACAGTGGGTTGTTAACGTGATGAACCTGGGTGTATGAGAAGGAAATGCAGAAAGAAGGGGAATAGATGGGGAAAAGGAAGCTAAACCAAAATGAAAAGCTACATTTAAAATAAGTATGTAACGATACAATCACATATATTGAATTTATGTAAAATTATATGTATCTGTTTATATACATAAATACTTAAAGAGGAAAAAAGAACAAAGAGAATAAGGGGGAATGAGTTTCACTGAGCCCGTGGCCATTTCAGTGCAGCCCACATGCCTTGATGCAGCCATAAAGAACACTGTAATGTGGAGTTGGAAATGGAAAATAATATAAGCCACGACTGCCAAGCCCACTATGAGGGGCATGAAGAGAGATGCATTTCCACCATTAGATAAATCAAAATGAGTTAAGTAAATGAAAAGAACCAGCCCCCGAAGAGGCCATAAAAAAAAAGTCAACAGGGATTTACTAGTAGAAAATATGGAAATAGAAACTAATAAAAAAAACACCAGTGTGACCAGACTCAAGGCTCTAGTTAAATTCCATGACAGAGACAAACTCTGAAGAGAAGCAGAAAACTTGGACTATATCTTATACTGGCTGATCTCTAAGGTACATTCAAGCTCTAGAAGTCCCTGACTCTGGATGCAGTGAGGATAATCTAACATTTTTTTATTCACATGGTCACAGAATTTTGGACGGGCCTTGGAGGAATGTCTGGTAGTGAATCCTAAGATTTTTAAAAATGGGCCCATTGGGAGAAAATGGGTGAAGGTACATAGGACCTGTCTGTACTCTCTGTGCAGCTTCCTATAAATCTGTAATTTTATCATTTTAATGAAACTCCTGCATGTGCTTCAGGGGCTCCCTTGCAGGTACAGGAGAGGCTATGTGAGCAGAATTTCAGGTGTACCCTCTACCACACACCTTTGCTCAGAGAAAATCCACTTCACCTCTTTTACATGTTGTGTTTCTACATGAGATTTCTGAGATTTTACGTGAAGGGTTCCACAGCAAAAAAATAATTTTGAAAACTATCAACTCCATCTCTTTATTTTGCTGATGAAGAGAGATGAATTTAGTTTTCCAAGGTCACGAAGGTAATAAGTGGTGGAATTAGGACACAAATTTGTTCACTGCCAGTCCAGTGTTCCCTGCACTCTGACATACCGCCTCCATTAAAAGGCTTTTCTTGTTGTTTTTGTTTCAGACTATGCCACCATTTATTATAACCTAAAATGAACATCTTCAGATAGCCGCACAGGTAGTATGTGTGTAATGGACATGGAGACGAGACCTACAGATTCATACACCTAGGATACAAATTCCAGCATCTCCAAGTTCTAACCTTGATCAGATAAGCAGGTGCTTTCATATGCCTTAGTCTCCGGAAAGGATATGCAATGAAAGATGACATATCTGGCCTGGGTCTTAGAGAAATTTCAGAGAAAAGTAAATGAATGCCTGTTTTTCACTCCATTCAGCAAATGTTTAATGAGTGTCTATCCTTGGAAACTCTATGGTACAGTTCTACTCAGTGCTGTAGGGTTGCTATGGGTCAGAATCAACTTGACGGCAGTGGGTTATTAAGTGCCAGGAAATATGATAGACAATGGGCATGCAATGGTGAAATAGGACATGACCTTTGCTCTAGTGAGCTTACTGTCTTGGTGGTTGGATGGCACAGCTATTAATCTAATAAGCAAACTAATAGATATATATTTCAAACTGAGTTAGATGAGAGAAAAGAAGGAAATACAGTACAATGGGAGTATATAATAAAAAATGACTTAAAAATGGTCAGGGCAAGCTTCCCTGAAGATGTGATGTTTCAGCCGAGTTCCACAGAATGAATAGGAGTTAACCAGATGTGTTTTTGAAAGCCATTTGTGAATAAAATTATAGTCCAATTACTCTTTTTTTATTAATTTTTATTGTGCTTTAAGTGAAAGTTTACAAATCAAGTCAGTGTCTCATACAAAAATTCATACACACCTTGCTATACACTCCTAATTGCCCTCCCCCTAATGAGACAGCACTCTCCTTCCCTCCACTCTCTCTGCTCATGTCCATTTGGGCAGCTTCTGGCCCCTTCTGCCCTCTCATCTCACCTCCAGAAAGGAGATGCCAACACAGCCTCATGTGTCTACTTGATCCAAGAAGCCTGTCTTCACGAGTATCATTTTCCATCCCATATTCCAGTCCAATCCCTGTCTGAAGAGTTGGCCCCGAGAATGGTTCCTGTCTTGGGCTAACAGAAGGTCTGGGGACCATGACCACCATTGTCCTTCTAGTTCCAGTCCAACCATTCAGTCTGGTCTTTTTACGAGAATTTGGGGTCTGCATCCCACTGCTCTCCTGCTCCCTCAGGGGTTCTCTGTTGTGTTCCCTGTCAGGGCAGCCATCTGTTGTGGCCGGCCACCATATAGTTCTTCTGGTCTCAGGATGATGTAGTCCCTGGTTTATGTGGTACTTTCTGTCTCTTAGGCTCATAATTACCTTGTGTCTTTGGTATTCTTCATTCTTCCTTCTCCAGGTGGGTTGAGACCAATTGATGAATCTTAGATGGCCGTTTGCTAGCTTTTAAGACCCCAGATGCCACTCTCCAAAGTGGGAGGCAGAATGTTTTCTTTATAGATTTTATAATGCCAATTGACTTGATGTCCCCTGAAGCCATGGTCCTCAAACCTCTGTCCCTGCTTTGCTGCCTTTTGAAGCATTCAGTTTATTCAGGAAACTTCTTTGCTTTTGGTTTAGTCCAATTGTGTTGACCTCTCCTGTATTGTGTGTTATCTTTCCCTTCAACTAAAATAAAACTTATCTACTCATTAGTGAAAACCCTTCTCCCTCCCCCCTCTTATAACCATCAAAGAATATTTTCTTCTCTGTTTAAACTGTTTCTTGAGTTCTTATAATAGTGGTCTTATACAGTATTTGTCCTTTGCAACTAATTTCACTCAGCATAATGCCTTCCAGATTTCTCCATGTTATGAAATGTTTCGTGGATTCATCATTCTTCTTTATGGATGCATAGTATTCCATTGTGTGAATATACCATAATTTATTCATCCATTCATCTGTTGATGGGCACCTTGGTTGCTTCCAACTTTTTGCCATTGTAAACAGTGCTGCAATGAACATGGGTGTGCGTGTATCTGTTCGTGTAAAGGCTCTTAATTCTCTAGGATATATTCCAAGGAGTGGGATTGCTGGATCCTATGGTAGTTCTATTTCTAGTCTTTTAAAAAAAAAAAAAAATTTTTTTTTTTTTAAGGAAGCACCAAATTGATTTTCAAAGTGGTTGTAGCATTTCACATTACCTCCAGCACTGTCTAAGTGTTCCAGTCTCTCCACAACTTCTCCAACATTTATTATTTTGTGTTTTTTTGGATTAATGCCAGCCTTGTTGGGGTGAGATGGTATCTCATTGTAGTTTTGATTTGCATTTCTCTAATGGCTAATGCCTGTGAGCATTTCCTCATGTATTTCGTAGCAGCCTGGGTGTCTTCTTAGTGAAGTGTCAGTTCATATCTTTTGCCCATTTTTTAATTGGGTTATTTGTCTTTTTGTAGTTAAGGTTTTGCAGTGTCATGTAGATTTTAGAGATCAGATGCTGATCGGAAATGTCATAGCTAAAAACTTTTTTCCAGTCTGTAGGTAGTCTTTACTCTTTTGGTGAAGTCTTGGATGAGCATAGGAGTTTGATTTTTAGGAGCTCTCACTTATCTGGTTTCTCTTCTGCATTTTTAGTAATGTTTTGTATACTGTTTGTGCCATGTACTAGGGCTCCTAGCATTGTCCGTATTTTTTTTCCAGGATTTTATTGTTTTAGATTTTATATTTAGGTCTTTGATCCATTTTGAGTTAGTTTTTGTTCATGGTGTGAGGTATAGGTCTTGTTTCATTTTTTTGCAGATGGATATCCAGTTATGCCAGCACCATTTGTTAAAAAGACTGTCTTTTCCCCATTTAACTGACTGGGCCTTTGTCAAATATCAGCTGCTCATATGTGCACAGATTTATGTCTGGATTCTCAATTCTCTTCCATTGGTCTATGTGTCTGTTGTTATACCAGTACCAGGCTGTTTTGACTGCTGTGGTCTTATAATAGGTTCTAAAATCAGGTAGAGTGAGGCCTCCTACTTTGTTCTTCTTTTTCAGAAATGCTTTACTTATGCAGCATCTCTTGCCCTTCCATATAAAGTTGGTTATTTTTTTCTCCATCTCATTAAAAAATGTTGTTGTAATTTGGATCAAAACTGCATTGTATCTATAGATGGCCTTTTGTAGAATAGACATTTTTACAATGTTAAGTATTCCTATCCATTAGCAAGGTATGTTTTTCCACTTACGTAATTCTCTCAGTTTCTTGCAGTAGTGTCTTTTAGTTTTCTTTCTATAGGTCTTTTACAACTCTGGTGAGATTTATTCCTAAGTATTTTATCTTCCTGGAGTCTATTGTAAATGGTACTGATTTGGTGATTTCCTCTTTGATGGTCTTTTTGTTGGTGTAGAAGAATCCAACTGATTTTTGTATGTTTATATTGTATCCTGATCCTCTGCTGAACTCTTCTATTAGTTTCAGCAGTTTTCTGGAGGATTCTTTAGGGTTTTCTTTGTATAAGATCATGTCATCTGCAAATAGTGATACTTTTACTTCTCCCTTGCCAATCTGGATGCTCTTTATTTCTTTATCTTGCCTAATTGCTCTGGCTAGGACCACCGGCACAATGTTGAATAAGGATGGTGATAAAAGGCATAAGGATGGTTCCTGTTCTTAAGCAGAATGCTTTCGGACCCTCTCCATTCAGGATGGCATTCACTGTTGGCTTTGTATAAATGCCCTTTATTATGTTGAGGAATTGTCCTTGTATTCCTATTTTGCTGAAAGTTTTTATCAAGAATGCTTGTTGGACTTTGTCAAATGCCTTTTCTGCATCAATTGATAAAATCATGTTGTTCTTGTCTTTTGTTTTATTTATATGAGGGGAACACTGGTGGCATAGTGGTTAAGTGCTACGGCTGTTAACCAAAGGGTTGGCAGTTCAAATCCACTGCGTGCTCCTCGGAAACTCTATGGGGCAGTTCTACTATGTCCTATAGGGTCGCTATGAGTCAGAATCGACTCGATGGCACTGGGTTTGGTTTTTGGGTTTTTATATGAGGGATTACATTAATTGTTTTTCTAATGTTGAACCATCCCTGCATACCTGATATGAATCCCACTTGGTCATGGTGAATTATTTTTTTGATATGTTGTTGAATTCTATTGACTAGAATTTTGTTGAGGATTTTTGCATCTAAGTTCATGAGGGATATAGGTCTGTAATTTTCTTTTTTTGTGGTGTCTTTACCTGGTTTTGGTATCAGGGATATAGTGGCTTCATGGAATGAGTTTGGGATTATTCCGTCCTTTTCTATGCTCTGAAATACTTTAGTAGTAGTGGTGTTAACTCTTCTCTGAAAGTTTGGTAGAACTCTGCTGTGAAGCCATCTGGGCCAGGGCTTTTTTATTTGTTGGGACGTTTTCAATTACCTTTTCAACCTCTTCTTTTGTTATGGTCTATTTAGTTCTACCTCTGTTTGTGTTAGTTTAGGTAGGAAGAATTCATCCATTTCTTCTAGGTTTTCAAATTTGTTAGAGTACAATTTTTCCTAGTAATCTGATATGATTCTTTTAATTTCAGTTGGGTCTGTTGTGATATCGCCCATCTCATTTCTTATTTGGGTTATTTGCTTCCGCTCCTGTTTTCCTTTTGTCAGTTCGGCCGATGGTTTATCACTTTTGTTAATTTTTTCAGAGAACCAGCTTTTGGTCTTGTTAACTCTTTCAATTGTTTTACTGTTCTCTAATTCATTTAATTCTGCTCTAATTTTTAATATTTGCTTTCTTCTGGTGCCTGAGCATTTATTTTGTTGCTGCCTTTCTATTTGTTTAAGCTGTAGGGATAATTCTTTGATTTTGGCCCTTTCTTCTTCTTGTATGTGTGCATTTATTGGTATAAATTGACCTCTGAGCACTGCTTTCACCGTGTCCAAAAGGTTCTGATAGGAGCTGTTTTCATTCTCATTAGATTCTATGAATTTCTTTATTCCATCCTTAATGTCTTCTATAATCCAGTCTTTTTTGAGCAGGGTATTGTTCAGTTTCCAAGTATTTGATTTCTTGTCCCTGCTTTTCCTGTTATTGATTTCTGCTTTTATAGCCTATGGTCAGAGAAGATGCTTTGCAATATTTCAATGTTTTGGATTCTGCTAAGGCTTGCTTTATGACCTAACATGTGGTCTATTCTAGAGAATGTTCCATGTGCACTAGAAAAGTATACTTTGCAGCTGTTGGGTGGAGTGTTCTGTATACATCTATGAGGTCAATTTGGTTGATTGTGGCATTTAGATTTTCCGTGTCTTTATTGAGCTTCTTTCGGGATGTCCTGTCCTTCACCGAAAGTGGTGTGTTGAAGTCTCCTACTATGATTGTGGACCTGTC
The DNA here is from genome assembly GCF_030014295.1 of Loxodonta africana. Lineage (NCBI taxonomy): Eukaryota > Metazoa > Chordata > Mammalia > Proboscidea > Elephantidae > Loxodonta > Loxodonta africana. The sequence continues at coordinate 46,818,136 of NC_087367.1, read as the reverse complement.
TATTTCACTTTTCAGTGTTGTTAGAGTTTTTTTTATGTATCTTGCAGCCCTGTCACTGGGTGCATAAATATTTAAATATGGTTATATCCTTCTGGTAAATTGTCCCTTTAATCATTATATAGTGTCCTTCCTTATCCTTTGCAGTGGATTTAACTATAAAGTCTATTTTGTCAGAAATTAATTTTGCCACTCCTGCTCTTTTTTGATTTTCATTTGCTTGATGTATTTTTTTTTTGTCCTTTGAGTTTTAGTTTGTTTGTGTCTCTAAGTCTAACATGTGTCTCTTGTAGGCAGCTTATAGTTGGATCACATTTTTTTTTTTTTAATCCATTCTGCAACTCTCTTTATTGGTGCATTTAGCCCATTTACATTCTGTGTAATTATGGATAGGTATGAGTTTTTTTTATGAGTTTAGTGCTGTCATTTCGATGCCTTTTTTTGTGTGTTGTTGACAGTTTCATTTTTCCATTTTTTTTGTGCTGAGTTTTTCTTTGTAAATTGTGTGTTCCTCTCTTTCATTTTAGTTGAATTTATTTTTGCTGAGTCTTTACATTTATCTTGGTTTTTATTTTGAATTGTGGGATTGTTAGTCTTCTTTGTGGTTACCTTAATATTTACCCCAATTTTTCTAAGTATAAACCTAACTCTTATCTCCCTATATCACCTTGATTTCCTCTGCATATGGAAGATCTATGCCTACTTTATTTAGTCCCTCTTTATTGATTATTGTCATCTTTTACATAATGACACCACTGATTCCCTGTTTTGAGTGGTTTTTTATCTTAATTTTTTTTGTGTGTGTGATTTCCCTGTCTGAGTTATATCTGGATGCTCTGTTCTGTGTCCTAGTGTTGTGTTGACATCTGATATTATTGATTTTCTAACCAGAGAATTCCCTTTGGTATTTCTTGTAGTTTTGGTTTGGTTTTTGCAAATTCCCTAAGCTTGTGTTTACCTGTTAATGACTTAATTTCGCCTTCATATTTGAGAGACAGTTCTGCTGGATATATAATTCTTGGCTGGCAATTTTTCTCCTTCAATGCTCTATATATATGTCATCCCATTGCCTTCTTACCCACATGGTTTCTGCTGAGTAGTCCAACCTTATTCTTATTGATTCTCCTTTGTAGGTGCCTTTTTGTTTATCCCTGGCTGCTCTTAAATTTTTCTCTTTATCTTTGGTTTTTGGCAACTTTGATGATAATGTCTTGGTGACTTTTTTTGGGGATCTGCCTTGTATGGGGTTCAATGAGCACCTTGGATAGATATTCTTTCATCTTTCATGATGTCAGGGAAGTTTTCTGCCAGCAAATATTTGACAATTCTCTCTGTATTTTCTTTTATCCCTCCCTGTTCTGGTATCCCAATCACTCACAAGTTATTCTTCTTGATACAGTCCCACATGATTCTTAGGTTTTCTACATTTTTTAACATTCTTTTATCTGATTTTTCTTTAAATATATTGGTACCAAGTGTCTTATGCTCCAGCTCCCCAATTCTGTATTGCAGCTCCTCAATTCTGCTCCTCTGACTTACTATTTAGTTGTCTAATTCTGCAAGTTTATTGTTAATTTTTTGAATTTCTGAATGCTGACTCTCTATGGATTCTTGCAGCTTATTAAATCGTTCATGATGTTCTTGAATAATCTTTTTAATTTCTTCAACTTCTTTATCTGTGTGTTACTTGGCTTTTTCTGTATATTGTCTGATCTCATTCCTGACGTCATTCCTGATGTCTTGAAGCATTCTGTATATTAATCTTTTGTATTTTTATTCTGCATCTGGCAATTCCCGGAATACATCTTCATTTGGAAGAGTCCTTGATTCTCTGTTTTGGGAGTTTGTTGAAGCAATCATGGTCTGCTTCTTTATGTGATTTGATATCGATCACTTTTTTTTTCTTTTTACTGTCTCCAAGCCAGTTATTGTAATAATTTATTTTATGTTTGCTCACTGTGTCCTATCTCCTTGATTTGTTTTGTTTCAATATACACAGAGAGGCTACTAGAGTGCACTAACTTGATTATTGGAGCCTTTGAAGCTCTAATGTCCTGTTACCACATGGTTAGAGCTGTTACCAGGTATATGAGCCTATGAGCCCATTCACTATTCTTGTATAGATTCAGCTCAGGTGTCCTGATAGTCAGTTACCTAGTGTGTGGTGTAGGCTTTCACCTACTATCTTAGAGGAGTAGTGGTGATGGTTGTATGTGCTGGTTTCTGGTAGCAGCAGGGTGTCACAGTCTGAGGACGGAAGGGTGCTGACAGCCTTTCCCCAAGTATTAGTGAGGAAGTAGCGTCTCTGTTCTCCAAAGTGCTCTGGTGGGTGGGCTCTGTAGCTGTACCTTAGGCACCCAATGCTTATACCTATAAAGACCGGTAGGCACCACTATCCTCAGACCACTTTCGCCAGCGGCTAGGTGGCATGAATGGAGCCTCAGCCTTCAGGTCCCTGCTGTGGGTAGGTTAGGGCTCTGTTTAATAGGCAGAGTGGCATCAGACCTCCAAAACCTGCCTCTCCACCACACACCTGAAACAATTACAGTCAGACCTCTAACAGGTTTGCCTTCACATTATAATAGCCACTGGATCCATGGAGGGGTGACAGCCAAAGTCTGTGGATCACTTATTCCTGGACTGGAGCTGCTTCTGCTCTGAGCTTTCAGTTTAGGGGGAGTCGGGAAAGCATTTCCTCTCTGTTTGTTAATTTGCTGTTTCTCCCAGGCCAAGAGAGCGGGCAGCACATTCTAGCTCAGGCCCAGGGAATTCAACTGCTAATGAAGCCGGCTGGGGTAGACGGGGTGTGGGGGGGGGGTGGAGATCAGATAGATAGGAGAGAGTACTTTCAGAAGAAGGAGCTATAAGATCCGCACAGCAAGTCAGACAAAATCACTTATCTTGTGTCGAGAGCACTGTTTCATCTCAGATTCCAGAGGCGTGTATAGCCTGTGTGTGCTGGCTGGGTCCCTGCTGAGATTTCCCCAGGGCGTTAGGGTTGTGTCATGCACTTGCCTTCTTTAGCTGAAGCAGCTTTGCCTAAACCCCACAGCCAGACCCACGGCCATCACACTGGGGGGTCGGGGTGCTGGCTCTTCACTGAAGCAGCTGCTTCCTAAACTCTGTGACCAGCCCTGCTGTAGAAATGCCACAGAGTCAGGGGTGAGTCACTTTGTTTGCCTTCTTTTGCTGATTCTGCCTTGTCTTAGGAAACTACCATCAGCCCCGCCACATTCGCACCACAGAATGGCACCAAGGAATTGGAGCTGAGGCTCTGCATTGGTTCAGCAACTTGTCACTGCTTCTGTAACGTCTGTCACACCCCTGTCACTCAGATCGATTCCTTAGTTCTGTGTTTGATGCTCAGTGTTTGTAGATTGTCATATATGTAATTGATTTACTTGTTTTTTCAGGTCTTTGTTGCAAGAGTGTTTAGCGGAAGCTTCTAACCAGTTAGCCATCTTGGCCCCCTCCAATTACTCTTGAAGGGAGCTTTATTGAGAAGATAGCTTTCGTAGAGAAGGCATGATTGTTTAGGTTCAGAAATACACTACCTGTGTGTTGTCATATTCTGAATCCCTCAACCACAGCAGACATCACCAATCAATTACAGCACTCTTTTCTGATAAATCCAGATATACCTTTTCAATAAAGTTTCCAGGGAGCTCTTACCAATCAATCAGATTCTGCACTGAAAGAAAAGAGTATTTGTCATCTTGAATATAGTGAAAAGATTGCTGGACTTAAATTTAGATTCCCTGGGTTGTAGCTGCATGACTCACCTAATGATGTAAGGGGACTGCTCAGCATTTGAGCAGTTCACTTCAGCCCCCAAAGAACATGACAAGAAATACTGCTGCCCTCTCTCGTGAACTACCAAGAGGACCTCTGGGGCAAGGCAGATAAAGGACCTCCCTTTATTTTTCACTTCTCATTTTATGAATAGGAAAGTGAGCCCAGAAAATATGTCCTTGGGCAGCACCAGAATTCATGAATTTGTCAGGGGATTACACAATTTTTGCTGAGACTTGAAAAACTGAAACTAAAAAGTTTACAAGCACAGACAGCATTAAATTTCAACCCAGAAGGGCTGATATTAAAACTTTAGAGAGATATTAAATCAACATAACTTAAAACTTGTGGGGGCTCCTGCCTACACGTGTCACAGAGCCACAGCACTGTTCTCTGAACTGAAGGACTGATTATCCACAGACTCTGGTTGATTTGGAGCATGGCTGCTTTCTAGAACTGTTGTTTATTTGGGGTTTAAAAAGGCATATTTAATGCCATTTTTACCATTTTTCTCCTAACCTCTTCTTTCTGTAGGAACGCATGCTTGCCCACTGAAATTTTGCCAATCACGATATGCTACTCCAGCAGCTGGCAACAGAACACAAGATTTTAGAAGATTTTTTCTTTTTAAAGGTTTTATCCCAACTCACGGTAATAATATCTTTAAAACTGACTGTTAGACACCATTGCAAACAATGTTTTGGATAGCTCATGTTCTGTTTAGATCAGTCCCGGTATCCTATTGTATTGTTTGACCCAAAGCAGGGTGCTGAGAGCAGGGACAGATTTCCCAATAAGCAAGGTATGCACAGGCTTACTTGTGCTTACTAATCTGTAGTGCACAATTTCACCTGTAATGTGGTGAAGCCCACGTGTGATTGTGCGCTACAGATTAGTAAGTAAATACAAGTAAGCCCGTGTGTACCTCGTGAACTGATTAATCCACGCTTGTCTGTGAGTGTCTTGGATGGTCTGTCAGGTGCAGCATGAGGAAGTGAGACTCATGCAGGAAGCCCAGAAAATGTAGCACTCATGGGCCATGATGCAGGGCTACACAGGAGATTGTACTCAGGGAAAGGTAACAACAAACTGGAACCATAGGAGAGGGCTTATGAATGGCAAGCAAGGTGGGGTTAGCCAGGGTTCCAGGGCTGAAGTCATTGATCAGTTTAAAGGTTTCCAGAGCATTTACAAAGGAAAAAGGAGAAAGATTTTACTGTTGTTGTGTGCCATTGAGTGGATTCTGACAAATAGGGACTAGAACTGCTCCCATAGTGTTTCCTAGGCTGTAGTCTTTACAGGAGCAGATTGCCAGGTTTTTTCTCTCTCAGAGCCTCCTCTGGTGGGTTCAAACTTCTGACCTTCTAGTTAGCAGCTGAGCTCTTAACCATTGTGCCACCAGGACTCCTTAAATTTTTATTACAGGGAATTATAGGGGACATAGCGGGGAGGGGCAAGGAGTAACTCCAGCCATTGAGAGACTGGGTTACCAGATAGGGTTTTTTTATCACAGGAAACTGCATGGGGGCATGGCTGAGAGGGCTAGTTAGAGCCTACGACTGTTAAGAGATTGGATAACAAGATAGGAATGGCCATGTCAGAAAATGGGTGAAAGGACAACTGGGAAAAATTAATAGATGCCAAGGTGGTAAACTTCCAAGGCTGCAAATTGGCTTTATAACACCTACTCACCATGGTCACAGTCCTGCTAAGAGGGACCATGGAGTCTGGAATGCACCTGTCCTCACTTTATCTAGATGAAGAGACAGGCACTTGGTTCTGGATGAAGTTCTTATGCTTTCACTTTATAATCTTAGATGGCTAATTATCATTGCTGATAATAATGATCGTCTTTAGCATTTGATTACACATTTTACCCAGCTACACATTCTTTGACTGCAGTCTCTCATATCAGTGACAAATTATATGAGAGCTACAGAGGAGATTTCAATGTAAAAAATGGAAAGGATGCTAATCTTAATTCCACTACGTAAATGCGTTGGCAAATGAGTCAAAATTATACAAGTAACTCTGGATGTGGGCACAATTTCATTTACTCCAAGGAAAAACGTAGGCTGTGCCTTCTGTTTAACTGTTTTCATCTTCCTCTCCTCCCTCAGGGTTTCAGTTTGAGAGATTGTAGAGGGGCAGACAGACAAAAGCTAGATGGTAGTGCTCATCAATGTTTAGTATGTGAATATAATATCCCTTTTGGCGTATATAGTAGGAGCGTTAAGGCACAGGGGCAAAGCCCACCTACTCCTGCAGCATAAACACTTCAGAAGCTGTGTCTGCATGTGTGTGAGAGAGAAAGAGAGAGAGATTTCTCCTACCCCACTTACTCCAGTCTGTCAGGTATCTGCCATTTTGTCATCACTCCCCTACAGAGTTTTCCTTCTTTTTTGTTCCTTGCTACTCCCTTCTGCTGACTGCTGCTCAAACTTTTTGTTGTTGTGGTTAGGTCTCTTTGAGCTGATTCTGACTTATAGTGACCCCCTGTGACAGTAGAACCACCCCATGGGGTTTCTTGGCTGTAATCCTCCTGGAAGGGTATCACCAGAAGAAAGCCAAAATATGCACTCCCACGCTGTTCTCACCTCCCTACAATAAAATGTGGAAATGTAAGAATTCTGCAATCGAAACACCAGGTAGTTGTGGACCTATGAGGGACAGCCCTCCAATCCCCTCAGATGTCTTCTTAGAAACTGTCCCTTTACCCTTAAATTTCAAGATGGGAATGTAAAGTTCCCAGGGGGAAGAGTGGCCACAGCAGTAGTTCTCCAGGCTCCACAGGAAGCCATTCTGCCTTCTGTTGGGAGTATACAGTATGCCCAGGAGAGTTTCTGTGGGTGGTTGGTGGAATTTGAGTCTATGAAAATCAGTTGTTTTGGAAAGGATAACATTAATCAAGAGATGTAATAGTTCTTGAATAATTTGGATAATACACTACGATTGATGTTGAACAACCTCAGGCTTTCAGACCTAGTTCTAAGGGCAGCTGTGTAATTTGAGGCACATCACTTTCTGCTCTGGGTGTCAGACTCTACTGTAAAATGAAGAACATGAACCACATGGGTGATGTTCACTCAGGGGCCACCTTGGAGGTCAAGGAAAGGTTCCAGTACTCCATTGTTCCCCAAACCCCAGCAGCTCAGTTTTTTTTGTTTTTTTTTTTATATATATATATTGAGATTCCACATAAGATTTAAAATGAAAAAGGTATGAGGGAGGGAAGAGGTTCTCTGGCTTAGATTTCTTTATTTTTTTAGATAATAGGTGATTGCAAACATATATATATATATATGTTTTGGAAACCCTGGTGGAGTAGTGGTTAAGAGCTACGGCTGCTAACCATAAAGGTCGGCAGTTCGAATCCACCAGGCGCTCCTTGGAAACCTTGTGAGGCAGCTCTACTGTGTCCTATAGGGTCGCTATGAGTTGGAATCGACTTGACGGCAATGGGTTTGGCTTTTTTGGTTTGATATATACATATTAGTTCATTTCTTGATGCTAAGAATCTGGACCCAACCAGGAGATGGAAGAGGACATGTAATACTTGATTATTCAATTACAAATTCACAGATTTTAGAGAAGAGTCCTGATAAAAGGAGGGAGTGTAGCTTCTAAATGACATCTGCCTTATAACTTGATAAAAATCAGTAAGAAGGATGAGGGGTGCTCACACTCAGTTGAATTATTAACCGATCTTCTAGGGCTTTCCCTGTACCCTTTGGCCTAACTGACTCCTTTCTTCTCTGTTGCTTTCCTGAGCCCCCGAAGAGGGAAAATAGTGCCTATGGCAATTAGTGTTAAATTGCTGAATGATCTCTCACAGCTGGTAATGGAAACTGTGATGGCCAATAGAAACTGCTCATTAGCACCCCTACTAAAGCAGTGCCCAGGGCAGGTGCCCTACCTGCCGTACCTTAGTTACACCTCTGACCTTGACCTTCACTCAAGGGTTTTAAAGGAAATGTGAAGGAACTTCAGCCACACAGAGGTCCTATGTAAATGGGTAGAGGCTCAGGAGTGGAGTGAAGAATGCAGCAGTATTTTCACATGGCAAAGTAGCCAGTTCCCAAGAGAAGGGTTATCTGAGAATGCACTTAAAAGGGTAGAGTCCCCTCAAGAGTCCTTCCTCTCAGCCTCCTTTTTAAAGTCTCCATGCAATCTGGCATTCTGGTTGCTGTCAAGTCAATTCTTACTTATGGTGACCACATGTGTGTCAGAGTAGAACTATGATCCGTACGGTTTTCAATGGCTGAGTTTTTGGAAGTGGATCACTAGGCCTTTCTTCTGAGGTGCCTCTGGGTGGATTCCAACCACCAACCTTTCAGTTAGCAACAAAGTGCTTTGACTTTGCGCCACCTAGGGACTTTGCAGCCTGGCATAGCCTCTCTACATCCCTGAACCCCCTGTAGCACGTGCCCAATAATCCAGTCCATACAGCAATTAACTGAATTATTCCTGAACCTCACACCTGACCCATGCCTTGTGCTTCGACTTCCAATCTGCCATCCACTAATAGTTCTACTTCTTTTTGTTTCTGTTACACCTTTATCTGGCTAAGGCATTATGCATGTTTTTGCCTCTCTCACCTTCACCTGTAATTATCACTTGCTTCTCTAACATAGCAATGCAACTATGAACCCTTTCAGGTGTTGCACTTCCCAGCTTGACCTAACATTCATGAACCCTGTGCCCAGTTGCTTAGCCCATGAGTATTCTGCAACCTCAATCCACGGGAGCTTCACTGAAGGAACCTGCAGAGTCTCAATGTCAGTATCAAAGCTGCTATTGATTTGGGTCTGATTTATGTCATGAAATGAATAGAACTTCAAAGTCCCATCAATAAAGATCAATACCTTTGAGAAACCTTGAAAAATCTTTAACTAGTAAAGTTAGTGTGATTGATATGAAAGGGCATGGACTTCGGAGTTAGAATAAAGTTCCAGTCATGACTCTGCCATGATTTACAGTTGTATCATCTGTAAAAAGATCGTGTCAAAAAATTCTTTACATTAAAGGAGTTTAGTGAGAGTGAAGTGAAATGATGCGTATACCACACCAAGCACACCGTAAGTGGTTGATATATGGCAGCTATCATTATGTACTTTTATTGTTGCCATTATTGCACCAGATGCTGGTGGTTGCTTACCATGAATCCATTGCTACCTTCATTCTTGCTGGCAGCTCCCCCATTTTATCTGGTTCAGGTGGACAGCTAACCCAGTTCTGATCAATGCACATAGAAGACGCTCTACTGGGACAGTGGAAGAGATTTTATCAAAAGATTTGCAAGGGAAGGCGCACCCCCATATTTTAGTTGATGGTGTGGTGACTGGATGTGACAATTAGAACAAGTGGGAGGAGCAGACAATAAGCTCCCCTCCTTCTCTTCTGCTTTTCTATACAGCAGGAGGAATAAGGAGTAGGTCTGGTCTGGAGGATAGGGCAGCCATGACCATCTGCCTGTCTCTTACATGAAAGAGAGATCAGTAAGTAGGTGACTATAGGGAGGCCAGCCAGAAAGTAGCCAGTAGATACTGGGATTTGATTTTAGGTTTGGAGAATGTAGGAGACCTCTCTTCAGCACGGAGCCTCAGTCATGGCTTCAGCCACCTGTACCAGGGCTCCACTCTGGGTCATGGGCATTCACACGACAAACCAAGTAGAACTTTGATTCTTAATGAGTCTCCCTCAGATGTGTAGCTTCCTGAGGAAAGGTATTTCATGTCTTGGTCATAATATTATTAATTCCCCTGTCTCTTTCCTATCAGCCTAGACACAATCTATTTATTCAGCCCAATCAGGAGAGCGAGGCGTGTTATGCCTGTGTGCAGTTTCCAAATAGCTGAAGCTGAACACTCTGTTCAGACTTTAATTTTAACACATTTTTGTGGAAATATTGAAAAATGTGGTTTCCATTTCTTTGCACTCTCTCAGGGGCTAAATGTATTTTAAACCTTTTCCTGATGACTCAGAGTCACCTTTAAGACTGTGCAGCACCTCCCTGCCTTCAGTGCTGCCTTTAATATGCTGAGTTCTGAGAAGTCAGGTTGCTCAGGGCTCATGATCATGTAGGGCCTGAACACTCCGTGCTGTGGGAGCTGGAGCCTGGTGAAAGGGATGCTGGGTTGCAAGTCAGGACCCCTTCTCTCATCTATGAATTTAGTTCCTCTTGGCGGGGAAGGCTTAGGCAGGAACTGGACAAAAGGGAAGGGGGTTGTCATTGGATTCTTCCAAGGGTAGAAATTCAGGAAACCAGGGGAAAAACTTCCTAAAATCATGGGAGGCACCCAAGGCACCTAGGAGGCTGGGATGTGTGACCCTATAAGACTACGTTGCAGGGTTGAAAAGGAAAAAGAGGAGTGGGGAGAAGGCTGCCAATCTCTCTGATTTTTTTTCTCCTGATGCTCCCTAGAACCTTCTGATAGGTGAACTTTGAACCTACTGTACTTTTCCCAGTCCCAGGACCCAGTGCCTTCCTCTGACTCCTGGCCTGCCCCACCTTCCTGACATTCCCCTTTCCCTGTCTCTCATCTCTCTGGTCCTCTCTCTGCAGAGCTGGGTGAGCTGGTCTGGGTCCACCCCAGTCAGATGGAAGGCTGCTGAGTGCTGCTTGGTTGTATACAGGATAAATACTTTGATATTTCACAGAAGAGTTGTCATTTTGTAATTTTTAAGGAAGCCAAGCGTATAAACTGGTAAGAAAAATTCCTCAGTTTGTTAATGGGCTGACCTATGGGAGCCTCTCCATTCTATTCGTCAAAGATGTCATTTTTTCTAAAATTGCATGTTACCACCCTATTAGAACTTTGTGAGATCACTTTAATGGATTCAGCCAGCACTTTTTAAATGTAACAAAATGGAATAGAATAGACAATATCAGAGTGCATGTCAGGGGACAGCCCCAGCAAGGAAAGACCCTCACTGCACGTCCTGGCAGATAATCTGAAGAACTGACACATAGTCCTTTCCAGATTCATGAGTTCAGGGAAACTTACTGACACGGGCAAGCAGCTGCTCTCCAGTGGTGGGCAGCTGGAGTATTTTCCGCAACCACCTAGCAAGGGACCCCAGCTTATATACCATTCCAATTGGGACCAAGGCTCATCGTTTTCTCCCACGTCCTTGGGCAGTCAGTGTTCCCAGGGACTTCACGTCCAGGCCCAGATGTTTTCCTTCTTGTTGCTAAGGCATTCTTTGGCCTTGGCCTGCTCGCCTAGTCATGCTGCTCCTGGCCTTGTACGTTAGCCCGAGTCCATCCCAAATTCATCCCCAGCATGCTTCGGGGAAGAGCAAAGCTGACTCCATTAGGGAGGGGAGGCATATACTGAATAGCATTACCCTACAGTGCATCACACATAGTAAAGTATTGTAACATGAACAATTTGATTCAGTTAAATATATACAAAGATATGCATGTATGAACTAGAGAGCAAGGTTAAATGTATTTCCTAGAGCAGTTTTGTGGATATTGGAGCCAGCATGGAGCCCTGCTGGCTCCCCCTTAAGCTTGTCCCACAAGACTGTTATCTACAAGTGTCCCTAGGGCTTTGCAGAGCTCAGTTTGGAAGCCTCTGGATTGAATTATAACCTGGGGCAACAAAGTCAAGATCATGTTTCCAACGGCCATGTGGTTTGACCAGACTCTAAATTTATATACGTAAAGCTCCCAGCATAGGTCAGGAATCATTTTACGTGCTTAGTATCTGAGAATTCTTAGTATATTTATTTTCTTGTATTGTTCTTATCATCCCTGGCCAGGTACGCTGCTTTTTGTTACAGGAAGGAATGATGAGTATGGACAATTTGGTGCTAAATCTCACCTATTTAAGAAGTAAATAGCTCAACCTGTGCTTATACTAGTGCGTCATCAATGTCATTATTTTAAAAATTACAGTGTGTATTTTCTCAATCAGAAGAAATAGTGTTAGAAATAGGGTCAGATGAATATCTTAAATAAGCCCTCCCAGGTCCACCCTCTGCCCCCAAAGTCCTGAGCGAGTTGGATTCTCCAGTGGACATTCAGTTCATTTACTGTTTCAGAGCACAGGCCTACATCTCAGCAAGCTGGCTACATTTTAATACATTCCCCCAGAGCCAAATTTTCTCACAACCATTTCACTAAAACATCCCAGCAATGCCTTATTTATTTCGCTCCTTCCCACATTCTCAGGCTCCTTAAAAGAATGGATTCTACATTCACAACTTCCAGTTCTCACCTCCTGTGCTAGTTAGGGCACAGGCTAAGGAAGCTGATGTGAAAAAGAGATCCAAAAATACAGTGGCTTATATAATGGAGAACATCTTTCTTTGTCGTGTAATATTCCAGCCTTGCAAGGCAGCTGTGGTCCATTCAGGATCTCAGGTTCCTTTTACCCTGTGGCTCCACCATACCCTAGGATGTTGTCCTCATCTGAGCAATAAAGACAAGGATGACTTCAAGCATTCAGCATGAACAACTTCAAGACAGAGTTGTCATTAGCTGATGTGGGGAAGGCTGCAGGAGGGGCAGGTTTAAGGCATGGCGATCCGGAGCTCACTTTTAGACATGTTAACTTTGAAATGCCCATTATATGTCCAAGTGGAAATGTAAGTAGGTAGTTAGATAAACAGATTGGGCATTCTGCAGAGAGGTCCATACTGGAGAAATAATTTGAGGAGTTATCTATCATGAGCCTGGGTGAGATCAACAAGGGAATAAATGTGTATGAAAAAGAGAAAAGAATCAACAACTGAGTCTTGGGTCAATCCAAAATGTGGAGGTTGAGAATATGAAGAGGAATCAGCCAGAGAATGCAAAGAGCAAGTAGTAAGGTGGAGGAAAATCAAGAGACAGCAGTATCTTAGAAGCCAAGAGAAGAACATGTGCCAAGGAGAAGGAAGAGACAGCAACCTGTCAAATACTAGTTATGGGTTAAGTAAGGTGAGGACTGAGAAATGACCCTTGGATTTAGCTACAAGCGGCAGGCAATATATCTTCAGAGTAGAGGTAAAAATAAGTGGTAAGAAGGGTTCCCGTTTTATCGATTCATTTATTTTATCATTCACCGATTCAAGAACTATTTAATACATACAGTATGTCCTGCTTGTATGCCATATGCCCTTAGGTTTTTGTTGCCCTTAGGCGGTGTTGCTGTTGTTGGGTGCTGTCAATTTCAACTCAAAGTGACTCCATGTGACAGGATAGAACTGCCTGATAGAATTCTTTAGTCTGTAATTTTTACGAGAGCCGATTGCCAGGTAGATAACCAAAAAATGATCATTCATAAATTGAGACATGGGCCTTAGATTCAATCCTGTTAATATCGCTGTTTCTGTCCAGAAGTCCCCCCTTAGTGACAGATTATCCAATAAGCAAGGTATGCACAGGCTTAATTGTGTTTACTTCCTAATGTGTAGTATACAGTTTCACCTGGTTTTTGCCATGTCACAGATGTGAAACCCATGTGAAATTGTTCACTACAGATTAGTAAATAAACACAATTAAGCCCGTGTGTACCTTGCTTACTGTAAACTGGTGCTTACTGGTTAATCCATCCTTACCTCTACTCACTCCTTTACAATCAGCTTGCTTCATCTTAGACACACCAGCTGCCTTGGTAACCAGCCTATAACAAAAATGGTAACCCACAAGGTGCAGGCACTAAAAATAAAATAAAGCATTAAACAATCAGAAAAGACAAACCAATACAGAAATTCAGCAAAGGGTTGAACAGGAAAAAAATTCACAAAACTCTGGAAACAACTGGGCTGCAATGAAAGTACTCTCCAGTTTTATGGGTCAAAGAGTGACTACTGGGAGGATTCAATTGCGATGAGTATGCACAAGTGTTCACTCCTGGTGATTCACTCTAATGAAGTGGAACAATGGAGTAAATTAGCCAAATCAGGTTTGAAATCAGTACACGTGCTTATGTTAGTATAATGAGCTCGCTTATCTGAAAACATGTCAACCTGTGCACGTGGCTAGCAGGGTACCAGGGAGACATAACACAGGACATCAAAATCCACCAGAGAAAACTCACAAGACAGAAAGATAAAGAAGAGGATGTAATCATTAAAAAAAAAAAAAAAGTTTTTTTTTTTTTATTTAGCTGGTATTAAACATGCTGGTAATAAGAGCTTGAAGCAAATGGGTCACTGATTACCAGTTCTGGTAAAAGCTCAGCTACCAGCTGTGTGGCCTTGGGTATATGATTTTCCTTTTTGTACCTTCTGGAGTAAAATAAGGGAGTTGGACAAGAAGGCCTTTAGGATCTCTTTCAGCTCTTACACTCCGAAAATAAAAGTCTCCTGAACTTGAAAAAAAGATTCACCTTGTTGATAACTAGGAAATATCTTTCTAGTCCCACTGCTAGGGTTTATCTTATTTTGCTTTGTGTGTGTGTGTGTGTGTGTGTGTATGATATTACTATGATCCTTTTTTATCATTTTTTTTGTTATTTTTAACGTATACTATAATGTTCCCCACTGTTAGTTTGACCTCATAGAATTCCTAAAGATGTCAATGATTTGTAAAATCTTCATAAAACACTTCCTTAAAGAAAACTAACAGAGGCGGGACCAAGATGGCAGAGTAGTCAGAGGCTTCCTGTGGTCTCTCTTACAACAAAGATCTGAAAAAGCAAGTGAATTGATTATATATGACAATCTAGGAGCCCTGAACATCAAAGGCAAAGTTGAGGAATTGGACTGAGTGGCAGGGGGAAGGAGAAATTATGGTTCAGAAGGAGAAAGGAGTTGCCAGACCTGAGCCAGCGGGAACTGGCACCCTGAAGGCTGGATCAGTTGTACGCGGTAAGGCAAACAGTGGCTCTCAGAACTAGTTTTCCACATCGGGAGAGACTGAGTGGCGGAGAGTCTACTTGAGCCTCCAGAACCAGTGAAAAGCAGCGTTCAATTGGTAAAAGATAAGTACATGCTTCTAACCTACCAGGCAGATTAAAAAACACTCCTTTGGGAAAAACCTCTCTCCCATTTATCTGCTCCCTCCCTGCTCTGTGTGGGTCTGGGCTGGCTTATGTGATTGCCATGTCCCCTGGGTGGGAAGTAGGACCCATTAAGCAGCCTGAGCCATTCTCATGGCCTTTGAGAGGGAACAAATTAACACAGAGGGAAAAATAATCTGCCAGCTCCCCTAAGCCAGGAACTCAGGGCAGACACAGCTCCTTTGCCTAGGCACAGGCAAGAGGGGTCAACAGACTTTGAATGACTTTCACCCTTGCATAGACCTGTGTGGCCCCATTTCAATAGCGTAGGCCCTCATTAACACAATACAACAGGATATATACCTGAAGCCTAACTTCACTGTATCAGCTATATGGTGGAGTGGCAGGTTTGTGACATTTGACACCACTCTACCTATTAAGCAGGGTCCTCACATAAATATAATAACTTATTGATGCCTCAGAGACAACAGTCAATATCAAATCAAATCACACAAAAAGGCAGACCACAATGGCTTGAGCAAGCTCCCAAAACAAACAATCAAGAAATCTTCTGGATGAAGATAACATCCCGGAATTACTGGAGGTAGAATGAAAAAGATTAATATACAGATCCCTTCGAGAGATCAGGAAGGAGATCAGGCAAAACACAGAACAAGCCAAGGAACACACAGATAAAGCAAAATAGAAACTTAAGAAGATTATAGAAGAGCATAATGACAAATTTAACAGGCTGCAAGAATACATAAAGAGAGAGCAAACAGAAATCCAAAAGACTAACAATAAAATTTCAGAATTAGACAACTTAAAAAAACTGAGACACCTCGAGAGGCAGGGCCAAGAGGGCAGAATAACCAGATGTTTTCTGTGGTCCCTCTTACAACAAAGACCCCCCCAAAAAAACAAGTGAATCAATTACATATGACAATTTAGGAGTTCTGAACATTAAAGACAAAGTTGAGGAATCTGACTGAGTGGCGGGGGAGGGAGAGATGTTTCAGAAGCAGCGAGGAGTTGATAGACCCGACCTGGCCAGCACTGGTACCCTGCAGGCTGGATTGGCTAGCACATGAGGGATGAGGGAAGCAGTGGCACTCAGGACACATTTTCCACATCAGGAAAGACCAAGCAGCAAGGAGTCTGCTCAAGCCTCCAGAACCAGTGAGAAACGGTGCTCAATTGGTGTAAGATAAGCACAAACATCTAACTTACTGTGCAGATAAAAAAAAAAAATCCCTTTTGGGAAGTACCTCTCTCCCATTTACCTGCCTCCTCCCCACTCTGTTCCAAGTCCTGGTCCATCTTCAGCAATTGCTGTGCTCCCTGGACCAGAAGTAAGACCCATCATGTGCCCTAAGCCATTTTCCCAGCTTTGGAGAGGGAAAAAATTAACAAATAGGAAAAAATAATATGCTCCAGGAACTTGGGTAGGCACAGCTCCTTTGCCTAGGCACAGGCACAATGGGTCCCACGAACTTTGAATGCCTTTCACCCCTGCATAGACCTGCGTGGACCCACTTCAACAACGTAGGCCCTCATTAACACAGTACAACAGGGTATATAACTGAAACCTATTTTCATCTGTATCAGCTATAAGGGAGAGCGGCAGATTCATGATATTTAATACCGCCCTGCCCATTAGGCAGTGTCCTCACCTACCCACATCAGCGGGCCTAAGGACTGGTGGCTCCACCCACTCCACCAAGCCACCCACAACGGAAGTCCAAGAGTCAGTGGTGACTCCCAGTTCTTAAGGTCAACAGCATTGGATGCCCATAGTCCAGCTGCAAAACGCACCCACCTACATGCTCTAGGGAACAGGGACATGCCTTCCATCCAGACACTCAGGGGCAGCAGTCAGCCCCCTGCCTTCATCAGTGCATGACCCCATACTGCAGCCAGTTACCTGTGCCTACTCCAATCATCCCTGCCCATCTAGGACTGTAGGTGAGAGCCCGCACCACACACTCAGTGACCAATGACCTGGATACCTGAGCTGAATCCATACAATAAAAGTAAATGGACTCCTGGGCTTGCATACCTAGTAACAGCTCTAGCCATCTGGAGACAGCTTCAAAGATGCCACTAATCAAAGAAGCTCACACAACCAGCCTATTTGGGAATATCAAAACAAAACAAGAAGCTAGGACGTGGTAAGCAAACATAAAATAAATCAATACAACTTATTGATGGCTCAGAGACAACCAAAAAAAAAAAAAAACTCAGTGCCGTCGAGTCGATTCCGACTCATAGCAACCCTATAGGACAGAGTAGAACTGCCCCATAGAGTTTCCAAGGAGCACCTGGTGGATATGAACTGCCTACCCTTTGGTTAGCAGCTGTAGCACTTAAGCACTTTGCCACCATGGTTTCCTCAGAGACAACAGTCAACATCATAAAAAGGCAGACCACGATGCCTTCAACAAGCCACCAAAACAAAGATGCAAGAAATCTTCCAGAGGAAGATAATTCCCAGAGGTAGAATACAATAGATTAATATACAGAATCTGGAAGAAGATCTGGCAAAATGCAGAACAAGCCAAGGAACACACAAACAAAGCAATAGAGGAACTTAAGAAGATTACACAAGAGCATAATGACAAATTTAACAGGCTGCAAGAATCCATAGAGAGACAGCAAACAGAAATCAAAAAGATTAACAATAAAATTTCAGAATTAGAAAACTCAGTAGAAAATCATAAGACCACAATTGAGGAAATGAAAGTCAGAATTATCGAGACAGAAGACAAAGTACTTAACACCAACTTATATGAGGAAAAATCAGATAAATTAAAAAAAAGAAAAGAAGAAACCCGAAGAACTATGTGGGACTCTATCAAAAGGAATAATCTACAAGTGATTGGAGTACCAGAACAGAGAGGTTAAAGGAAACACATAGAGAATTGTTGAAGATTTGTTGGCAGAAAATTGCCTGATATCATGAAAGATAAGAAGATATCTATTCAAGATGCTTATCAAATCCCACACAAGGTAGATCCCTAAAGAAAGCCAACAAGACATATTCTAACCAAACTTGCCAAAACCAAAGGTAAAGAAAGGATTTTAAGAGCAACTAGGAATAAAGGAAAAGTCATCTACAAAGGAGAGTCAATAAGACTAAACTCTGACTACTCAGCAGAAACCATGCAGGCAAGAAGGCAATGGGATGACATATACAAAGCCTTGAAGGAAAAAAAATGCCAGGCAAGGAATAAGTCCAGCAAAACTGTCTCTCAAATATGGTGGTGAAATTTGGGGGGTTCCTGATAAACAGAAGTTTAGGGAATTTGTAAAAACCAAACAAAAATTAACAAGAAATACTACAGACAATCGTCCGATTAGAAAATCAATAATATCAGATAACAACCCAAGACTGGAACACAGGAAAGAGCAACCACATATCAACCCAGATAAGAAAATCACAAAATAAATCAAAGCTAAAACACTGAAAATAGGAAAACAGAGATGTCAATATGTAAAAGATGAGAGCATTAGAACAAAAAGGAGGGACTAAATAATGTAGTCACAGGTCTTTCACATGCAGTGGAAGTCAAGGCACTATAAGGAAATAAAAGATTGGTTTAAACTTAGAAAAATAGGGGTAAATATTAAGGTAACCACAAAGGAAACTAACAATCCTACATATCAAAATAAAAAACAAGAAAAACATAAAGACTCAGCAAATCAACAATAATGAAAAGGTGAGAAGAAAAATGACTCGGCACAGAAAATTAAGTGGAACAAAGAAACTGTCAACAACACACACACACAAATACATCAAAATGACAGTACTAAACCCAACCCTATCAATAATTATGCTGAATGTCAATGGACTAAATGCACCAATAAAAAGACAGAGAGTGGCAGAATGGATTAAAAAACACAATCTGTCTATATGCTGCCTACAAGAGACACATCTTAGACTTAAAGACACAAACAAATTGAAACTCAAAGGATGGGAAAAAATATATCAATCAAAAAAGAGCAGGAGTGGCAATAGTAATCCCTGACAAAATAGAGTTTAAAGCAAAGTTCACCACAAAGGATAAGGAAGGACACTATATAATGATTAAAGGGTCAATACACCAGGAGGACATAACCATAATAAATATTTATGCACCCAACAACACAGCTCCAAAATACATAAAGCAAAGTCTAACAGCATTGAAGAGAGAAATAGACACCTCCACAATTATAGTAGGAGACTTCAACACACCACTTTCCATGAAGGACAGAACATCCATGAAGAAGCCCAGTAAAGACATGGAAGATCTAAATGGCACAACCAACTAACTTGATCTCATAGACATATACAGAATACTCCACCCAACAGCAGCCAGGTACACTTTCTTTTCCAATACACATGGAATATTCTCCAGAACAGACCACATATTAGGCCACAAAGCAAGCATTAACAGAATCCCAAACCACTGAAATATTACAAAGCATCTTTTCCGACCATAAAGCTGTAAAAGTAGAAATCAATAACTGAAAAAGCAAGGAGAAAAAAAATCGAATGCGTGGAAACTGAACAACACCTTGCTCAAAAACTACTGAGTTATAGAAGAAATTAAAAAAAAAAAAATGGAATAAAGAAATTCACAGAATCAAATGCAAAAGAAAACACATCCTACCAGGACCTTTGGGAAACAGCAAAAGCAGGACTCAAAGGTCAATTTATAGCAATAAATGCACACATCCAAAAAGAAGGGACAAAATCAAACATTAACCCTACAACTTGAATAAGTAGAAGGACACCAGCAAAAGAAGCCCTCGGGCACCACAAGAAAGCAAATAATAAAAATTAGAGCAGATTTAAATGAAATGGAGAATAGAAAAACAATTGAAAGAGCTAACAAAACCAAAAACTGGTTCTTTGAAAAGATAAAAAAAAATGATAAACCATTGGCCAAACTGACAAGAGAAAAACACATGAGGAAGCAAATAATCCAAATAAGAAATGAGGTGGGCAATATCACAACAGACCCAACTGAAATTAAAAGAATCATACAGAGCACTATGAAAAATTGTACTCCAACAAATTTGAAAACCTACAGGAAATGGACAAATTTCTAAAAACACACTACCTACCTAAACTAACACAAACAGAGGTGGAACAGCTAAATAAACCTATAAGAAAAGAAGAGATTGAAAAGGTACTTTAAAAACTGCCCCCCCAAAAAACCTGGCCCTGCTGGCTTTACTGGAGGATTCTACCAAACTTTCAGAGAAGAGTTAACACCACTAATACTAAAGGTATTTCAGAGCACAGAAAAGGATGTAATACTCCCAAACTCATTCTATGAAGCTACCATATCCCTGATACCAAAACCAGGTAACGATACTACAAAAAAAGAAAATTACAGACCAATATCCCTCATGAACATAGACACAAAAGTTCTCAACAAAAATCTAAGCAATAGAATTCAACAACATGTCAAAAAAATAATTCACCATGACCAAGTGGGATTCATACCAGGTGTGCAGGGATACTTCAACATTAGAAAAACAATCAACGTAATCCATCACATAAATAAAATAAAAGACAAGAACCACGTGATCTTATCAATTGATGCAGAAAAGGCATTTGACAAAGTCCAACACACATTCACAATAAAAACTCTCAGCAAAATAGGAATAGAAGGGAAATTCCTCAACACGATTAAGGGTATTTATACAAAGCCAACAGCCAACATCATCCTAAATGGAGAGAGTCTGATAGGATTCCTCTTGAAAACTGAAATCAGGCAAGGATGTGCTTTATCATCACTCTTATTCAACATCATGCTGGAGGTCCTAGCCAAAGCAATTAGGATAGAAAAAGAAATAAAGAGCATCCAAATTGATAAGGAAGAAGTGAAAGTATCCGTATTTGCAGATAATATAGTCTTATACACAGAAAACCCCAAAGAATCCACAAGAAAACTACTGGAACTAATAGAAAATTTCAGCAAAGTATCAGGAAACAAGACAAACAAGACAAAAATCAGTTGGATTCCTCTACACCAACAAAGAGAACTTTGAAAAGGAAATCACCAAATCAGTAACATTTATAATAGCCCCCAGGCAAATAAAATACTTAGTAATAAATCTAACCAAAGATGTAAAAGACTTATACAAAGAAAATTACAAGACACTAGTGCAAGAAATCAAAAGAGACCTACATAAGTGGAAAAATATACCTTGCTGATGGATAGGAAGATACAAAATTGTAAAAATGTCAATTCTACCCAAAGTGATCTACAGATAGAATTCAATCCTGATCCAAATTCCAGACTTTTTTTTATGAGTTGGAGGAACTAATCACCAACTTCATATGGAAAGGGAAGAGGCCCTGGATTAGTAAAGCATTACTGAAAAAGAAGAACAAAGTGGGAGGCTTCACACTACCTGATTTTAGAACCTATTATACTGCCTTCTCGACGGCACCGGGTACTGGGTTGGGTTTATACTGCCTTGGTGGTCAAAACTGCCTGGTACTCGTACAACTACTGATACATAGACCAAAGGAACAGAATTGAGAATCCACACATAAATTCATTCACTTATGAGCATCTGATACTTGACAAAGGCCCAAAGTTCATTAAATGGGAAAAGGACAATCTCTTTAACAAATGGTGCTGGCATAACTGGATCTCTACCTGCAAAAAAATGCAACAAGAACTATATCTCACACCGTGCACAAAAACTAACTCAAAATGGATCAAAGAACTAAATATAAAATCTAAAATGATTAAGATCATGGAAGAAAAAATAGGAACAACGCTAGAAGCCCTATATGTGGCATGAACAAAATACAAAACATAACTAACAATGCAGAAACATCAGAAAAGAAACTAAATAACTGAGAATGTCTACAAATCAAAAACTTATGCTCATAAAAAGACTTCACCAAAAGAGTAAAAAGACTACCTACAGACACGGAAAAGATTTTTGGCTACGACATATCCGGTCAGGATCTAATCTCTAAAATCTTCAAGATACTACAAAACTTCAAACACAAAAAGACAAATAACCCATTTTAAAAATGGGCAAAGGATATGAACAGGCACTTCACCAAAGAAGACATTCAGGTGGTTAACAGACACATGAGGAAATGCTCACAGTCATCAGCCATTAGAGAAATGTAAATCAAAACTACAATGAGATATCATCTCGCCCCAAGAAGGCTAGCATTAATCAAAAAAGACACAATAATAAATGTTGGAGAGGTTGTAGAGAGACTAAAAAAAAAAAATTTTTTTTTTTTTTTTTCTAGAACACTTATATACTGCTGGTGGGAATATAAAATGGTACCTCCACTTTGGAAATCCATCTGGTGTTTCCTTAAAAAGCTAGAAATAGAAGTACCATACCATCCAGCAATCCTAAGCTGTCTTAAGAAAAAAAAAATCCTAGAGAAATAAGAGCTGTCATAGGAATAGATATATGCACACCCACATTCATCGTAGCACTATTTACAATAGCAAAAAGATGGAAACAACCTAGGTGCCCATCAGCAGACAAATGGATAAACAAATTATGGTATATTCACACAACAGAATACTATGCAAAGGTAAAGAACGACAGTGAATCTGAGAAACATCTCATAACATGGATGCCTCTGGAAGGTATTATGCTGAGTGAAATTAGTCACAAAAGGACAAATATCGTATGAGAGCATTATTATAGGAACTCAAGAAAAGGTTCAAACACAGAAGAAACTATTCTTTGATGGTTCCAAGGGTGGGAAAGGAGGGAGAGGGGAAATCAGTAACTAGATAGTAGAGTTATCTTAGGTGAAGGGAAGGACAACACACAATATAGGAGAAGTCAGCACCACTGGACTAAACCAAAAGCTAAGAGGTTTCCCGAATGCAACCAAAAACTTCGAGTGACAGCGTGGCAGTGGCTGGGTCTGGGGACCATGGTTTCTGGGGCCATCTAGGTCAATTGGCATAACAAAGTTTCTTAAGAAAATGTTCTGCATCCCACTTTGCTGAGTGGCACCTGGGGTCTTAAAACCTAGCAGGTGACCATCTAAGATGCATCAATTTGTCCCAACCCACCTGGAGCAAAAGAAAATGAAGATCACCAAAGACACAAGGAAAGTATTAGCCCAAGAGACAAAAGGGTCCACATAAACCAGAGACTCCATTAGCCTGAGATCAGACGAACTAGATGGTAAAAAAAAAGTGCCCCCCCCAAAAAACCAAACCTGTTGCCATCGAGTCACTTCCGACTCATAGTGACCCTGCAGGATAGAGTAGAACTGCCCATAGAGCTTCCAAGGAGCACCTGGCAGATTTGAACTGCTGACCCTTTGGTTAGCAGCTGTAGCACCTAACCACTAAGCCACCAGGGTTTCCAGATGGTGCGCAGCTACTACCAAAAACTGCCCCGAGAGGGAACACAACAAAGAGTCCGTGAAGGAGTAGGAGAAAAGTGGGGTGCAGAACTCAAATCCTAGTAAAAAGACCAGGCTTAAAGGTCTGACGGAGACTAGAGGAACTCCAGAAGACATGGCCCCTGGACTCTTTGTTAACCCAGAAATAAAAGCATTCCCAAAACTAGCTCTTCAGACAAAGATTAGACTGGGCTATAAGACATAAAATGATACTCGTGAAGAGTGTGCTTCTTAGTTCAAGTAGATACACCAGACTAAATGGGAAGTTCCTATCTGGAGGCGAGATGAGAAGACAGAAATTGACAGTAGCTGGGTGAATGGATACAGGAAATCCAGGGTGGAAAGGAAGAATGTGCATTCACATTTTAGGGATAGCAACTAGGGTCACATAACAATGTGTGTATAAATTTTTGTATGAGAAAGCAACTTGAGCTGTAAACTTTCACCTAAAGCACAAGAAAAAAAAAAAAAGTGTACTTCTAAAGTCAGAAGCCACATACATAGAAAACACTGCAGATCTGGAGGCCTAATAATTTGAGGGGCATTTGCTGCCTCTAACCTCAGTGCTCAGAAGCCTTTGTCTCCAATAGGATGGCTGTTGCTAGGACGTGAAGCATTCTGTTAGTCAGCTGAAAAAGGATGACAGCGGATGTGTGGGATCAGCCCTATGGCAGACAGCTGACAGTGATGACACCCTTAATGTGTACGAGCATGCAGCTTCCTTGTTTCCCTCTGTGGTTTCTTCCACACCTTCCAAATTAATTCTTAGCGTGCTTTGTGGCTGAATCCTCTTGGACCACCATGCTGTCTTCTATCTGGATTGCATACAACATAATAAAATAGCCACATTTTAATAAGGTTTATTAGTAGTATTCACACAAAGCCTCTCCAGCAAGGTATTCTTTTGTGGAAATTGAGAGCCTTTGAAAGATATAAATATGTATTTTTTCCTTTAAAGATAAATTGAAAACCGATTAATAGAAAAATGAAATCCTCTGTTGGTGCAATGCCTTTTCCTGAGGCATAATAGCAATTCCTTGCGTTGTACAGCCTTTAACAGTCCACAGAGCACTTGTTCGTACAGTGTCTTGTATGACCCCTACAGTAACAAGTTACCAGTTGCCGTCAAGTCAGCTCTGGCTCGTGGCAACCCCATGTGTGTCGGAGTATAACTGTGCACTGTAGGGTATTCGATTGCTGATCTTTTCGAAGTAAATCACCAGGCCTTTCTTCCAAGGTGCCTGTGGGTGGACTTGAACCTCCAACCTTTTGGTTAACAGCAAGTGCATTAACCGTTTTCACCACTCAGGGACACTGACCCTTACAATAAACCTGTATTATTTGTAGACTAGAAACCAAATCTTACAGCAGTTTACTTGGGTCTTCCAGTCTCAGATGCCTTCCCCATTCTGCATGCTTTATGATGACAACATAAATTTCAGGACAGCAAGAGGTTAAAATTGGAGACTGATCAAAAGGTTTCGCTGGGTCTTTTTTTTTTTTTTCCCCCTGTCAAATGCTCAGGAATCACCCATACTGCTTCCAACCCTCTGCGTGAGGGTGGGTTTCTTTAATCATCTAAACAATTTCTAACTGTAGGCCTGTGCTTCTCTTCTAAGACTGGGCAGGGGTATGTGTAGGGTAGGGAGAGGGTTGACAGAAACATTGCCTGTGTGGGCCTGACCAGGCCACTCCTGAGAAAGACGAAAGCGTTCATCCCTCGCCTTGTTTCATCAGGAGCGAACATGACGAGTCCTGGACACGCCTTGGGACACTGAGGAGCAGGTCTCTTCCTGTTCTTTTAAGGAAACATAAAAAAGAGGAAAGCATCATTTCTAAACCAAGATGTCCTTTGAGTAGGGGATTTTTACCAGCTACGTGGTCTTCTTTCTTGTAGCAGATAAGCAGCCTATCTTGTGAGAAGAAGCACGCTTTTCCTAGATGATAGTCACAGCCTGTTAATTTAGCTCCTGTCTAAGGGAGGAGGGGAGCATTATTATATGACGATGAGGGTCCAAGTCCCCATGTTGGGGATTTTCCTTCAGATTCTGGAAGACAGGGATTGACTCCCCAAAATTCACGTGTTGACAAATGGCAAAACTGGGATTTGAATCCTGACTTCTTGACTCGTACATCCAGAAACCACAGTTGTAAAACTCACTGGCCCAATGTTTAGGCAACCAGCACCCTTTGACACCATTTGAACTTTGGATATAACCAGGTTTAAGGTGAGCTCAACCTCTGGACTCTACAATAAATAAGCCAAAAGATTACCTCCTTTTCCCAAGCTACTTTGACAGTTGGTTTCTGCCACTTGCAGTGAATTTCGGAGAGATACATAAGATTTACATTTCTGTAAACAAGCAGGTGTGCCTATAAAGGAACGCTGATTAGCGTCTACTGATAATGAACCCTGTGTCAAGCCTGTGCTGAGTGCTTTACATTTATATTCATTTATCCTCAAAAGATAAGGTAGGTTTTGTGTGTGTGTGCGCACTTTAGGCGAAAGTTTACAGCTCAAGTTAGTTTCATACAAAAATTTATACACGCATTGTTATATGACCCTAGTTGCCATCTCTGTAACGTGACAGCATGCTCCTTTTTTCCATTTCCCGTGTCCATTCAACCAGCTCATATCCCTTTCTGCCTTCTCATCCCTCCTCCGGACAGGAGCTGCCCATTTAGCCTCGTGTATCCTCTTGAACTGAGAAGCACACTCTTCACGAGTATCCTTTTATGTCTTATAGTCCAGTCTAATCTTTGTTTGAAGAGCTGGCTTCGGGAATGTTTTCAGTTCTAGGTTAACAGAAGGGTAGGTATTTTTATCATCCTCATTTTCCAGATGAAGAAACTGAGGCACGGAGGGTTAAGTATATTTCCCAAGGTCATGTACCTAGTAAGATTCAGAGCCAAGATTCAA
This sequence comes from Loxodonta africana, assembly GCF_030014295.1. Taxonomy (NCBI): domain Eukaryota; kingdom Metazoa; phylum Chordata; class Mammalia; order Proboscidea; family Elephantidae; genus Loxodonta; species Loxodonta africana. The sequence goes on along the minus strand of NC_087367.1, from coordinate 46,792,086 downwards.
ACCCTGGCAGTTAGATGCCACAGTGTCCACTCATAATTGCATTGCCATACAGAATCCTGTACGTGCGTCTGCATGTATACTATAACTGGTGTTCAGGGGCAGGCTATAGAGCAAGCTTGTTAGTCACTTTCTGCAGAGCAGGCTTTGATCTCAGGATGTGCAGCCACAGAGCATGTGGGGAACTTCTTCCAGGGAGAAGCCAGCTGGTTGGGATTAAGCTGCACAACTATGGATCACAACAAGGAAGCTTGGAGCTTTTGGGAAGTGGCACCATAGCATCTGGTTGTTAAACAGGAGAGGATTTCTGGAAGCGGAATCCAGGCAAGGAAAGTCAAATAGATGAAACCGAGAGGAGTGTCGGCTAGACCTCTTGTCTCCACTCTCATTGTCCAGGTATGCTTATGACCTCTGGTTCAGGGCCAACTTCCCATTTCTAGGAGAATGCTAAGGACTTGTGTCGAAACGACTGTAGTTCTATTTGGTTATATTCCTTCAGAATGAAAATAGGAAGGGTCCCAAGCAAGATGGCAGAGTAGGCAGTTCCAAGCTCCCATCTCTCCCATATAAATATCGAAAAACAAACGGAAACTGTCAGAACCAACTTAGAACTCTGGAAAATAGCCAATGTTTCACAGCAACAAAGTGAATGCCAAGTGAAGAAAGAGGCAACTTAGAAATGATAGGAAGTTTTGTGGCTTTTTTTATTTGCCCATGCCTCACTTCCTCCCCAGCTTGGGGGCAGCTTGAAGATGGCAGCCCGAAATCCAGCATGAGAGCTTTTTCCTTGGTTCTGGAGTGAGCAGAGCAGATCTTAGTCACAAGTTATTGAGTCTGTTTGTTAAGGATTGGTATAAGGTACTCATCTTGGTTTTGTCCATCTTAGAAGTCACTCAGGGCAGAAAAGTGGCAGACATTGCCTGAAATCACTGTGTTTGGGCAAAAGAGTGCAATTGAGACATACAATAGACTGTGTAAGAACTGGGAGGAAAAGCCAGGGAGAGAGTGTCTTTGGTAAATTAGGGCATTGAAAAGCGCCCATATATTTGAAGAATTTGGAGACTCTGAGTGGTCCTGCCAAAAGATTGGAAGTTCAAATCCACTCAGAGGCATCTCAAGAGAAAAGCCTGGCTATATACTTCTGAAACATCAGCCACTGGAAATCGTACGGAGTAGAGTTCTACTCCAACACATATGGGGTCACTGTGAGTCTGAGTCAATTCACTGGTTTTACTGGTATATGAGGAATTTAAAAAGCCGCATGTGTGCCCGGGGTAAGATACATGCTTGGAAAAGACCTGAGAAAATCCTAAGCCAGGAAGAGCACTGGACAGTTGTGGGGCATGTGAGTTCTTTCCTCCTTTCTGTACCCCCTCTGCCAGCTCCATTGATGGTCTGTCCTAGAGGTCAAGTGGGGGTTGGGTTGCAGGTGGCACACGATGGATTATGCTCTGCAGTATTGCCCCTGGTAGAGCGTAGCTGCTGGAGGAAGCCTTGTGCTGGGCATCAGTGCCACAGGGTGCTCTGAATCTCTGTGAAGCCTTACTTCTGGCTAATCTCTAGAAAGCTATGCAAGATGGTGGCTGTACCCCCTGACAGCCAGAGCCTGGACTTTGACTCCACAGCTCTTTGTGGGAGCCTTAGTTACATTTTTCATAGGTTGCAGATTTTGTTCAGAATTTAGGTCAAGTAAAATCAACTTTTTATTAAAAGGGAAAAATAACTTACCTCAGAGCTTGCTGTATTAACTCAGAAAAAAGTGAACTCCTTGATAGGCTTAGCCCTGTTCAAAAGGAGTATGAAAAATTGGAATCATCTTTGAATAACACTTGCTTAGAGAAAGAGTCTTTGGAAATCAGGAGCCTGGAGGAAAACTATGAAAAGTTATAGGATGAAATGACTTCCTGAGAATAATTCTTGAATGAAGAGAGCTCTAAATGCTCCAAACAAGAGTGGCTGGAATTATAAGAACGACCCATTCACTGGAAGATGAACTAGGAGCTGTCGCATCAGAGGCAGTTTTTCAACAGAGCATCAGTCCAAAAGCCAACCCCCTCTCCCTTCCCCTCAGGCCTCACCTATGCTACCAGACCATGACCACCCATCTATTCCTTTAATCTGAGTTCATTGTTGGCAGAAGATCCACAAGGACAATTTCTACAAAGAAGGCCTTTTCCAGTCCCTTCTATTTTTCCTCCTCCTCTGTATATTTTCCCCTCTGTCTTCTGTACCTCCATCACACACACACCTCCACACCCTGAAAATATAAACAGGTTCAATCAAGATCAACTCAACCTTCAAATTAAATATCGTACTTCTAGAACCATACTGAAAAAAGAGGTGGTCCTCCTTTTTAAAAAATAGTTTGGAATTATTTGTCTTTCATTGCTGCTACTTAAGAGACTATATTTTGCTCAAATTGAAGCTTAATGAGACTATGATTCTCAATGTTTTGAAAATAATATTTACACACCAACTTATGAGTAGTATTTCCACTTATTTTATCCTTTAGTTAGTATAAATACTATAACTTAATTTCAATTACCATCATTACAACATTAACAATAGGAGTAATATATGCGATATAGAATACGGAGTAGATTTTTGTTTTGTTTTGTTTGTTTGCCCAGAAGTGTATTTAAAATAGTTATAAAGAAATATAAAAGTTTATTTCTGTCTAAAGAAATAATATTTGATTTAAAGGTTTTTTATTGTTGCTGTTGTTTGCTTGTTTTGTTTTTTACAGGATCCAATCTAGGATTTGTGTGTCATGCGCACACCCTTTAGCTGAAAGTTTACAGCACAAATTCGTTTGTCATTCCAAAATTTATACACAAATTATTTTGTGACATTGGTTGCAATCCCTGCAACATGTCAGCACTCTTTCCCTTTCCACCCTGGGCTTCCTGTGTCCATTCGTCCAGTTTTCCTGTCCTGTCCCGTCTTCTCATCTTTGCTTTTGGGAAGGTGTTGCCCATTTGGCCTCATATACATGATTGAACTAAGAAGCAGTTTCCTCATTTGTGTTATTGTTTGTTTTTATAACAGTGTGAAGTATGAATCCAACTTCACTTTTTTCTGTATGGTGGACTCAATTTTCTCAACACCATCTAACTACATAATATAAATAAATTATAATTTTAAAAATTCATGTTAAAAGTTGAGATGCCAATCCAATGGGTTCCCACATAGGCAAGACCTATCTGTGCTCTTCTATTTGCCTGTTCCTTGTTCAGTACCACACTGTTTTTATTTTACATTTTGTTGTTGTTAGGACATTTTCCTCTCCAGTGCCAGGTCCCAGGAAAGGAGCCAGCAGCTTTTGCTACTTCATCACCCTCTTTAATAAAACCTCTAGACTGGGTCTTTACACTATGACATCATTCCAATGTTGAGGCAGAATCAGGGCACGCAAGATCTAACCATGTCATTTGTAGGCTAAGTTGTGGGTAAACACATGCAAGGAAGAAAGTTGTTATTCTTGCTGGGTCATGACCACGACAGTCTAGATGAGGGGTTAGTTATGCAAGTGGAACAGGGTAATATCTCCCTTGTCAATTAAAGGACCCAGAATTCTCAGCAACATGCAATCTCCTTCACAATCTGGCTCCCGCCTAGTGTCACCCAATCGCACTTTCAGAGATAGCCATCACGCTCATTGTCTCTTTACTCTTATGAAAACCAAGCAAGTATTTCTCACCCCAGATTATTCAGCAAGTTTTGGCAAAAGTCAGGACCAGAGCTCAAAGCTCTCTGCTATAAGTCTACTATGTTTTCTACCACCATCAACAAGGATCCTGCATGGGAAGCTTGTCTCTATACATCTCAACTCACTATTTCTGAACACTTGAGAAATACTGCATCAGCTGATCATCAATACTGAGACTGGAGGGAGGAGCTGCTCTTCTTCTCCTTCTTCCCTCTAAGTTATCCCTGAGATGAGAAAAGAGATGTACAAACATGTGCAAAATTTTTTCATTCTCATGTTTTTCACTAGGTTGTGAACCAAAAAAAAAAAAACCCACTGCTGTTGAGTTGATTCCAACTCATAGTGACCCTATAGGACACAATAGAACTGCCCTGTAGAGTTTCCAAGGAGCACCTGGTGGATTCAAACTGCCGGCCTCTTGGTTAAGAGCCATAGCACTGAACCACTACACCACCAGGGTTTCCCTAGGTTGTAAAGGCAAGGATAATGACCAGCTGGACATGAAAACCTGATTCTTTATACATTTACGCCAAAAATACAGTGAGAGTTTCACTATCACATCAGTAAATATGAGGTACTTCAATCCCCTGCCTTATCCTCATTCTTCCCTACGTCTCTTGGGAAGTTAAGTACAAGAGTGAAACGTATTGTACTCAGGAACCATGTGAATGATATTCCAGTGGAGAACAGGGCACCTTCCATGGACGTCATCCAGACATGTCTACAAATAGAGGCTGGAACTCCTAGGGCTAAGACTGGACTGGAAGGTTTATGTTACATTTCCACCTTCATGCTGCTGGGAAATTCTAGAAAAGTTCCTGTCCAATCATTTGAAAAAAGAAGATAAACACTGAGGTCTAAGAAATACATTACCCATTTATATTCTCTTTGAGAATTTCAAGTAGCTCTAGATAAAAATTATATCTCACCCAGCTGTTAGGTGGGTAAGGATCAGAAGCCAGGCATGATAAATGGAAGCAGAGGAGCAAGTAGCATGTCCAAATCCAGATAAAAAGGCAGAATATTGAATTCCTGAGTCCTTTTTCACTCTGGTGTTATTTTCATTAAGGGCAGAATCCTCATGTCTTTATGTCTCCTGTTGTAAAAAAGTAAAGTTTTCTTTTACTCAGGAGGGAGAGTTCCCACATTGCTCCTGACTCTAGCACACATTTCTTGAGATTTTTTTTAACCATCTCAGGTGAGAAAGGAAATGGTTTGAGTCCAGTAACAGTTGCTGACGTTCAAACACTGTTCTTTGTAGAAACTTACATTTAGCATCTTTCAACTAAGGCCCTTAAAACTCCTTCCAGACAGAAATTCTGCTGGGATAGCATCTGTGAAAGCTTTGATCTATCTGAGGAGGCCATCGAGGAGAATGACACAGAGGTATGTGTAGGTCAGCAATCTGGGGCTTTACAGTGGCCTGCATCACCAGCATCTGACACTATTTTCAGATATTTCATCCTTCCAACTGTTGTTCTATGTATGATAGCCATCTCTGTGTCTGTGCATATTCCTCTGATTTGAATTAGAAGTCTAAAATGGAATTCATTTTCTTTTGTGCTTACTGCTATTCTGATGCTATTGTTGAAAAAAGAAGTTATGCAGGTTCACTTTTAATAATTCTTTAAAGGGGAAGTTAAGGAAGCATTCCTGAGCCGTTCCTTGGGAGCAGATCTGGGGACTGATCTATCTGTCACAGATGGTACCAGGAATATAGATCCTGCTCAAGTTTTGTAGAGTGAATGGTTGTCCTCATTCCAGAATATCTGTGACAGGAACAGAGGCCCCCTTCTCTTTAAAGTGCTTTGGATGCCACTCAACAGGATAACAGATTAACTCAAGGGTCAGACACCCCATGCTGTTTTTTCTTCTGTACCAACCAGCACCTCCCTCTAATTCTGAGAAATGGCATGGTATAGCAGAAAGACCATGAAACTTTCCAGTCAGAAAATTGGAGTTTGAGTCCTGAAATTACCACCATTATCAGCGGGAGCTCAAGAGCATTACTTAATTTCTCTGAACATCCCTGTTCATCATAAAATAGAGTTGCTGGAAGAATAAAGTGACAGTGTGCAGTGCATAGAAAATGGTAAGGCTTTCATACATTTTCTCTCTACTTTCCAGCCCCAACTCAAGAATGTTGAATAACAATGTCAAAGGTGGAGGTCAATGTCAGTGGTTGAAAAAAAAAAAACCAACAGATATAATTTACACATTAATTCATTTAATCACTCATTCACTCAGTACACATTGATTGAGTGTTGTGGTATTGTGCTGAGAGCTGGGAGTCAGGAATAAGTAAGACACGGTCTCTGATGTTCTACACCCCCACCCCAAATGCTGGAGAAAGCAAGGGGCAGACAGACATCTCTCAGCAGTTCAGTAGGTCAAGCTCAGAGGCACAAGTGCTGAGCATACGCAAAGCCAAAATAGGGCTGAGACACAAGGTCAATAGTGCTGGTCACCATCCTCAGAGCCAGCCCTGGACTCCAGGCAATTCTGTCTCCTGGTGATGACACTGGACCACTGTTTTGCTGACTGACACACATAGGATTCCTAAGATGAAATCTGCTTAATATTGCTCTGGCTTATTGAGTGGATTGTGGAAATGGCTGAGACTTCCTTTTCTTTTGCACTTCTGTTTTCAAAAGCTTTTAAGGGCAGATAAGATGACCTCAGACTAAAGCTAGAGGAGGCCTTCTGGGTCTACATGAACTATATTTGTCTTCTTTGGCAGACTAGGATTTGTTGGGGAGAGATGTGTGTGGTGTGTGCTTTTGACTGTGACATGGCAAATGTTTACTTTTGAGTGAACTCACAGAAGAAATGAGAGTGTGCCCTTTCACTATGTATGCTGCAATTTATAGCATTTTTTATGTTGTCTGTTTTCAGAGTCAGCTTCAGAATGATTAAAATGCAAGTAGATATAAATAATCTCATGAAATTTCTTTTTAAAAGGAAAAGCTTTCAGGATAAGCATGAGATAGGTATGACAATCTTCATTTTGCATGTCAATAAAACCTGGGTTTGAGAGGTTAAATGTTTTGTCCAAGGTCGCCAGCTAGTAAATAGCAAACCCAGGTCTGTATGACTGTGAAGCCCACAACCTACATTGTGCTTTCTGCCATGGCACCAGAGCTGTATAATATGAATAAAATATGTGTGCAATACATGTGATATGAGTTATAATACGAATATGTGCAAAGTGACACAGGAACCCAACCCTGGCAACAAAGCATACTCCTAGGGAGGCCATACAAAGTTTTTCAACACAACCGTATCATTTCATGGTGAGAAAATGAAGCTCATATAGAATGTGACTTGCCCAAGCTAGTAAAGTAATAAAGTTAAGACAAAATCGAATGTTTCAGTGCCTTTCCTACCCATAACAGCATGCCATCTCATTATGCCCTAAAGTGTTGAGGCTCCATAGCAGCTAAAAACAATTTATAGGACAACTAGAAAATAAAAAGATCAAAGCTCAGTAGTGTTGGGAGGAAACTGGTTTACCCAACACTAGTTGCTCCTGAGTGGGAGCGCCTCCCTGCCTTGGGTCAACAGTCAAGTTAGAAGCTGAATGTAATGGTTACTGAGTGATGCTCAAGGAGAGTTCATCTAGTTATGACACCAAGGCCCAGTGAAAAGGCTGAGGAGCAGATGGAACATCAGTGCGGGAGATGGTCAAGCGGTGCTAGACTAGTTGCTATAAGCTAATATGTATGCTTTCTACACCGTCTGTTTTGCCTGGGTCTTTCACTTATCCATCACTACATAACAAACTACACCAAAATATAGTGAGTGGTATAAAAAAAAAATTATTATGATGATAGATTCTTTGGGTCAAGAATTCAGACAAAGCCTAGCAGGGATGTCTTGTCTCTGTTCTATGATATCTGAGGCCTCAGAAGGGATAACTAAAAAGGATAGTGACTGAATGGACGTCTCTTTCTCCTCAAGGCCTTTCCATGTGACTAGTTTGGGCTTCTTCATAGCATGGCAGTCTCAAAATAGTGGAACTTCTTAAACGGCAGTTCAGGGCTCCAAAAGACCAAGGCAAAAAATGCCAGTCCTTTTAAAAACTAGTAGCAGGTCACATTTGTCATAGTGTATTGGACACAAATGTCACATCCAGGCTAGATACAAGGGGAGGGAAAATAGGCCTCAGTGTTCAATGAGAGCAGTGTCAAAGAATTTGGAGGCTATCTCTAATTCACTGCAAAATATGTCCCATTCACTGTTCTAGTAAAAGCACAGGCTTGGCCAATCCAGCAAGAGGATATAATAGGAACATAAAGTCCAAGACAATTCACAGGTGGAAAGAAAGTAAAACAAGTTGTGTTTTTGAGGCAATGTAATGTAGCAGAGAGAAAACTGGTTTGAAAGTCAAGACAGCTGTTAACACCATGGGATTTGGTGCAGGTTCGCTCAAAGCCAGAATTTCCATGTTTGTGAAATGGGGATGATCCTGCCAACCTCAAGGAGGCAGCTGTGTGGGTTAGATAAGTTGGTGTCTTCGGTTGGGCCCCCTGAAGCAAACCTTGAAATTTTAATTTGTTTGAAAATTATTTACTAGAATGTGTTAACAAGAAAAACCAGTAGAGGACTGGGACATTGGGACAGGGAGGAGAAGGAGACCTAGCCAGGGAAAGATGTCAAGCAAAGTCTCATGGAGAGTAACTTTGGCTCAATCCTAGAGTTTTTCTCTGGAGAAGAGTATAGATAAGAACACACCAAGGACAAGCTACACAGCTGGGGTACTGATACCCCTAGAGTATTTACATTCCCATACCTGTAAGATATTGGTTAAAGGCTACCCTCAGGGGATGTAAAGTCCCAGGCACTTCCAGCTATCCCTGTGGACAGAAATGTAGGCTTCAGCAGGTCAAGATGCAGCTTTAGGAAGTGAAAGCATATCAGAGCTGTGTACAAGAAAACAATAAAGGGATTGGAGGGAACCTGAACAAAGCATTTGTAGCATCCGTTGCAAATGATATCTATAAATCACCCAGCACAGTGTGTGGTCCATGGCAGCCCCTCCAAAAATGGTAACAATTTTTATTTTTCTTGGTGTGGTTATTGGTCAGATTAGTGTAAACTACTTTACGACCTTAAGCATATCCCACCTAAATTTAGAGACCATCTCAAGAATTGATTTGATACATTGAACACTAGTGATCGAAGACCAGATGAGTTGTGGTATGACATCAAGGACATCATACATGAAGAAAGCAAGAGGTCATTAAAAAGACAGGAAAGAAGAAAATGGATATCGGAAGAGACTGAAAATTTCTCTTGAATATAGAGTACCTGAAGTGAATGGAAGAAAGGATGAAAAGAGCTGAACAGAAGATTTCAAAGGCAGCTTGAGAGGACAAAGTATTATAATGACATACGCAAAGACCTGGAGTTAGAAAACCAGAAGGGAAGAACACGCTAGGCATTTCAAGCTGAAAGAACTGAAGGAAAAATTCAAGCCTTGAGTTGCAGTAGTAAAGCATTCTATGGGCAAAATACCTAACAATGAAGGAAGCATCAAAAGAAGATGGAAGGAATACATAGAGTCACTGTATCAAAAAAGAATCTGTAGACTTTCAACTATTTAAGGAGGTAGCATGTGATCAGGAAACCATGGTACTGAAGGAAGAAGTCTAAGATGCACTGAAGACACTGGCAAAAAACAAGCCTCCAGGAATTGAGGGAATACCAATTGAGATGTTTCTACAAACAGATGCAGTGCTGGAAGCGTTCACTTGTCTATGCCAAGAAATCTGGAAGACAGCTACCTGGCCAACCAACTGGAGGAGATTAATATTTATCCCTATTCCCAAGAAAGGTGATACAACTGAACACAGAAATTTTTGAACAACATAATTAATATCACATGCAGGTAAAATTTTGCTGAAGATCATTCAAAAGCAGCTGCAGCAGTACATCAACAGGACTGCCAGAAATTCAAGCCGGATTCAGAAGAGGATGTGGAACAAGGGATATCATCGCTGATGTCAGATGCATCCTGGCTGAAAGCAGAATACCAGAAAGATGTTTACCTGTTTTTATTGACTATGCAAAGACTTCCAAATATGTGGACCATAACAAATTACGCATAACATTGCAAGGAATGGGAATTCCAGAACACTTAGTTGTGCACATGAGGAACCTGTACATAGATCAAGAGGCAGTCATTCGAACAGAACAAGTGGCTACTCTGTGATTTAAAGTCAGAAAAGGTGTGCATTAGGGTTGTATCCTTTCACCATGCTTATTCAACCCGTATGCTGAGCAAATAATTTGAGAAGCTGGACTATATGAATAAGAACAAGGCATCAGAATTGGAGGAAGACTCATTAACAACCTGCAATATGCAAGTGATACATTTTTTGCTGATTAAAGTGAAGAGAACTTGAAGCACTTTCTAATGAAGATCAAACACTACAACCTTCAGTATGAATTACACTTCAACATAAAGAAAACAAAAATCCTCACAAATGGACCAATAAGCAACACCATGATAAACAGAGAAAAGATAGAAGTTGTCAAGGATTTCATTTTACTTGGATCCAAAACCAACACCCAAGGGAAGCAGCAGTGAAAAAATCAAACAACGCATTGCATTGGGCAAATCTGCTGCAAAAGACCTCTTCGGAGTGTTAAAAAGCAAAGATGTCACTTTAATGACTAAGGTGTTCCTGACCCAAGCCAAGTTGTTTTCAGTCACCTCCTATGTGTGCGAGAGCTGGGCAATGAGTAAGGAAGATAAAAGAAGAATTGATGTCTTTGAATTATGATGTTGGTGAAGAATATTGAATATACCATGGACTGCCAGAAGAAGGGGAAACTGGAGTGACGTAGTGGTTAAGTGCCAGAAGAAGGAACAAATCAGTCTTGGAAGGAGTACAGCCAAAATATTCCTTAGAAGCAAGGATGGCCAGACTTCAACTCACATACTTAAGACATGTTATCTGGAGGCACCAGTCTCTGGAGAAAGACACCATGCTTGATAAAGTAGAGGGTCCTTGAAAAAGAGGAAGACCCTCAAGGAGAAGGATTGACACAGTGGCTGCAACGATGGGCTCAAGTATAACAACGATTGTGAGGATGGTGCAGGACAAGGCAATGTTTGATTCTGTTGTACGTAGAGTTCTTATGAGTTGGAATAGACTCGATGGCACCTAACAATCACAACAACTTTATATTTATTCCAATTCTGGAGGAAAAGCACTGGTAGATAAGGTAGAGTCCAGGGTTCCAAACCCTGAGCTCCTTTTAAAAAAGCTCTCTGTTAAAGTCCCACAGGCCCTATTACCTCTCCCTGTATCATCTATTTTGATAGAAGGTAAAGCTACTTTTCAAAATTCAAAGATAGGGGCAAGAGAAGAACTTTTTGCTTATTCATCTCCTCACCAGCCCCCCTGTGCTCATCAGTGAAGTGCGTGTCAGTCAAGCTGGCATTATTGGGGCCCCGCATTCCCTCTGCTGTTTAATCACCCGTTAGACTCGGGAGAGGGGAAACTGGTTCCAGCTTCTGACCTCTCACTGGAATCAGTGGAATTCTCTCTGATGGCACTCGCCATCCAACATTTATTTTTGAGTCATCAATACTTCAACAACATAAAGCCAGTGTATTCAAACAATCCTGGTCTCTTTCTCTTTGAAGCACCTTCACAGCCTGTCCCAAGCTTACCTGGCAAAGATGTTCCCTCAGCACAGCTGCTGTTTGTGCTTCTCAGCCTTAAAAATAAATCTCTAAGTTTTCCTTGTCCCCTGGGTGTCATAAAGGATGAGATCTCTGCCAACTCTGGGAACTACTGAAGGATCTTTGCAAGCTGCTTCCAAGTTCTCTGGGCCTCAAGCCCTCATCTGGAGAATGGGGAGAATGGATTCAAAGCTGTGGCAGATTGTATTTTCCAAAGATGTCCACAGCAATGGCTACCATCTGACATGCTTTTCTATAATTGATCACATTGACCCTTGTCCCACTAATGTGAGAACTATGTCTCCTCTTCTTAAATATTAGTGACCCCGTTGACATAATATGTGTGACTCAATTGTGATTAAAAGAATGATGCAAAAGTTACCCTGCATGGCTTCTGAGTTCAGGACATAAAAAGCAATACAGCTTCCATTTTACCTACTGGGACACTTGATTTGGGAACCTGAGCCACCATGTAAATCTGACTACCTTGAGGCTGCCATGCTATGAGGAAGCCCAAGCCATGTGGTGAGGCCACAGGTAGTAGTCAACAGCCCCAGCTGAAGCCCCAGCACATAGTGAGCATTGATAATCAAATATGTAAGTGAAATGTCCCCAGACTGTTCTAGCTTCTGCTTAGGAAGTCACTTCCAGCCCCGAATATTCTCAGCTGAGACTCCAGACATCCTCAAGCAAAGACTGTGCCCTTTCTGAATTCCTGACCCACAGACTACATGAGTATAATAAAACGATTGTTGTTTTAACGCCACTAAGTTTTGGAATAATTAGTGATACAGAAATAGTATCTAGGCCATCAACTCTCAGGGTCTGTTCCAGATCTAACTGCTTAGAGCCTAATAACTGGTTCAGAGTATCCAAGGAAAGAATGAACAAACTCTGAGGAGGCCAGGTCAGTCTGCGTATAGTGCGAGGGCCCTGAGACAGGCCTTGTTCTCCTACTCGTCACCTCTTCTCTTTGCCAGAGTTGAGTAGCCAATATCAAAATAATAGCAGGCTTTCTACGCACCTCTGGTTGTTACATCTCAGCATCCCCACAAAGTTGGTGTGACCTTGCTTTTCCCAAGCATTTTCAAATATGTCTCAGTGTGAATTCTATTCAATACACAAATTTACAGTGACCTTCATTATGGTTGGGCTTCCTGTGTGCTCATTTGCTGCTTCCTTCTATCTACTTTCCTTTTCACTCACTTAGGATAAAATCCGCCCATTAGATAAAATGTGTCCAGCTATTATGCTAGGCTTTTGGGGGCATCACACAGGTATACAGAGATTAATCAGCTACTAATATTGCCCTATTAATTTGGACTGCCAAAAGAATGAACAAATCTGTCTTCGAAGAAAGTACAGCCAGAATGCTCCTTAGAAGGAAGGATGGTGAGACTTTGTCTCACATACTTTGGACATGTTATTAGGAGGGACCAGTTCCTGGAGAAGGACATCATGCTTGGTAAAGTGGAGGGTCAGCAAAGAAGACCCTCAATGAGACAGATTGACACAGTGGCTGCAACAATGGGATGAAACATAGCAACAATTGTGCGGATGGAGCAGGACTGGTCAGTGTCTCATTCTGTTATACATAGGGTTACTATAAGTTGGAAGCATCTTGATGTCACCTAACAACAACAACAACAACATATTGCCCTTAACTGAATTTATGTTTGAATCAGAGAATTAAAGCATATCCAAAGAACTTCCTTTCAAGGTACAGGGTGATATGTACCACGAAAGAAAGCTAGCAAACTGCTGAGAGTGCCGTGAAGAGAGAGATCATCCCCTGCCATGAGGTACCAGTTAGTACGCTATTACCCCTCAGCTCCAAACCCACCTTTCCATACCCTACTTTGTGCTGCTAAGGCCTGGACTTTGCAAACCACGTTTCTACTTTTCTAGCTCCTTTCTGCTAAACATAAAAAAACCAAATCCGTTGCCATGGAGTCTATTCTGACCCATAGCATCCCTATAGGACAGGGTAGAACGGTCCCATTGGGCTTCCAAGGCTGTAAATCTTTATGGAAGCAGACTTCCACAGAATTGCTGATGCATTCAAACTGCTGACCTTGCAGTTAGCAGCTGAGTGCTTAACCACTTTGCCACCAGCGCTCTTTGTCTTCTTGCTAGGCTCCATCAATAGGGGATGCTAGAGGGAGAATGAAAAACTGGAGAAGGGAAAGGACTTACTCCTTCTGTTTGCTTCCTGTTTGTTTCCTGTTCCTGTATCACTCCAGCAACACTTACTCCCTTAGGTAACAGCAGCAAGTCTTGTAGCAGCAGTTGAATCCAGTTTGCAGTTTCTCCAACACTTATAGAACCAGCCTCATTGTCACCTCTCAGAAACACTAGTACCAACCAGCTGGCACTCCTTCTTCAGTGGTTTGGGTCTCAGCCCCACAGGGCACTCTTCTAAATCTCTAAGCCTTAATAATTTCAACTTCTTCCCTTTGTCCCTCAGGTTCAGGAGTTGTAGCTACGTCCTGCAGTTGCAACCACCTTGATACCTTAGTGTTGTTTTTTTACCTTTTCAGTTACTGTGTTAGTCATCTAGTGCTGCTGTAACAGAAATACCACAAGTGGATGGCTTTAACAAAGAGAAATTTATTCTCTCACAGTCTAGGAAGCTAGAAGTCTGAATTCATGATGCCAGCTCCAGGGGAAGGCTTTCTCACTCTGTCAGCTCTGGGGGAAGGCCCTTGTCATCAATTTACCCCGGCCCGTAGGAGCTTCTCAGTGCAGGGATCCCAGTTCCAAAAGATGCATGCTTCTGGCTCTACTTTTTTAGTGGTATGAGGCCCCCTGTCTCTCTGCTCACTTCTCTTTTTTACATCGCAGAGAGATTGGTTTAAGACAACCTATTTTTTAATCTTGTAGATTGAGTCCTGCCTCATTAACATAACTGTTGTTAATCCCACTTCATCAACATCTTAGAGATAGGGTTTATAACACATGGGAAAATCACATCAGATGACAAAGCAGTGGACAATCACAAAATATGGGAATCATGGCCTAGCCAAGTTAACAGGCATTTTAGGGGGACACAATTCAATCCACAACAGTTAGCAATTATAATTGGTCATTCTTTACATTAAATTAACAATTCTTTATATTAAATACCCTCTGTTTAAAACAAACAGACAAACAAAAAACAGTGTGCTTTCTGTCTCCTGAGTGGACCCTGGCTGAATTATGTGTTGATTAAGGAAACTGTTATATTGGTTGTGGGAGGAGAGGAGAGTGACTATCTTAATTAACAAATTTCTTAGATTCCAGTTCTTTACTCAATAAAAGTTCATTTTTTTGCCCCTACCACAGTTCTATGTGGTCAGTAGGGTGGCTCTGCTCCATTCAGAGACCAAGGCTCCTTCTGTCATGTAATCTGAGTCTCACCATCTTTAACACATGGCCTTTAAAACCACCACAGAAGGAAAAGAGGTTGTGTAGAATACTGCCTGCAGGGTTTATGGCCAGATGGCCATATAGACATCACATTTTTCCACAGTCCATTGGCCAGAACTCAGTCACATGACCCAAATCTAACTGTGAAGAAAACTGAGAAGTTATTCTTCCAGTGAGTACTAAAGAAAAATAAAGGAGCCAGGTGAACATATATTATTGTTTCTGCCACAGCTTTACAAAAGGACTGATATTTGGGCTGAGCCTTGAAAAATGAGCTTTGTTCTGCCTTCTTCGTTTCTGTATTTCTTGCTTTTAGCAAAGGCTCCGACATGAAGTAGTTTATTGCTAAGTGTTTATTGAATGGATACATGGATGGATGAATAGAAACACAGCTTTATATAACTACAAAAACGCAAAGGGACTAGAAACCTGTGTTAGTTATCTCGTGCTACTATAACAGAAATGCCACAAGTGGGTGGCTTTAACAAAGAAAAATGTATTCTCTCACAATCTAGAAGCTAGAAGTCCAAATTCAGGGTGCTAGCTCCAGGGGGAGGCTTTCTCTCTCTGTTGGTTCTGGGGAAAGGTCCTTGTCATCAATCTTCCCCTACTCTAGGAGCTTCTCAACAGAGGGACCCTAAGTCCAAAGGACACGCTCTCCTGGCTCTACTTTCTTGGTGGTCTGAGGTCCCCATGTCTCTCTGCTCGCTTCTCTCTTTTATATCTCAAAAGAGACTGATGTAAGACACAACCTAATCTTGTATATTGAGTCCTGCCTTATTAACATAATTGCTTCTAATCCTGCCTCACTAACATCATAGAAGTAAGATTTACAACACATGGGAAAATTGCATCAAATGACAAAATGGTAGACAACCACACAATACTGGGAATCATGGACTAGCCAAGTTGACACATTTTTGGGTGACACAATTCTATCCATAACAAAAACAGGGAAACAATCCATCCCATTTCTAGCAGAACTATTGCCTACTGTCTTCTTATAGACACTTAGAACGTAAGACAATGCTAATTACCATCATTCAACAGAGTTTTCTTTCCACATGAGGAAATAGACACAGAGGAGCTGGTGGGTAGCTTGCTTCCATGGTTCAATGACAGAAGAGGATCCAAGAATCATGATCCCGAACTGAAACAAAATCTAGTAGACAATGTTGAGTCTATACACAGTCTCTTGCTCATCAGTCGTCATGAATCCTTGGTCTGTTCTGATTTCTGACACAGGAGCTAGGTATGTGGAGGGTAGGTCATACCTATCTCTCTTATCACAGTTAGCCTTGGAAGCTTGCCTATATACGTAGGCATCTGTTCTTTTCTTTCTTTTTTCTTTTTTGGCTTGTTTGAGGAGATATTAATAAAAAAATAAAGCCAGTAAAAGCAAAATGATCACGATTAATGCTAATAAATGGGAAAAACCAGATTGCTGAGTACATCTGTTCAAACTAGTTTTTTGAGTAGTTGGAAAGGGTTTTATTATTAGTAAGTGAGAGATAGTGAATTTAGGACCATTACCCCCAGTATTGTTATGCATGAATGGTGATCGCACAGTTTCTATCCCCATGCCTTGGGCAGCTGCCCAGTAGGTTTTGTTTGACAATGTAATTAGGTGTAATTTGGGTGGGGAGATGGTTCTTGATGTTCTGTACTGCAAGTGCCCCTGCTTAGACAGTCGGTGCTTCGGTTATCCATAGCTGTGTAAAAAACGCTGTAAACCCAGTGACTTAAACAACAACCATTTTTGCTATGCTCATAGATTCTGTGGGTCAGGAACTCAGAAAGGGCACACCAAAAATGCTTGTCTCTCCTCCATTAGGTCTGAGGCCTCCGCTGGGAAGACTTAAGTGGCTCAGGGCTGGAATCATCTGGAGTCTTCTCTACTCTCATGCGTGATAACCTGGGCTGGGATCACTTGAAGGCTGGGCTCAGTTGTCAGCTGGAGTACATACACCTTGGCCTCTCCATGTTGCTTGGGCTTCTTATAGTATGAAAGCCGGTTTCCAAGAAGGAGAATCCAAAGAATAGGCATTCCAAAAGACCAAACAAAAACTGAATGATTTTTTTTTTTTTTTACTTAACCTCAGCGATCACGTAGTATCCCTTCTACTGCTCTTCTGGTCAAAGCAGATATAAGCCCACCCAGAGTCAAGGGGAGGGGATATAGACACTCACCTCAAGATGGAAAGAGTATCAAAGAATCCTCAGCGTTTTTTTTTTCGGTCACTACAATGGGATTCACTCTTGTTTATGGTAAACAAATCCTTTTAGTCCTATTTTCAAAGTGTATCTAGAATCTAATCATTTCTCATCACCTCCACTGTGATTACACTGGTCCCAAAACGACCTATTGATAGCCTATTATTAGAATCCCTGCTATACCTTCACCTTCCTAAAGACTGATCTCAACAGAGTGGCTAGAATCATCCTATTAAAATTAGTTATAGTATGGCATTTCTTAGTACAAACCCTGAATGGCTCCCCACTTCTCTCAGAGTAGAAGAATAAGTATTTATGTTGGCATGCAAGGCTCTGCAAAACCTGGATTTCTCTTCTATAAGTTGACATCTATCTCTAAGGCCCCTTCTAGCCCTGGAATTTCACAATTTTCTGTCTTTACTTATAGGATCATTTTCCATTGAATTCCAGGGGAAATTTAAGGCAGCGCATCCTATGCCCTGGGAATAAGGAGGAGGAATCAGGAAGAGAGAGAAGGTAAACCAAGGGATTAGTGTAACACTGACCAAAACAAAACATTCACTGTCCTAGAATGTTTCACAAAAGGAACCGGACTGGATATCAAATTCTAACCTTTGATGGTATCAGAATAGTGATCGCCCTTGTTGTGGAGGGAGAATTGGATAGTGACTGGGAAAAGGCGTGAAGGAAGCCTCTAAAGTACTATAAATGCTACTTTTTTAAAAATCTCATTTATGGTTATATGGGTGTGTTCTTCTGTGAAGCTTTATCCATTTGTCACTTATGATTTGTGTACTTTTCTACATGCATGGTATGCTTCAATTTAAACATTTACCAAAAAAAATTTCAACCTAGAGAAGAACTGACACACACACATATACATGGAAAAAGCCTTTTCTGTAGATAAATATAAAAGAGAATCTGGACATTTTACCTAATTTTTTTTTGATGGCCTAAATAAAAATGAGAGATATGTTCACTGAGATGCTATTTACTAAGTGGCAGAAATTGGCAGGGGGAGTTCTTAGCATTATGTCTGGGAAAAATTATAATAATGAACCTCAAAGTTGTTGAAATTTGATTCAGGGGAGCTCTTCAATATGGTGTCTCCTCTTCCTTATTTCCTAAGCCTCCCTGAACTCTCTGGTCTATTCAGAGGAGCTCAGTTTGGCAAACCTGGGACACTCCTGGAATTCTCAATAAATTACTGGAATCATTCTTGTTCTTATCACTCACAGCGTTATTTCCAACCAACCCTGGAGGTGTTCTCAGGCAGTCTATTTCCGTGACTCTTTTGATCTGTCAGAAAAACCTCAGGACTCTGAAAGGCCACATGAAAAGCAAGGAAGGCAAATGTGGAAACAATGGCCCAGGGGAGAGGCCGAGGGCCTTTTATAAGTCTGAAGATCGAAAATTACAGCTGGTCTTTTGAACCAATTGTCCAGGCAGGATTTGGTGACTAAAGGTGAGGTGTCTGAAGGAGATTGTTCAATTTCCCACTTAGGTGCTCTGGAAAAAAAAATTTTAAAGTCCTTTTAAGCTCAGGTCTGACATTCTACACTGCACCTATTATACTTATCGGAGTGAAGGCCCTTTAGCAATGTGCCCAGGAACAGAAGCTGATTACAGTAGTACTTCACCTCTTTCTTATATTATTAAACCTTGGTGCAGCACAGTGTGCTGATTATATCAATAATCAAACAGTGCTTGATCTGCTTTATGGACAGAACTCTTCTTTCAAACTTATTGAAAGAAGTAAGATGCCGCACCCTAATTCTCACAGCTCACCGTTGGTGCTGCTACCTTTAAGATTAATATTGGTTAGCAGTATTGGCTAACAATTCCATCACTTTCCTATTCCTGTGTAACCAACCACCCTAAAACATAGTGGCTGAAAATAACAATATTTACTTATTTTGATCATGAATCTGGAATTTAGGCAAGACTCAGCAGGGACTAAACATCTCGGCTTTAGGCTCACTCAGGTGACAGGCAAATTGATATTGGCTGTCAGATGGGAGCTCACCAGGGTTGTGGGCCAGAGGCCTCAGTTCTTCTCCACAGGGCCCTCTCCACAGACTGCTTGGACTTCTCACTTGGTTTCCAAGAGATGGTGTCCCAAGAGTACAAGGTGGAAATGTGTGAAGTTTTTTATAATCTGGCCTTGGAAGTAAGAATGTCACTTCTGCCATACTCTATTGGTTGGAGCAGTAAAAAATCACACAGATTCAAGAGGAGGAGATGTGGACCCCATTTCTTAATGGAAGACTATCAAGGTTTTAAAAGACTATGTGGAATGGGAGATATCGTTGTGACCACCTTTGCAAAATACAATCTGCAGAAGATGTTGAAATAGTGGCTAACCCAGCGGAGTGATGAGATGCTCACCGGAACGAATGTACATGTGTGTGAGACGGATACGCTGGACAAGCTGGAGAAGAGCATTTGGTTGCCTTTCTTTGTGTATTCATGAGGAAATTTCCATATCAATCACCAGAAGGAAGAAATATGAAAGGACTGTTTCTGATCTGTAATGAAAAAGATTTTTTTATATGGTCTTTCTGGCCCTGTATTTGTTGTTGCTAGGGGCTGTCAAGTCAGCTGTGACTCATAGCAACCCTACACACAACAGAATGAAACACCGCCCAAGTCCTGCGCCACCCTCACAATTGTTGTTATGCTTGAACCCATTGTTGCAGCCACTATGTCAATCCGTCTCATTGAGGTGCTTCTTTTTCACTGACCCTGTACTTAACCAAGCATGATGTCCTTCTCCATGGACTGGTCCCTCCTGATAACATGTCCAAAGTATGTGAGACAAAGTAACACCTTCTTTGCTTGAAGGAACATTCTGTCTGTACCTTCTTCCAAGACAGATTTGTTTGTTCTGGCAGTCCATAGAATATTTAATAATCCTTGTCAACACCATAATTCAAAGGCATTGGAGTCTTTTTCAGTCTTCCTTATTCATTGCCCAGCTTTTGGGTGCATATGAGGCAATTGAAAACACCATGGCTTGGATCACACCTGCCTTAGTCCTTAAAGTGGCACCTTTGCTTTTTTAACACTTTAAAGAGGTCTTTTGCAGCAGCTTTGCCCAATACAATGCATCTTTTGATTTCTTAACTGCTGCTTCTTTTTTGGTTGAGCTTCCATGGGTGTTAATTGTGGATCCAAGCAAAATGAAATCCTTTACAACTTTGATCTTTTCTCCGTTTATCATGATGTTGCTTATTGATCCAGTTGTGGGGATTTTTTTCTTTTCTTTATGTTGAGGTACAATTCATACTGAAGGCTGCAGTCTTTGATCTTCATCAATAAGTTCTCTTCACTAATATCTCTTATTCTACATCCTCTTCTGAATCCAGCTTGAATTTCTGGCAGTTCCCTGTCAATGCACTGTGGCAATTGCTTTTGAATAATCTTCAAGAAAATTTTGCTTGTATGTGATATCGATGATAAAAATTGTTCAATAGTTTCCACATTCTGTTGAATTATTTTTCTTTGGAATGAGCACAAATATGGATCTCTTCCAGTCAGTTGGCCAGGTAGCTTCTTCCAGGTTTCTTCGCATAGACAAGTGAGCAATTCCAGCATTGCATACATTTGTTGAAACATCTCAAGTGGTATTCCATCAATTCCTGGAATCTTGTTTTTCACTAATGCCTTCAGTGCAGCTTGGACTTCTTCCTTCAAAACTCTGTTTATTCCTTCCATCTTCTTTTGATATTTCCTGAGTCATTCAATATTTTGCCCAGAGAATCTTTCATTATTGCAACTCAAGGCTTGAATTTTGTCTTCAGTTCTTTCAACTTGCAAAATTCCAAGCGTGTTCTTCCCTTTTGGTTTTCTAACACCAGGTCTTTGCACATGTCATTATATAATACTTTACTTTGTCTTCTTGAGCCACCCTTTGAAACCTTCTGTTCAGCTGTTTTATTTCATCATTTCTTCTATTTGCGTTAGCTACTTGGTGTTCAAGAGCACGTTTCAGTTCTCTTCTGACATCCATTTTGGTCTTTTATTTCTAAGCTTTTTAATGATCTCTTGCTTTCTTTGTGTGTGATATCCTTCATGTCATTCCACAACTCGTTTGGTCGTCAGTCATTAGTGTTCAGTGTGTCAAATCTATTCTTGAGATGGTCTCTAAATTCAGGTGGATATACTCACGGTCACATTTTAGCTTTCATGGACTTGTTCTACTTTACCTTCAGCTTGAACTTACATACGAGCAATTGATTGTCTGTTACGGAGGTCCCTGGCCTTGTTCTAACTGCTGATATTGAGCTTTTCTGTCATCTACACAGATGTAGTCAATTTGGTTTCTGTGTATTTCATCTGGCAAGGGCCACGTGTAGTTACCATTTATGTTGTTGAAAAAAGGTATTTGTAATGAAGAAGTCATTGGTCTTGAAAAATTCTATCACGTGATCTCCAGCATAGTTCCTATCACTAAGGCTATATTTTCCAACTATCAATCCTTCTTCATTTCCAACTTTGGCATTCCAATCACCAGAAATTATCAATGCATGTTGATTGCATGTTTTATCAAATTCAGGCTGCAGAAGTGGGTAAAAATCTTCAATTTCTTCATCTTTGACCTCAGGGGTTGGTTCATAAATTTGAATAATAGTGGTATTAAGCAGTCTTCCTTGTAGGCATATGGATATTTTCCTATCACTGACAGCATTATACTTAAAGATAGATCTTGATACGTTCTTTTTGATGATGAATGCAACACCATTCCTCAGTTTGTCATTTCCGGCATAATGGTGTCCAACTCAAAATGGCCAATACCAGTCCATTTCAGTTTATTAATGCCTAGGATATCAATGTTTATGTGTTCCATTTCACTTTTGATGACTTCCAATTTTCCTAGATTCATACTTGCACATTCCATGTTCCAATTATTAATGAATATTTGCAGCAGTTTCTTCTCATTTTGAGTCATGCCACATCAATAAATGAAGGCCTTGAAAGCTTGACTCCATCCACATCATTAAGGTTGACTCTACTTTGAGGAGGCAGCTATACCCCAGTCATATTTTAAGTGCATATCAGACAATGTTCTGAGGCTATTCATGAGGTTTTTATTGGCTAATTTTTTCAGACGTAGACCGCAAGGTCCTTCTTCCTAGTCTGTCTTAGTCTGGAAACTCCACTGAAACCTGTCTACCATGGGTGACCCTGGTGATATTTGAAATACCAGTGGCATAGCTTCCAGCATCACAGCAGCACACAAGCCACCACAGTATGATAAACTGACAGACATGTCAGTTTAGGAGGCTAGAAGTTTCAGCTTCCATTTCTCAGTTCCTTGTCCATCTTCATGTGTTGTTTATGCACAAACACTGCATTTGTAATTATCCCAAAATGATTGGTTGGGCCAAAATCTTGGAAGTGACTGGTCGGTTTAGTATCTGCATAAGTGGCTTGATTT
This sequence comes from Loxodonta africana, assembly GCF_030014295.1. NCBI lineage: Eukaryota > Metazoa > Chordata > Mammalia > Proboscidea > Elephantidae > Loxodonta > Loxodonta africana. The sequence goes on along the minus strand of NC_087367.1, from coordinate 46,769,622 downwards.
ACTATCTGCATAAGGAGATTACAAGTGATTGGTCAGTTTATGACCCACCCTGTAGTTGACCTCTACCAGGATTGGCTGGGGGACTCACCCTGGCTGATCTTTATCCAGAATGGTTAAGGAGCTCACCTTGCAATTAACAAGGAGTACATGGCTATGCTATAAAACTCTAGAACACAGAGCCTCAGATGGAGCTTTCTGATTAAGGAGAGCCAGGAGAGGAGCTCGTCCTTTGGACTCAGGCACCTGCCCTACAACCCCACCAGACCAAGTAAACCTGTGACAGCAATGGAAGTAGCAGCTGTGATGGTACCAGAAGAAGCAGAGAGGAGATAATGAGCAGACTCAGACAGTGGCAGCAGAGTGTAAAGACCAAACCGTCCAAGAGCTGAGAGGAGCGACCAATAGCCAAACCTTTCAAGTCACATCATGGAGTTTCCTGTTTGAAAGTTTCCTGATGGGTGAGAATGAACTTTGGCTTGCGGGAAGGGTAAGAGGGTCCCCTCTGAGATGTAAATATATTTCATTTTAGACATTGAGGTCCCATGCTGAGACCAGTGGCATCACTAGGGTTGGTGTCACCTAGTGCAGTAACTCATGATGTCGCCCCCCACATGCTGATTATCACAATATTGTAGCTAAAGCACCAGAAAATTTGACAAAATCTGCAACTATAAAAACACCAGCAGCAGCAGAAAGAACAGCACGTGCTTGCAGCACGTGCAGGCGAAACCACATGATTTGAAGCATCACTGTAATTGAGTAATAATTCCGGCTCTGACTCCGGAGCACATTCGAAGGCTCAAAAAGTAAATTAGCATAGAGTTTTAGCCTTGTAGGTATATTGATACATATAAGCTAGGCTTATGAAAAATTTTTTGTTATAACCAGCCACAGGAATATTTTTATAAAAACTAACAAATTTCTGCTGAAACACTGCACAAAAATTTTATAGACAGTCATTTTTGTGTCACCCATTGCAGCCCGTGCCACCTGCACCTCCCTGGTGATGTCACTGGCTAGGATCCCTGCCAAACTTCACCCTTTGCATATCTTTGTTTCTGTTTATATTCTTCTCTGTTTATAACGTTGTCACTGCAGTTATACCGTTTCCGTGAGTTCTCTGTGACTGTTTCAATGAATTATTGAGCCCATTAAAGAAAGACTACCATGGGGGAACAGCTGATGTCAGAAATGGTGGAGAAGTTGGAGAACAGGAGCATATTTGACCTCTGCCTCATAGGAACCAGCTTGGTGCTGATTCTTCTTCTTCTTCTTCTTCTTTTTTTTTTTTTTATTGTGCTTTAAGTGAAAGTTTACAATTCAAGTCAGTCTCTCATATAAAAACTTACAGACACATTGTTATGTGACCCTAGTTGCTCTCTCTATAATGTGACAGCACACTCCTCCTCCCCACCCTGTATTTCCCGTGTACATTTAACCAGCTTCTGTCCCCCTCTGCCTTCTCATCTTACCTCCAGACAGGAGCTGGCCACTTAGTCTCATGTATCTACTTGAGCTAAGAATAAGAAGCAAGCTCTTCATCAGTATCGTTTTATGTCTTATACTCCAGTCTAATCTTTGTCTGAAGAGTTGGCTTCAGGAATGGTTTTAGTTTTGGGCTAACATAGAGTCCAGGAGCCATGTGTTCTGGGGTCCCTCCAGTCTCAGTCAAACCATTAAGTCTGGTCTTTTTACTAGAATTTGAGTTCTACACCCCACTTTTCTCCTACTCCATCAGGGACTCTCTGTTGTATTTCCTGTCAGGGTGGTCATAAATGGTACCTGGGCACCATCTACTACTTCCTATCTCAGGCTGATGGAGTCTGGTTAATGTGGCCCTTTCTGTCTCTTGGGCTCATATTTTCCTTGTGTCTTTAATGTTCTTCAGTCTCCTTTGCTCCAGGTGGGTCGGGACCAATTGATACATCTTAGATGGCCACCTGCTAGCTTTTAAGACCCCAGACACAACTCTCCAAAGTGGAATGCGGAACATTTCCTTAATACACTTTGTTATACCGTCCCCTACAACCATGTTCCCCAGACCCCTGCCCCTGCTACTCTGTCCCTCAAAGCATTTGGTCGTATTCAGGAAACTTCTTAGCTTTTGGTTTAGTCCAGTTTTGCTGACTTCCCTTGTATTGTGTGTTGTCCTTCACTTCACCTAAAAAAATTCTTGTCTACTAACTGGTTAGTGAATACCCCACTCGCTCCCTCCCCACCCTCGTAATCATCAAAGAATGTTTTCTCCTGTGTTTAAACCTTTTCTAGAGTTCTTATAATAATGGTCTTATACAATATTTGCCCTTTTGCAACCGACTAATTTCACTCAGCATAATGCCTTCCAGATTCATCCATGTTACAAGTTGTTTCACGGATTCATCTTTGCTCTCTATTGTTGTGTAGTATTCCATTGTGTGAATATACCATAATTTTTTTATCCATTCACCTGTTGATGGGCACCTAGGTTGTTTCCATATTTTTGCTATTGTGAACAGCGCTGCAATGAACATGGCTATATATATATCTATTCTTGTAAGGGCTCTTATTTCTCTAGGCTATATTCTAAGGAATGGGATTGCTGGATTGTATGATACTTCTGTTTCTAGCTTAAGAAAGCACCAAATCGTTTTCCAAAGTGGTTGCACCATTTTACATTCCCACCAGTGGTGCATAAGTGTTCCAGTCTCTCCACAACTTCTCCAACATTTATTATTTTGTGTTTTTTGGATTAATACAAGCCTTGCTGGGGTGAGATGATATCTCATTGTAGTTTTGATTTGCATTTCTCTAATGGCTAATGATCGTGAGCATTTCCTCACGTATCTGTTAGCTGTCTGCATGTCTTCTTTGGTGAAGTGCCTGTTCATATCCTTTGCCAGTTTTTTAATTGGGTTATTTGTCTTTTTGTTGTTGAAGCTTTGCACCATCTTGTAGATTTGATCAGATTCGTGGTAGCCAAAAAATTTTTCCCAGTCTGTAGGTTGTCTTTTTACTCTTTTGGTGAAGTCTTTGGATGAGCATAGGTGTTTGATTTTTAGGAGCTCCCAGTTATCTAGTTTCTCTTCTGGTGTTTGTGCATTGTTAGTAAAGTTTTGTATACCGTTTACATCATGTATTAGGGCTTCTGGCATTGTCCCTATTTTTTCCTCCATGATCTTTATCATTTTAGATTTTATACTGAGGTCTTTGGTCCATTTGGAGTTAGTTTTCCTGCATGGTGTGAGGTATGGATCTTATTTCATTTTTTCGCAGATGGATACCCAGTTATGCCAGCACCATTTGTTAAAGAGACGGTCTTTTCCCCGATTAATGGACTTTGGGCCTTTGTTAAATATCAGCTGCTCATAAGTGGATGAATTTACATCTGGATTCTCAATTCTGTTCCATTGGTCTATGTATCTGTTGTTGTACCAGTTTCAGGCTGTTTTGACTACTGTGGATGTATAATAGGTTTTAAAGTCACGTAGAGTGAGACCTTCCACTTTGTTCTTCTTTTTCAGTAATGCTTTTTTTTTTTTACTTATCCGAGGGTCTTCCCTTTTCATATGAAGTTGGTGATTTTTCTCTGCATCTCATTAAAAAAAACTCCTTGGAATTTGGATCAGGATTTCATTGCATCTATAGATCACTTTGGGTAGAATAGAAATTGTCACAATGTTGAGTCTCCTATCCATGAGCAAGGTATGTTTTTCCACTTACGTAGGCCTTTTTTAGTTTCTTGCAGTAGTGTCTTGTAGTTTTCTTTGCATAGGTCTTTTATGTCTCTGGTTAGATTTATCCCTAAGTAGTTTATCTTCTTGGGGGCTATTGTAAATGGTATCAATTTGGTGATTTCCTCTTCGATGTTCTCTTTGTTGGTGTAGAGGAATCCAACTGCTTTTTGTATGTTTATCTTGTATGTTGATACTCTGCTGGACTCTTCCGTTAGTTCCAGTATTTTTCTTGTGGATTCTTTAGGGTTTTCTCCATATAAGATCATATCATCTGCAAATAGACATACTTTACTTTTATTTCTTCCTTACTAACTTGGATGCTCATTATTTCTTTTTCTAGCCTAGTTATTGCCCAGGACAATGTTGAGTGAGAGTGGTGATAAAGGGAACCCTTGTCTGGTTCCCATTCTCTCTCAAAGGGGAATACTTTCAGACTCTCACCATTTAGGATGATGTCGGCTGTTGGCTTTGTATAAACGTCCTTTATTATGTTGAGAAATTTTCCTTCTATTCCTATTTTGCTGAGTTTTTATCATGAATGGGTGTTGGACTTTGTCAGATGCCTTTTCTGCATCAATTGATAAGATCATGTAGGTCTTGTCTTTTGTTTTATTTATGTGACAGATTACAATTATTGTTTTTCTAATGTTGAAGCATCCCTGCATACCTGGTATGAATCCCACTTGCTCATGGTGAATTGATTTTTGTGATACGTTGTTGAATTCTATTGGCTGGAATTTGTTGAGAATTTTTGCATGTACGTTCATGAGGAATATTGTTCTGCAGTTTTCTTTTCTTATGCTGTCTTTACGTGGTTTTGGTGTCAGAGTTATGCTGGCTTCATAGAGTGAGTTTGGGAGTATTCCATCCTTTTCTATGCTCTGAAATACCTTTAGTAGTAGTGGTGTTAACTCTTCTGTAAAAGTTTGGTAGAATTCTTCGGTAAAACCATCAGGGCCAGGGCTTTTTTTTGTTGTTGAGAGTTTCTTAATTACCTTTTCAATCTCTTCTTTTCTTATAGGTTTATTTAGTTGTTCTATCTTTGTTTGTGTTATTTTGCGTAGGTAGTGTGTTTCTAGAAATTTGTCCATTTCCTCTACGTTTTCAGTTTATTTTTAGAGTACAATTTTTCATAGTATTCTGTTATGATATCGCCCATCTCATTTCTTATTTGGGTGATTTGCTTCCTCTGCTGTTTTCCTTTTGTTTGGCCAGTGGTTTATCGATTTTATTAATCTTTTCCAAGAACCATCTTTTGGTCTTGTTAACTCTTTCTATTTTTTTTTTTCTTTCTATTCTCTATTTCATTTAATTCTGCTCTTTTATTATTTGCTTTCTTCTGGGGCCCGAGGGTTTCTTTTGCTGCTGTATTTCTAATTTCTACCCGTTCAAGTTGTTGAGTTAATGTTTTGATTTTGGCCCTTTCTTTTTTTTTTTTTTTTTTCGGTTGTGTGAATTTATTGCTATAAATTAACCTCTGAGCATTGCTTTTGCTGTGTCCAAAAGGTTCTGATAGGAAGTGTTTTCATTTGATTCTGTGAATTTCTTTATTCCATTCTTAATTTCTTCTGTAACCCAATAGTTTTTTTAAGATGATTTTGTTCAGTTTCCATGTGTTTGATTTTTTTTCCCTTGCTTTTCCTGTTGTTGATTTCAATTTTTATGGTTTTATGGTCATAAAAGGTAATATTTCGATGCTTTGGATTCTGTTAAGGCTTTCTTTATGGCATTGTGTGTGGTCTGTTTTGGAGAATGTTCCATGTGCGTTGGAAAAGAAAGTATACTTGCCTGCTGTTGGGTGGAATGTTCTGTATATGTCTACGAGCTCAGTTTGGTTGATTGAGGCATTTAGATCTTCTGTGTCTTTATTGAGCTTCTTTCTGGATGTACCGTCCTTCACCAAAAGGGGTGTGTTGAAGTCTCCTACTGTTATTGTAGAGCTGTCTATCTCTCTTATTAATGCTGTTAGAGTTTATGTATCTTGGAGCCCTGTCATTGGGTGTGTAAATATTTATTATGGTTATGTCCTCCTGGTATATTGACCCTTTAATCATTATATAGTGTCCTTCCTTATCCTTTGTGGTAGATTTTATTTTAAAGTCTTATTTTTTCATAAATTAATTTTGCCACTCCTGCTCTTTTTTGATTTTTGTTTGCTTGGTATTTTTTTTTCATCCTTTGTGTTTTAGTTTGTTTCTGTCTTTAAGTCTAAGGTGTGTCTCTTTATTGGTGCATTTAGTCCATTTACATTCAGTGTAATTTTTTATAGGTATGAGTTTAGTGCTGTCCTTTTTTGTGTGTTGTTCACAGTTTCTTTGTTCCACTTAATTTTCTGTGCCAAGTCGTTTTTCTTTACATGTTTTCTTTTCATCTTTTTCATTGTGGTTGATTTTGTATTTGCTGAGTCTTTATGTTTTTCTTGTTTTATATTTTGATGTGTAGAACTGTTAGTTTCCTTTGAGGTTACCTTAATATTTATCCTTGTTTTTCTAAGTTTAAACCAATCTTTTATTTCTTTATATTGCCTTGACTTCCTCACCATATGAAAGATCTATGACTACATTTTTAGTCCCTCTTCTTTGTTTTAGTGTTGTCACCTTTTACATAATGACATCTCTGTTTCCCTATTTTGGGTATTTTTACTTTGATTATTTTTGTGATTCCCCTATCTGAGTGATATCTGGTTGCCCTAACCTGTGTTCTAGTCTTGGGTTGTTGTCTAATGCTATTGATTTTCTAACCAGAGGACTCGCTCTAGTATTTCTTGTAATTTTGATTTGGTTTTTGCAAATTCCCTAAGCTTCAGTGTGTCTGGAAATGCCCTGATTTTGCCATCATATTTGAGAGACAGTTTTGCTGGATATGTAATTCTTGGCTGGCAATTTTTTTCCTTCAAGCCTTTATATATGTCATCCCATTGCCTTCTTGCCTGCAGGGATTCTGCTGAGTAGTCTGAGTTTCGTCTTATTGATTCTCCTTTGAAGGTGACTTTTCTTTTATCCCTAGCCACTCTTAAAATCCTCTCTTTATCTTTTGTTTTGGCAAGTTTGATTATAATATGTCTTGGTGACTTTCTTTTGGGATCTACCTTGTGTGGGGTTCCATGAGCATCTTAGATAGATATCTTCTCGTCTTTCACGATATCAGGGAAGTTTTCTGCCAAAAAATCTCCAAAAATTCTCTCTGTATTTTCTGTTATCCACTCCCCCCTCTTTCTGGTACTCCAATCACTTGTAGTTTATTCCTCTTATAGCGTCCCACATAATTCTTAGGGTTTCTTCATTTTTTTTTTAATTCCTTTATCTGATTTTTCCTCAAATAAATTGGCATCAAGTGCTTAATCCTCTATCTCACTAATTCTGGCTTCCATTTCCTCAATTGTGCTCCTATTGTGTTGTCTAATTCTGAAATTTTATTCTTAATCTTCTGGATTTCTGTTTGCTGTCTCTCTGTGGATTCTTGCAGCCTATTAAGTTTGTTATTATTCTTTTCTCTAGTCTTCTTAGGTTCCTCTATTGCTTTGTCTGTGTGTTCCTTGGCTTGTTCTGCATTTTTTCTGATCTTCCTGATCTCTTGAACAGTTCTGTATATTAATCTTTTGTATTCTACCTCCCGTAATTTCAGGAAATTATCTTCCTCCAGAGAATTTCTTGATTCTTTGTTTTGGGAGCTTACTGAAGCCATCATGGTCTGCATCTTTATGTGATTTGATATTGGCTGTTGTCTCTGAGTCACCAATAAGTTTTTGTATTTATTTTATGTTTGCTTACTGTGTCCTAGCTTCTTGTTTTGTTTTGTTTTGATATGCCCAAATAGGGTGCTTGTGTGAGCTAGTTTGATTATTGATGCCTTTGAAGCTCTAATGTCCTGTCACCAGGTGGTTAGATCTGTTATTAGGTATGTGAGCCCAGGAGTCCATTTACTTTTCTTATATGGACTCAGCACAGGTATCCAGATAGTTGGCCACCAAATGCGTGGTGTAGGCTATTACCTACAGTCATAGATAGGCAGGGGTGATTGGAGTAGGCACAGGTATCTGGCTGCAGTTCAGTGTCACACACGGAGCAAGGCAGGGGGCTGATGGCTGCCACTGAATGTCTGCAAGGAAAGCATGTCCCTGTTCCCTAGAGTGCGTAGGTGGGTGGGTTTTGCAGCCAGACTGTGGGCACCCAATGCTGTTGGCTATAAGTACTGGGAGGCATTACTTTTTCTTGCACCCATGTTGCAGGTGGCTAGGTGGCAAGCGTGGAGCCACTAGTCCTCAGGCCCCTGATGTGGGTAGGTGAGGACCCTGCATGGTGGGCAGGTAGGTGTCAAATCTCACAAACCTGCCACTCCACTAGATAGCTGATACAGTGAAGTTAGGCTTCAGATATATACCCTTTTGTACTGTGCTAATGAGGGCCTATGTCATTGAAATGGGCCCACACAAGTCTATATGGGGTGAAAGGCATTTCATGGATCTGTTATGCCTGTGCCTAGGCAAGGAGCTGTACCTGCCTTGAGTTCCCTTCTTAGGGGAGCTGGCAGATTATTTTTGCCTGTTTGTTAATTTATTCCCTCTCCCAGGCTGGGAGAATGGCTCAGGGCATGCGACAGGCCCTACTTCCAGACCAGGGGAAGTGACATTCTCTGAAGTAGGCCCGGACCTGGTGCAGAGCATAAAGGGAGCAGGTAAATGGGAGAAAGGTTCTTCCCAAATGGGTTCTTTTTTGATCCGCACAGTAGGTTATAAGCATGTACTTATCTTTTACCAATTGAGGGCTGCTTCTCACTGGTTCTGGAGGGTTGAACAGACTGTCCACCACTCGGTCTCTCCCGATGTGGAAAACACAACCCGAACTCCACTGCTTGCCTCACTGTGCTTGTCAACCTATCTGGCTGTAGGATGCCAGTTCCTGCTGGGTCAGGCCTGGCTACTCCTTGCTGCTTCTGAACCATCTCTCTCTCTGCCTGCCACTCAGTCCAGTTCCTCAACTTTGCCTTTGATGTTCAGGGCTCCTAGGTTGTCATACATAATCGATTTACTTTTTTTTTTTGGATCTTTGCTGTAAGAGGGACCACAGGAGGCACCTGACTACTCTGCCATCTTGGCCCTGCCTCTTGGTGATGATTCTTAAGAGTCAGAATTATTATTACAGATCTCTCACTCTACACTCCATCATCCTGTCCTCCCCAAGAAAAAAAAAATGTGGCTAATAATTGCCAAGGCCACTACATTGAAACTCAGGTAGCACTGGCCTTTCTCTTGCTTTTTCTTCCTCGAAAGAAAGGCTGAGGCAGAACTGGCACAATGGTGTTGGAGCTTACACTTTTTAGACAAAAATGTGGAGAAAAGACTGAGTGGAACCTGGGTCATCCAGTTCATCATCTTCCAAGTTCTCCATCTATATCAGAGTGAGTAAGTTAGAATTCTCTGAATCCCTATATCAGAAGGAGGGAGGGAGTGAGAGAGGAGTACTTGCCATGTTCTTTAATCCAAGCTTATGAGTATAAAGTGAATGTTGTTCAATGCGTCATTTGGCTCCCTGCTGTTATTTATCAATTGATTTTGGAGTCATGCCACAGAAAGTGTGTAATTACCATCCCTAAACTTTATATATATATAAACTTGGGTTAAATGTATATATATTTCCCCAATATAAAGTTTAGGGATGCTAATTACACACACACACATATATATATAACTAAATACATATATGTATGTATACATAGCTAAAGTTCAATCTATGACTCAAAATTAGTCACTCAGGTAAAGGCTACACAGTTTGGAATTGGCTATAAGGCAAAATTGTACCATTTGAGCTGAGTATTGAAGAGACAGGAGGGAATGTCAGGAAGAGGATTATAGAGTTTATCTGGAAGCCTTGAGGAGGTTTGTCAATTTGAACCTCTATCATAGCCCCATCCAAACTGTTGGCAAGGAGGCCCCAGATACCTGTAGGCAGCTTCTATTTTTTTACTGGGAGCCCCAACAGGCTCCCTGGGTTAGATATGCAGAGTACTAGTACTAGTTTCCCACCTGTCCTTGAGCTGTAGACTCGGTGTCCTCCTGCTCCACAGCCTAGATTTCAAGCACCCAGGGAATTCAACCTGCCACTCTGGCTCCCTTTTACCAGGACTTTTAGGCATCAAAGAGTTTTAAGACTTCTCCCACTGGGGTTGTGGCACTTGGAGAAAGCCTACACTATACCCAATTGAAATTCATTAATTCATTCAGTCATCAAATATGTTTTGAGACCCCACCATGCCAGGCACTGTGCCAGACACTTAGTATAGGATTAGGAATAAAATGGATCTAGTCCTTGGCTTCATAGTGCTTAAAAAATCTGAGGAAGCAGACAATAAACCATAAACAGAAGAAAAATATATATAATTACAAATTTGAGTAAGTGCTTTGAAAGAAACAGACAGGGTGCAGAGAGATAGAATAAAGCAGATGAGCCATCAACTAAAATAAGCTCAGCATTTTGTCTTATTTCAACTAGTCTTTTTGTGGGGCCATATTCCTACTTCACCCGTGCCCTATACTGAATAACAACAACATAACAGTACTATTACTAATAACCGTATTTAATATGTATGTAGTGCTAACTATGTACCACTTTCATAAGTGCTTTTTCCATGTTAACTCATTTAACAGGGTATTGATTAATTGCTTGTATTACGCTGAATTTAAGATCTCTGAAACTGCATGCACTCTTACCTTACCATCTCCCCTCACCCCCCACACACAGAGACCCTCATCAGTTCCTACTGCAGTCTGACATGGGCCTGGATGAGGAATAGGACAGTATTTCTTCTTGGTCTATAGTAGTCACCGTTGATCTCTTCTTGGGGTGCTGTTTCTGCCCATGTGTATCCCGCACAATTCCTCATTTCCTGTTTCCTTTATCTGGCTTAGTGTTCCCAGCTGAGCACACAGATGCACCAGTGGTTAACTTTCTCCAGAAGCCAATCCTATCAATAACTAAATAGAAAGGAAGATACCAGTTGCAAAAATGTGGGCAATAAAGTTGGGTCTGGAGATCTGAAAATCTCACAGAAGAGATAAACTTGAGCATACTGCTTTTCTAACATATTTTCAGCAGCTGAATCCTTTTTTTAAATGAAATAATATTTGGAAATCCCAATATATAAGACAGAGAGAGAGTGAGAAACCCATGGTCTAGGTCTACCCTTCTTACCTTTAGGGACCCCTAGTCAGCTCCATGGAACCTGTCTTAGTTTTATCTAGTGCTGCTATAACAGAAATACCACAAGTGGGTGGATTTGATGGTCAGATATTTACTTTCTCACAGTTTAGGAGGCTAGAAGTCCAAATTCAGGGTACTGATTCCAGGGGAAGCCTCTCTCTGTCTGTTCTGAGGGAAGGAAGACACTTGTCTCAGCTTCTGTAACCCCCAGCGTTACTCAGCTCCCTGGTAATCTCCACATGGCATCTGTCTTTCTCCATTCCTGCTCACTCATTTTCTGTGCCTAATCTGCTGTTTCTCTCTCAAAAGTGGTTGCTTTACAGAACACCCTACACTGATATGCCCTCATTAACAAAGAAACCTCTATTCTCAGATGGGATTACATTCACAAGGTTTAGGATTTACAACATATAGTTTTGGGAGACAGTTCCATCCATAACAGAATCCTATGGCTCTGTGGAACTCAATTTAAAAACACTGCATTTAACAATAAGGGGTCATTATGAGTCATTGAGTAAAGGATTGACATTTTTAAAAAGTGTAGTTTTAGAAAATTAGCTTGGCATTAATATATAGAAATAGATGAATGAGGAAAAATGGAGTTGAAGAGATTGTAGCAGATTGTTGGTGATCTCCTGATTTAAGGTGATAATAATAATGTCTAGTATTTGTCTAGCATGTTCTGATCATTAGAAACCTATCATGTACATTGTCTAACTGACCCTCATAACCTTGCCATGTGATACGCGAGGGGACTCTCATTATTTTCATTTTATATTTGAGGAGGTTGGGGAGACTCATGTGTAAGAACTACATGGAAATATGTAAACTCAAGAATATGACTCAGATTGTATGATAAGATTCTTCTCTTATTTCCAAGAAACTGGATGTATCTTTAAATGAGGTTGGGAAACATCAGGTTCAACATTTTATTGTTTTATGAAATGAATTTTAAGAAGAAGTGGTCTAGACCAAGGTCAGCAAATTTTTTCTGTAAAGGCCCAGATAGTAAATATTTTAAGCTTTGTGGGCCACGTGGTCACTGTTACAACTATTGTAGAGCAAAAGCACCCATAGACAATATGTAAACAAATGGGCATGGTTGTGTTCCAATAAAACTTTATGGACATTGAAATTTGGATTTCATATAATTTTCATGTGTTATGAAATATTATTCTGCCTTTGGTTGTTTTTCAACATTTTAAATGTGTGAAAACTATTTTTAGCTCTCAGGCAGTACAAAAACAGGCAGTGGGCTGATTCTAGAACTTAGCACACTCCCTTTGAAGGACTGGCCTCAGGTGAGAGATGCATGCAAAGATAGGCATGAGGTAGGAAACATTTTTGGTTTGGGAAAGAAGAAGGATGGTGGTGAAGGCTGACTGTACTGCCCTCAGAATTCTGCCCAGGGCTTGGTACTGGTGTTAAGTGTAACTTTCTTGAGATTTTCAATTCATTTCAGCTTCTGTTTAACAGGGGCCATTTAACTATGGCAGCCTAACTTGGGGTAGATTCACCACTTAACTCTCGGTCAGAATCAATAGCCAGAAATATGGTTGCAAGATGTCTCATTGACCCTTGCCTAAAGAAATTTTGTTAGCACTTGTTTTCCGTCTTGTACCTGGGTGAACCCTAATTTCTCCTGTCAAATCACCTTCTTGTTACTAGGCAATTGTATTTTGGCCCTCTAGTAAAGATCTTGAGTTTTCATACTGTAAATGCTACTCATTTATCTCAGTGTTTGAAATGAAGTAAGCTCTTTGTTAGCCATAAATTGCTTCCTTTCAAGGGAACGGGTGCAAAAACTCTGAACTACTTGAATCAATGACCTTTTTTACTCTCTCATCATTTTCCCACCTATGCCTCATTTGCCAAAGTACAGACTGAACAGGGTTGAGGTTGGAAAAGGCAGGGAAACATTTTTCTGCCTTACCTCTCCTGACCTTGCTTCCCCCTCTACCCAAGGGCAAATGGTTAAACTGAATTCTCCCCAAAAGTTCAGTACACATTTGTCTTTTTAAAAAGAATTTTTTATTACAAAAGCGGCATATGTTCATGGCAAAGACTTTCAAAGAAAGAAAGAAGAACCCCGCTACCCAGATATCGGTACTACCAGCTGGCATACTGTTTATTTTCTAAGTTTTTCATGCACATTTAATGAAAATGAGTTCGTTCTGTACATACTGATGCAAAATAGAATTTTTGCAATAAAGGTAGGGATTTTCCAGGGATGTATTGAAAGCAATTTGACCTGAATCAGCATTTTCCAAAGTTTGTTCCACAGAACATTAATTCTGTGGACAGTTAATAGGCATTTGAAAAATGTGGGAGGAGAATTATGGTCAAAGATATTTAGGAAATGAGAGATGCTGGGTTAAATATAACTAAACAGGCTTCTTTCTTTGTTTCTTTCCTTCTTTTGTTTCTTTCATTTTCAGGGCTTCTGACTATCTTTAATACACTGGGAGGCGGGGAGGCAGGAGGGTTACGAACCCTCGGGTTGAGGACTAGAGTGTGTGATGTTGAACTACAAAATTCTTTCTCTCCTAAGAATCTCATAAAACTTGTGCTCCACCACACACTCTGAGAAATGCCAGCTCAAATTATTAAGAACTAAAGTCAAACTCTCTCATTTCTCGTGGACATTTAAGGCACAAGTTTCTCAATCCTAAAGAACTTTCTAAAGTTTTGCTGCAAATATATTATTTGGAAACAAATTGATCTGAATTTTACTATAATTAATATTGTTGATAGAAAAAAAATTTTTAATACGTATTTTATATATATATATATATATTTGGTTGAAAATAGGTTATCCATGGAGAAAAACAAAGAGAACTTTCTTTGATATTGGAGTAAAATTTAAAATTTTCAATACAGCTTGTTTAACATTGCTTAATTCTTTTAAAAAAATAAGTACTGTGTGTGGAGCTCTGGTGGTGCAGTGGTTAAGAGCTATGCCTGCTAATCAAGGTTGGCAGTTTGAATCCACCAGCCACTCCTTGGAAACCCTATGGGACAAATCTATTCTGTCCTGTAGGGTCACTATGAGTCGGAATTGACATGATGGCAACGGGTTCTGTTCTGTGTACCACTAATGTCTGCAGGAGTCCACAATCAGGATATCCTATCCATATGACAAATTCCTATCTCAAATTTACCACTGACTCATTGCTGATGCATACTGACCCACGGTGCAACAAAATTTTGTTTTCATTTTGTCTTGTACTGTCTCATAATCCTAGCTTCACAGGGACATGCTTCTATTTATCATTATATACTGCCATGAGATGTTTGGGTGAAACAGTAGACAGGCAAAACTTAGAAGGCTGGCCATTCACAGCCCCCTTCTGAGACATTTCTTACAAGTCAAAGCTGGTCAAAGCCTATTAGTGAAGGGAGAGAGCCTAACCTAGGAGAGCTCATCTACAGGGGATGGTGATTATCTGAACTCGTTAGAGCTCTGGTGGCACAGTGGTTAAGCGCTCAGCTGCTAACCAAAACATTGGTGATTTGAACCCACCAGCTGCTCCAGGGGAGAAAGATGTGATGGTCTTCTTCTGTAAAGATTACAGCCTCGGAAACCTTATGAGACCGTTCTCTGTTTTATAGAGTTGCTATGAGCTGGAATGGACTTGATGGCACATAATAACAACAACTATGATTCAGAGAGTCAGTGAGTTGATAATGAGAGTGGACCCACAGAGTGAAATGGAGGTAGAGAGAGGAGCAGAGTTACTTAAGTAGGTGCACACTGGGGTAAAGATGCAGGGGCTCATTTTTGGAGCCTCTGTGAGGACTAAGTGACTTCTTGGGCCCCAATCCATGAGTCCATGTCACCATGAGGCCTAGCTGTGCAGTTTTCCCTGAGGAGGCTTGGCCACAGGGTTGAGATTCTTGTTTTGGTAATTTCCCTGTATAGCTTCACAATGAACTCCCTTGAGCAATGCTGAGTAAGGCTGTTCCTCCCAAGAAGAGCTCAGCTCACACAGCTGGAAAAGGGTGACTACTTTTCCTGCCTATGACTTGACTCCTTAATAAAACACCTGTCCCAGCTGCCCAGGAGAGAAAGGGGATGTCTCCTATTCTCTGCATCTCACCAGCTGGAAGTAACTCAGGTATTATTCTAGACCTTTTGATCTTTTAGCCTAAGGGGTGCAATTGGTGAATGGGCTTCAGCATATCTGCGAAACCTCTGGTAATGTATGCAAATTTTTTGCCTCCGTACGTTTTTCTGGGGTGAAGTGGTATTCGTAAGTTTCTTTAGACCCTCCAAGGGATTTATAACCCAAAAGTGGTTGTACATAGAGTGGAAAATCTGGGCATGTTTCATTTTGACCCATGAGCTTTTTCTATAGATCAAATATCTTAACTCTCTATATTAAAAAATATTAGGATTTCTGGTAATTTCTCTGAATCCTTTCTGCGTTTCTAAATTTTATTTCCCTTGGATGTCCCCCAGCTTGATGTTACTACTTTTATCTTAAAAGAAACAAAGTGCCTCTGTTTCTGTCTGACGCACAAATAAATAGCACTGAAAAGATGTTCAGGAAATAAAAATCTCATTTTAAGTTGTAAAGTGACATATTTTCCTGACCTCATAGTGTCTCATGGCATAGCTTTCAAGTTGAAAGTACGTTCACCTATAAAGCTGGGCTGGTTCTTTCTCCCTCTTTCTTGCATACTCTATCTCTCTTACCCACCTAATGCAAATTCAAATTTCAGAGAAAGTAAGAAAAAAAGGGAAGGCTAGTGAAATCATTTTAATGATGAATAAAGGAATAAATATCCCTGAAAATGCCACATACACACACACACACACACACACAAAACAGCAAAAGTTAAAAAAAAAAATAAAACTATCTCAGGACAGTGTTGAAATCTACCCATAAAGAAAAAGGAGAGAGCCAGTAAAGTCATTTTTTAAAATGAATAAAAAAATGAAAATCCTTGAAAATGCCCAAAACCGAGAAAATGAAAAATAAAACACTCTCTGATGAATGTGTTAAAAACTATGCTTAAAAGTAAATGTTTTTGACTGAAATAAATATTTTTTGGCCTTGAAATAATGAATCTATATGCTGAGACAGCAAAGCAGACTAATGTTATGACCTACCACCCAACAATGGGGAAAGGGAAACATGGAATCACAGGTTCCTGGCGGGTTCTCAGTAAGATGGCAGCCCTACAGAGTCTTGGACTCTGAGACCTATGTTTAGACCAATGACCATGCACTCTTCAAGCTTGGTGTCTATCAGAGGGAGGTTAGATAGGAAGAGAAGGAAGTGATTTGTGATGAATTATCAACAAAAAGAAAAAGGGCTCACACACAAGCTCATAGTCTCACAGGTCAGTTACTGCTGAATAGTCTAAAAATATAAATCCTTGGAAAACTTTCAAATGATGCCTTCCAAAAATTATTTCCATTTCTCTCCTTTTGAATCAAGGACAGTGATATCAAACCAAAACCAACTGCCGTAGAGTCAACTCCAACTCATGGTGACCCCATGTATATCAGAATAGAACTGTGTCCCATAGGGTTTTCAATGGCTAATTATTCTGTAGTAGATTGCCAGGCCTTTCTTCCAGTGTACTTCCGGGCAGACTCAAACCTTCAACCTTTCAGTTAGCAGCCAAACACATTAACGATTTGCAGCACCCAGGGACTCCTAAGGACAGTGATAGTTTTCATTTTCTAAAAGATTTCTATGTTCTCATCCTTGCCTATTAATAACTTTCATTTGAAAACGTAATCTATTTTCTTTAAAGAACAAGAGGATATAGATGTTTTCAAGGAGAATTTTTTAAAGTGGACAATGGTTCAACTTTAAAAACACACATACAGATACACAACAGTGTGAATTTATTGTTAAATTCCCTTGACAATGTGCAAGACAAAAATAATCCTGTCAAAAAACCCAAAATATATTATCCCCATTTTTCCTTCTTTTCAAAAATTTTGAAATGTAACAAATGTACTGAAATATGCATAAAAATAAATGCACAGCTTAACAAGTTCTAGTAAAATGAATCTATGTAACCCCATCCAGGCACCTCAGGAGAATAGAATCAGCACTGCCAAAGCCCCTGGTGTTCTCCTCCTTATGATAAAGCCCTTCTTTCCCTGGGGATGACCACCATTCTGTTACGCGATTCGCATTCTTGCTTTTCTTTATAGTTTTACCACCTAATTATTCATTCTTAAACAATATAGTATAAGTTATGCTGTTTTGAATCATGCAGTATATATTCTGTTGTGTCTGATATTGTGTCTTGAAGATTAATCCATGTTACTACAACTTGTTAATTTTCATTGTTGTGTGGTATTCCATTGTGTGAGTATGCCATAGTTTGTTTATCTGTTTTCCTGTTAGTGGGCTTTTGGGTTGCTTCCATTCTGAGGTTATTACAAAGATGCTGCTATGAATTTTCTTATACAAGTCTTCTGGTACACATAAGCATGCATTTCTGCAGGGTATATAGCTAGGAATGGAATTGCTAGGTCATTAAGTTATGTGTATCTTCAGCTTTACTAATCACTGTGAAGCTTTTTCCAAGGTAGTTGTACCATGCTTCGACTTTTCTATTTTTAATTACTGTAATGGTGTATCCAAGCCACGTGGTTAAGGACTGCACCTGGTTTTCCTGGCAAGGAAAGGTGGGTGAATTGGTTTGGGAACAACTCTGTTTGCCAACTCTTGTTTTTCTTGATTAAATTTCCTCCAGTGATTCATGTCAGATGGTATTTCTCTGCCTTTATCTTGATAAGCCAGTCGTTTTTTAAAACAACTTTTGACCTGTATCAATATCACTATACGTTAGTTGTGACTAGGGGACCCAAAAGCAAACCAATGTCTGGGAAATAATTCACATAAGACATAATTTTCCTTGGCTTTAAAGCATCTATATTAAAAGTTCTGTGATGTGTAGTGCAATCTGGGTTTTGTAAATCCTTTTTTTAAGGCTATTTAAGTGATGCCAATGTAACAGAATGACTTAACACAGTTAAATGCCAAACTAGGATTTAAAATACCAATGTTTTCTTCTTTAAAGTTGGATCCCTCCAGGGTATTACGAGGATGCAAGAATCTCCATGGCAGTCTGTCACCTTATGGCTCCAGAAATTCCAAGCTCATCATGTTCATGGATCAGCATCATTTCTACTTATTAATATTTTTAGTGTCTGCCTTATAAACCAGGCACAAAGTGAAGGGCTTTAAAAATAGCTTTCTAAGTGTATTCAGGCATGATACACTTTACTAAAATGAACTGTTGATACCAGCATCTCCCTCCTTCTCTTTACTCCTTGCTGGCCTCTCTCTAGATATCGGATGCACCTGTGTATTATCCAACACCGTCAAGGTCTCCAAAGATATAACCATTACTGTCCCTTGCTTTTGGAAAACTCTTATGATAATCATCATCTTATTCTTTCATCCAAGGACAATGAATTAATAAATAAATAAACCCAAACCAGTTGCCATGGAGTTGCTTCCAAATCATGGCGACCCCATGTGTGTCAGAGTAGAACTGTGTTTCATATGATTTTCAAGCCAATTACCAGGCCTTTCAGAAGGAGATCACCAGGCCCTTCCTCCAAGGTGCATCTGGCTGGGTTCAAACCACCAACCTTTTCATTAGTAGTCAAGTTCTTAACTGTTTGCACCACCTAAACCAAAAAACCCACTACTGTCGAATCGATTCTGACTCATAGTGACCCTATAAGACAGAGTAGAACTGCCCCATAGTGTTTCCAAGAGGCTCCTGGCAGATTCGAACTGACAGCCTGTAGCACTTAACCACCACACCACCAGGGTTTCTAATCTAAGGACTCCTTATTCAAGGACAGGCTTTAATAATTAAAAATCAGGAGCCAAAATCTGGCTTATGGCTAAATTTGGTCCCATTTATCTAAGCATTGGGTGATAAAGAGATCTCACATAAAATGAAGAGAATCGTTTGCATGCTCAAAGTGAAGGCAAAGATGATCTTGCCAGGGACTATTGTGACTATTTTTAGTATTAAAGGTTTGGGGGAATACACAGACGCAAATATATTTTGCTAGTTGGTCATTTTTTTGTTTATATAAAGTAAATGATAGAGTCCCTGACATTAACCAAAAAATCAAACCTGTTGCCATTGAGTCAGTTCCGACTCATAACAACTTTACACGACAGAGTAGAGCTGCCCCACAAGGTTTCCAAGGAGCAGCTGGTGGATTCAAACTGCCAACCTTTTGGTTACCAGCCAAGCTCTTAACCACCAGGGCTCCCTGACATTAGGGAGATTGAAATATAATTCAAAAGGTTAGACATACATGTGGATAACTAAAAAGCAAGTGTTAGGATGCACAGCACAGTGTAACAGGACTTTAGGAATTTGGAAAAGGACTAAATTCACAAAGCCAGGGACTGAAGTGAGAAAAAGAAGAAGATTTAAAGAAACTTAAGCAAGCAGGGAAGGAACGGGATCTGGAAAATCTCCCATAAAATGTGATGATGGCGTGTGAGGATGGCAGAGAAGCTGGACTGATATGGCTGGATCGTGTGTGAGAGCTATGAGAGTATGCTAGCTACTGGAAGTTCAAAGAAATAAAGGGCATACAAATCGGTAATGAAAAAGATGAACTGTCCCTATTTGCAGATATGATACTATACGTAGAAAACCCAAAAGACTCCACAAGAAAACTACTGGAAATAATAGGAAGGTTCAGCAGAGCAGTAGGATATGTGCGTGTACCATAGTTTCCTTATTCATTCATCTGTTGATTGATACTCAGGCTGTTTCCGTTTTTTTGCTGTAGTGAATAATGCTGAAACGAACATGGGTGTGCATCTGTCTATTTGTGTGACGGCTCTTTTTTCTCTAGGTCACATTCCTAGGAGTGAGATTGCTGGATCGTGTGGCATTTCTATTGCTAGCCTTTTAAGGAAGTGCTGTAGTGTTTTCCAAAATGGTTGTACTATTTGACATTCCCACCACCAGTGCCTAAGAGTTCCAAGCTCCCTGTATCCTCTCCAAAATTTGTTATTATCTGTTTTTTTTGTTTGTTTGTTTTTGATTCATGCCAGTAATGTCAGGGTGAGAAGGTATCTCATTGTAGTTTTGACGTGCAGTCCTCTGATGGCTAGTGATTGCCAGCATTTTCTCATGTGTTTGCTAGCTGCCTGAATGACTTCTTTGGTGAAGTGTGTGTTCATATCCTTCGCCCATTTTTTAATTGAATTGTTTGTCTTTTTGTTGTAGAAAAAAACAACAGTAGAGGTGTTGGATTTTCCTATAGATTTAGAGATTAGAACTTTGTCAGATTTGTCATAGCCAAAAATTTTTTCCCAGTCTGTAGGTTCTCTTTTTACTCTCTCTGCGAAGGCTTTTAATGAGCCTAAGTGTTTAAATTTTAGAAGATTTCAGTTATCTAACTTCTCTTCTGTAATTTGTGTGTTGTTAGTTATGGTTTGTATCCTGCTAATGCCAAGTATTAGGGCCTCTAGCATTGATCCTATCTTTTCTTCTATGATCTTTATAGTTTTTGGTTTTTATTTAGGTCTTTGATCCATTTTTAATTAGTTTGTGCGTATGGTATGAAACATGGTTCCTGTTTAATTTTTTTGCAGGTGGACATCCCGTTTTGCCAGCACCATTTGTTAAAAATACTGTTTTTTCCAAAATAACAGACTTTGGGCCTTTGTCAAAGGACGGATTTACATCTGGGTTCTCAATTCTGTTCCATTGGTCAATGTGTCTGTCGTTGTATGAGTACTGGATTGTTTTGACTACCACAGCTGTTCAGTAGTTTCTGAGGTCAGGTAGTGTGAGTATGCCTACTTTACTCTTCTTCAATAGTGCTTTACTTTTCCGGGGCCTCTTTCCTTTCCATATAAAGTTAGTGATTAATTTTTCCATCTCATTAAAGAATGCTGTCGATATTTGGATCAGGATTGCATTGCATTTGTAGATTGCTTTGGGTAAATTGACATTTTCACAATGTTGAGCCTACCTATCCATGAGCGTGGTACATTTTCCCGTTACGTAGTTTTTTTTTGTTTCTTGCAGTAGTGTTCTGTAGTTTTCTTTGTATATGTCTTTTACGTCCCTGGTTAGATTTATTGCTAAGTTTTTTTTTTTTTTTTAGGGGCTATTATAAATAGTATTGTTTTCCTGATTTCCTTTTCATCATTCTCTTTACTGGCGTATAGGAATCCAACTGATTTTTGCATGTTTATCTTGCATTGGGCTACTCTGCTGAACCTTTCTATTAGTTCCAGCAATTTTCTTGTGGAATCTTTTGGGTTCTTTATGTATAGTTTCACGTTGTTGTTGTTAGGTACCATCAAGTCAGTTCAGACAACAACAACATGATACTATACAAGAGAGAGAGAAAGCCTGAATTCAGATTTCTAGCCTACTGGACTGTGAGAGAATAAACATCTTTTTATTAAAGCCACCCACTTGAAGTATTTCTGTTATAGCAGCACTAGATGGCCAAGACAGAATTTGGTACCAGGAGTGGGGTGCTGCTGTAATAGATACCTAAAATGTAGAAGCAGTTTTGAAACTGTGAATGGATAAAAGACTCAGAAGGAAGTGAGGAGAACTGTTAATACTGGACAAGGTGCAGATAGTGAGAAACAGCAGCACAGCATTGGCAGTGGCAGTGAACCCACAGCAGCAGAACCAGGAGGTCAGCACCAGACAGCACCATAGCTGACCCACAGAGCGAGAGAGCTGAGTGTCTGTGAGCAGGAGGCTTCCTGGCAGAGTGGGGTGCCTCCAGGCACTTATTGGTGGAGCTACTGAACTTTGGAACAATTGCCCCAGCGGGGCGGATGCGGGTGTGAGGCCCGAGGGGCCAAGAGGCCAAGAAACAAGCAGAAGCTGAAGAGACAAGAAACACAGGAAAATGAGCTGCCTCAGTCTCAAAAGGTATGGCCTTGACCTCTGGGGTTTCAAGGGGTGGAGCCATGAGCTCTGGTATTTCTAAGGGTGGAGCTGCCACCCGGATGAACTAGGAGAACGATGCACCTAAAGCCAAAAGAGCAGAGTTGCTGTACTAGTGGGCCTGGAAGTTGGAGCTGAAGCCTAGAGCCTTAGGGGCCTCCGCTCAGAATCCGGAGACTGTGGTCAATACCTAGGGTCTGGGGGGCAGAGCCATTGTATAAATTCTCTCAGAGAACAGAGGATTATTTGCAAAGCTTTGAAGGCTAATGTAATATGTTCTGCTGACTTGCTTGGTGCCTGTTATGCCTTCTTTCCCTCCAATTTCTCCCATTCATAATGGAAATATCTACCTTGTGGCTGTTACACCATTGTGCTTCAGAAGCAGATAACTTGTATTTTAGATTTCACAGATGAAGAGGAATTTTTGGATTTTGGACTTGGAGTTGATATAAGACTTTTGCTATGATATAATGGGGCGAATATGTTTTACATGTGGCAAGGACATGAATTTTGGGGGGACAAAGGGTGGGATGTCATATGCTGAATTATGTCCCCCCAAAATGTCTGTCAACTTGCTAGGTCATGATTCCCACTATTGTATGATTGTCTACCATTTTGTCGTCTGATGTGATTTCCCTATGTGTTGTAAATCCTATCACTATGATGTAATGAGATGGATTAGTGTCAGTTATATTGATGAGATCTACACGATTAGATAGTGTCTTAAGCCAGTCTCTTTTGAGATATAAAAGAGAGAAGCAAGCAGAGAGATGTGGGGACCTCATACCACTAAGAAAGCAGTGCCCAGAGCAGAGTCCATCCCTTGGACCTGAGGTTCCTGTGCTGAGATGCTCCCAGACCAAGGGAAGGCTGATGACAAAGACCTTCCTCCAAGGTCGACAGAGAGAGAAAGCCTTCCCCTGGAGCTAGTTCCTGAAATTTGGATTTCTAGCCTACTGGACTGTGAGAGAATAAAGGTCTCTTTGTTAAAGCCATCCACTTGGGGTATCTCTGTTATAGCAGTACTAGATAACCAAGACAGATGTGTTTTTATTCTCGTTTGATTCTAGGAATTTTTTGATTCCATCTTTTATTTCTTCTATTAACCAGTGGTTTTTAAGCAAGGTGTTATTCAATTTTCATTTATGTGATTTTTTTCCCTTGCTTTTCTTGTTATTAAATTTCTGCTTTGATGGTGTTGTGATCAGAGAAGATGCTTTGTATTATCTCAGTGTTTTGGATTTTGTGGAGGGTTGCTTTGTGGCCTAAGATGCAGTCTATTCTGGAGAATGTTCCATGTACATTGGTAAGTAATGTTTACTTTGCTACAGTTGGGTGGATTGTTCTATATAGGTCTATTAGGTCAAGTTGGTTGATTGTGGCCTTTAGATCTTCTGCATCTTTGCTGAGTTTCTTTCTAGATGTTCTGTCCTTTACTGAGAGTGGTGTGTTGAAGTCTCCTACTATTACTGTGCAACTATCAATTTCTCTTTTCAGTGCTGTTAGAGTTTGTTTTATGTATTTTGGAGCCCTGTCATTGGGTGCATAGATATTTATTATGGCTATGTCAGCATGGTGGATTGTCCCTTTAATCATTATAGAAAACCCTTGTCATTTTTTCTGAGGTTAGTATTGCCACTACTCCTCTTTTTTTGGTTACTGTTTGCTTAATATGTATTTTTCCATCCTTTGATTTTTAATTTATTTAATCTTTCTAAGATGTGTCACTTGTAAAGAGCATATTGGTGCATCCTGTTTTTTATCCATTCTGTTACTCTCTGTCTCTTTATGGTCGCATTTAAGCCATTTACATTCAGTATGATTATTGATAGGTGTGAGTTTATTGCTATCATTTTGTAGGGGCTTTTTTTTTTTTTTTGGCGCTGCATTTTCATTTTTCCTCTTACTGTTCTGTGCTGAATTTCTTTTGTTTGTGGATTTTTTTATTTCTTTCGTTTTTGTAGATTTTGTGTTTACCAAGACTTTATGTTTTTCTTCTTTATTTTGATGAATGGGTTTGTTAACTTTCTTTGTGGTGACCTTGAAATTTATTCCTATTTTCCTAAGTTTAAACCAGTCTTTTATTACTTGATAATGGCTTGACTTCCTTTCCATTTGAAGGTTCTATACCTACACCATTTATTCCTTCTTTTATTGTTCTTATGCTGTTATCATTTACAGATTGACATCTCTGGTTCCCTGTTGTAAATCGTTTAGTTTTTTTTATCCTTGAAAGTTCATTACCTAGGTTGGTATCTGGCTGATGCTCTCTTGTGCCCTAGATTCCAGTTGCCTGATGTTATTGGTTCTCTAACTGAAGGACTCCTTTAATAAATGTTGTAAGTTTGGTTTGGTTTTTACATATTCTTTTAATTTCTGTTTACCTAGAAATGTCCTAATTTCACCTTCATATTTGAGCAAAAGTTTTGCAAGATATATTATTCTTGGTTGTCAATTTTTTTCTTTCAAGGTTTTATATATGTCATCCCATTGCCTTCTTGCCTGCATAGTTTCTGCCAAGTAATCAAAGCTTCGTCTTATTGTTCCCATTGTATATGACTTTTTGTTTTTCTCATGCTGCTCTCTGGATTCTTTCTTTGTCTTTGGTTTTAGTGAGTGTGATTGTGAGATGTCTTGTTGATTTTCTTTTGGGTTCTATCCTATAAGAGGTTCATGGAGCATCTTGGATAGTCACCATTTCATTTTTTGTGATATTATGGAAGTTTTCTGAGAGCAGTTCTTCAATGACCCTCTCTCTGTTTTCCATTTTCTCCCAGTTTTGGAACTCCAATCACACAAGTTTTTTGCTTTTGATTGTATCCCAAATCATTCTCAGAGTTTCTTCATTTTTTTTATTCTTTTCTCTGATTTTTCCTCAAAAAAAGTGGTATCCAAATATTTTTCTTGAATTTCGCCAATCCTGTCTTCCATTGTTTTAAATTTTCTCCTAAAACCTTAGAGTGCACTGTTTCTGAAATCTTATTGTTTACCTTTTGATTTCTAATTTTGGTTTTTGTATGATTTCTAGTTATTTGTATATTTTGATTTTTTTCCTGTATTATTTTCCTGAATCCTTCCATTGCTTTGTCTGTATTTTCCCTGATTATGTCTATATTTTCCATGATTTTGTCTATTGTTTTCCTCGTTTTTGTCTGTGTTTTCCTTCATCTCTTGGAGAGCCCTGAATATAAAAGTTTTGAATTAGCTATCGGGTAGTTTCAGTGCCTTTTTCTTCTACCGAAAGTTGAACTGCTGCTTTATTTTTTATTTATTGTACTTTAGATCAAGGTTTGCAGAACGAGCTAGTTTCTCGTCAAATAGTACACACATCGTTCTATGACATTGGTTAACAACCTCATGACATGTCAACACTCTCCTTTCTCAACCCTTGTTCCCTATTACCAGCTTTCCTTTTCCCTTCTGCCTTCCAGGAGGCTAGTGCAGTCCTTTAGTCTTGTTTTTTTTCCATTGGCCTGTTCAGTATTTGGCTGAAGGATGAATATCAGGAATGACCTCATTACTGAGGTGAAAGCATGTCCAGGGGCCATACTCTCAGGGTTTCTCCAGTCTCTGTCAGGCCAGCAAGTCTGGTCTTTCTTTCTGAGTTAGAATTTTGTTCTACATTTTTCTCCAGCTCTGTCAGGGACCCTCTATTGTGACCCCTGTCAGAGCAGTCAGTGGTGGTAGCCAGCCACCATCTATTGTACTGGACTCAGTCTCATGCAGGCCATGGCAGATGTGGTACATTACTCCTTTGGATTAATCTTTCCCTTGTATCTTTAGCTTTCTTCATTCTTCCTTGTTCCCAAAGGAGTGAGACCAGTGGAGGATCCTAGATGGCTGCTCAAAAGCTTTTAAGATACCAGACACTACTCACCAAAGGAGAAGGTAGAACTTTTTTTATATATATATAATGAACTATGTTATGCCAATTGAGCTAGATGTTCCTCAAGACCATGGTCCCTACAGCCCTCAGCCCAGCAATTGCTCCCTCAGGGAGTTTGGATGCGTCTGTGGAGCTACCATGAACTTGTCTTGTACAGGTTGTGCTGGCTTCCCCAGTATTGTATACTGTCTTACCCTTCACCAAAGTTACCACTTATCTATTGTCTATTAAGTGTTTTTCCATCTCCACCCCTTCCCTCGCTTGTAACCATCAAAGATTGTTTCTTTTTGTACGTAAACCTTTTCATGAGTTTTTACAGCAGTGGTCTCATACAATATTTGTCCTTTTGTGATTGACTTATTTCACTCAGCATAATGTCCTCCAGATTCATCTATGTTATGAGATGCTTCACAGGTTTATCGTTGTTCTTCACCATTGAGTAAAACACCATTGTATGTATGTACCATGGTTTGTTTTTCCATTCATCTGTTGATGGGCATCTAAGTTGTTTCCAAATTTTTGCTATTGTGCACAAGGCTACAATGAACATGGGTGTGCATATGTCTATTCCTGTGACAACTCTTATATCCCCAAGATATATTCCTAAGAGTGGGATTTCTGGATCATATGGTATTTCTATTTCTAGCTTTCTAAGGAAGAACTATCTCATTTTCCAAAATGGTTTATCATTTTGCACTCCCACCAGCAGTGCATAGGAGTTCCAATCTCCCCACAACCTCTCCAACATTTCTTATTTCCTGATTTTTTTATTCGTGCCAGTAATGCAGGGGTGAGATGGTATCTCATTGTGGTCTTGATTTGCATTTTTCTAATGGCTAAAGATCATGAGCATTTCCTCATGTGTCTGTTGGATGCTTGAATGTCTTCTTTGGTGAAGTGTCTGTTCATTTCTTTTGCCCATTTTTTAATTGGATTATTTGTCTTTTTGTTGTAGAGGCCTTGGATTTTCTTGTAAGTTTAAGAGATTAGACTTTTGTCTGATTTGTAATAACCAAAATTTTTTTTTTCCAGTCTGTAGGTTCTCTTTTTACTCTTTTGGTGAAGTCTTTTGATGAGTATAACTGTTCCATTTTTAGAAGATACCAATTATCTAGCTTATCCTCTGGAGCTTATGTGTCATTGCTTGTGGTTTGTATCCTGTTAATGCTATGTGTTAGGGCCTCTAGCATTGATCCTATTTTTTCTTCTATGAACTTCATGGTTTTTGCCTTAATATTTAGGTCTTTGATCTGCTTTGAGTTAGTTTTTGTATATGGTGTGAGGTATGGGTCCTGTTTCATTTTTTTCCAGATGGACACTCAGTTTTGCCAGCATCGTTTGATTAAAAGACTGTCTTTTCCCCATTTGATGGACTTTGGGCCTTTGTCAAAGATCAAGTGGCCATAGGTGGATGGATTTACATCTGAGTTCTCAATTATATTCCATTGGTCAATGTATCTGTTGTTGTACCAGTACCAGGCTGTTTTGACTACCATAGCTGTATAGTAGAGTCTGTGGTCAGGTAGTGCGAGTCCTCCTACTTTATTATTCTTCTGCAATAGTGCTTTACTTATCCGGGGCTTTTTCCGTTTCCATATAAGGTTAGTGATATGTTTTTCCATCTCTTTTAAGAATGTCGTCGATATTTGGATTGGTATTGCTTTGTAGTTGTAAATTGCTTTAGGTAGAATTTTCATTTTCACCATGTTGAGTCTACCTACCCTAAGCATGGTATGTTTCTCCATTTATGCAGATCTTTTTCAGTTTCTTGCAGTAGTGTTTTGTAGTTTTCTTTGTGTAGGTCTTTTACACCCCTGGTTAGATTTATTCCGAAGTATTTAATTTTTTAGGGGCTATTTTTATTATAAATGGTATCGTTTTCCTGATTTCCTTTTCATAGTTCTCTTTATTGGTGTATACAAATCCAACTGATTTTTTTATGTTTATCTTGTATCTTGCTACTGTGCTGAATCTTTCTATTAGTTCCAGTAGTTTTCTCGTGGAGTCTTTTGGGTTTTCTGTGTATAGTGTTATATCATCCACAAATAAGGAGAGTTTAACTTCTTCATTACCAATTTGGATGCTTTTTATTTCTGTTTGTTGCCTTATTGCTCTAGCTAGGACTTCCAACACAATGTTAAGTAAGAGTGGTGATAAAGGGCATCCTTGTCTTCTTCCTGTCCTCAAAGGGAATGTTTTCAGCCCATCTCCATTAAGAATGATGCTGGTTGTTTGTACATACATACCCTTTATTATGTTGAGAAATTTTCCTTCTATACTTATTTTATTGAGATTTTTTATCAAGAATGTGCATTGGACTTTATCAAATGCCTTTTCTGCATTGATTAAGATGATCATGTGATTCTTTTCTTTCTTTTTATTTATGTGGTGGATTACCTTGTTTGATTTTCTAACGTTGAACCATCCTTGCATACCTGGTATGAATCCTACTTGGTCATGGTGTATTATTTTTTGATATGATGCTGAATTCTATTGGCTAGAATTTTGTTGAGAATTTTTGCATCTATATTCATGAGAGATAGTGGTCTGTAACTTTCTTTTTTTGTGGTGTCTTTGCCTGGTTTTGGTATCAGGTTATGCTGGCTTCATAGAATGAATTTGGGAGTAACGCTTCCTTTTCTGTGTTCTGAAATAATTTGAGTAGCACTGGTGTAAGCTCTTCTCTGAATGTTTGGTAGAATTCTCCAGTAAAGCCATCTGGGCCAGAACTTTCTTTGTTGGGAGTTTTTTTTTTGTTTGTTTTGTTTTTGTGTTTTAACTTTTCAATCTCTTCTCTTGTTATGGGTCTTTTCAGATTTTCAATCATTTTGTGTTAGTTTGGGTAGGTAGTGTGTTTCTAGAAATTTGTGCATTTCCTCTAGGTTTTCAAATTTGTTGCAGTATAATTTTTCATAATACTGTGTTACGATCCTTTTTTATTTCACTTGGGTCTGTTGTAATGTCCCCCATTTCATTTCTTATTTGGGTATTTGCATCCTCTCCTGTTTTTCTTTTGTCAGTTTACCCAGTCGATTTTGTTGACTCTTTCAAAGAACCAATTTTGTTTTTTGTTGATTCTTTCTATTGTTTTTCTGTTTTCTATTTCATTTATTTCTGCTCTGATCTTTAATATTTGTTTTGCTGCTCTCTTTCTATTTGTTCAAGTTGCATAGCTAATGTTTTGATTTTGTCCCTTTCTTCTTTTTTGATGTGTGCATCTGTTGCTATAAATTGACCTCTCAGGACTGCCTTTGCTGTGTCCCAGGGTTTTGGTATGATGTGTTTTCATCCTTGTTTGATTCTAGGAATTTTTTATGCCATCTCTGATTTCTTTTATTACTCAGTGGTTTTTAAGCAGGGTGTTATTCAGTTTCCATGTAATTGATTTTTTTTTTTCCTTGCTCTTACTGTTGTTAACTTCTACTTTGATGGCATCGTGGTCAGAGAAGATAGTTTGTAATATCTTAGTGTTTTGCATTTCATTGAGGGTTGCTCTGTGGCCTAAGATGTGGTCTATTCTCGAGAATGTTCCCTGTGCATTGGAAAAAAATGTGTACTTTGCAGCTGTTGGGTGGAGTGTTTTACATATGTCTATGAGGTCATATTGGCTGACTGTGCTCTTTAGTTCTTCTGTATCTTCGTTGAGTTTCTTTCTAGGTGTTCTGTCCTTTACCAAGAATGGTATGTTGAAGCTTCCTACTACTATTATGGCACTGTCAATTTCTGTTTTCAGTGCTATTAGAGTTTACGTACTTTGGAGCTCTGTCATTAGGTGCGTAGATGTTTATTATGGTTAAGTCTTCATGAGGGATCATCCCTTTAATCATTATATAGTCCCCTTCTTTTTCTTTTATGGTGGGTTGTGTTTTAAAGTCTATTTTACCTGAGATTAGTATTCCCATTCCTGCTGTGTTTTTTTTTTTTTTTTTTTTGGTATTTATTTGCTTGATATATTTTTTCCATCTGTTGATTTTAATAAATTTATGTTTTTGTTTCTAAAGTGTGTCCCTTGTAGACAGCATATTGATGGATCCTTTTTCGTTTATCCATTCTGTCACTCTGTGTTTCTTTATGCGTGCATTTAGGCCATTTACATTCAGTGTAATTATTGATAGATGTGAGTTTATTGCTGTCATTTTGTAGTGCTTTCTTTGTGGTGCTAACATTTTCTTTGCTCCTTTTACTCTCCTGTGCTGAGTTCCATTTGTTTGTGGATTTCTTTTGTTTTTGTAAATTTTGTTTTTATTGAGACTTTATGTTTTTCTTCTTTATTTTGATGAGTAGGTTTGTTACCTACTTATTTTTTGTGTTTACCTTGAAATTTACCCTTATCTTCCTTGGTTTAATCCAATCTATTATTACTTGGTATTGCCTTGCCTTCCTCTCCATTAAAAAGTTGTATACCTACACCATTTATCCCCTTTTTTATTGCTCTGATGTTGTCGTCATTTACAGATTAACCTCTCTGGTTCCCTGTTGCAATTCTTTTGGTTTTGGATAGTACTTGAGAGTACATGTCCTATGTTGGTATATGGTTGGTACAATCTTGTGTCCTAGATTGAGGCTGTGGTCTGATGTTTGTTTTCAGACCAAAGGACTCCCTTTAATAATTCTTGTAGGTTTGGTTTGATTTTTATATGTTCCCTTAATTTCTGTTTATCTGGAAATGTCCTAATTTCACCATCATATTTGAGCAAGTTGGTTTTCTCCACATTTGAGCAAGAGTTTTGCAGGATATATTATTTGTGGTTAGTGATTTTCTTCTTTCGAAGTTTTATATATGTCATCTCATTGCCTTCTTGCCTGCATGGTTTCTGCCAAATAATCAGAGCTTAGTCTTATTGTTTCTCCTCAGTATGTGGCTGTTTTTCTCAAGCTGCTCTCAGAGCTTTTTCTTTGCCTTTGGTTTTAGTGAGTGTGCTTATGATATGCCTTGGTATTTTCCTTTTGGGTTCTATCCTATATGGGACTCATTGAGCTTCTTGGATGGTCAGCTTCTCATCATTTATGATATTAGGGAAGTTTTCTGTCAGCAATTCTTCAATGATCCTTTCTATGTTTTACATTTTCTCTCTTTGTTCTGGAACTCCAATCACTTACAAAGTTTTCCTTTTGATTGTATCCCACATAATTCTCAGGGTTTCTTCATTTTTCTTTCTTCTGATTTTTCCTCAAGCATTGTTGTATCCAAGTGTTTGTCTTCAATTTCACTGATTCTGCCTTCCATCATTTCAAAACTGCTCCTCAGCCCTTCTATGATGCTGTCCATTTCTGAAATCTTGTTGTTTATCTTTTGGATTTCTAATTGTTGTTTTTGTACTATTTCTAGTTGTGAATTTATTTCGGCATTTCGTTCCTGAATTATTCCATTTTTTTGTCTGTCTTTCCAATGGGTTTGTCTGCCTTTTCCATGAATTTTCTATTTTTTCCTAATTTTTGTCTGCTTTTTGCTTCAACTCTTGGATAGCTCTGAATATTAGAGATTTGAATTCCCTGTCAGGAGTTCTCATGCCTTTTCTTCTGCTGGAAAGTCATCTGATGTTTTATTTTGGATGCCTACTGGAACCATCCTCTCCTGCTTTTTTTTTTTTTTTTTTTTTTTTTACATATTTTGATATTGTCTGCTGTCCTCGGGACATTCAGTAGTTATTTTCTTCATTTCCTGATTGTAGATTTGTTTGTTTCATCCTGTTTTTTTTGTCTTATTTGTTTATGTCTGAGCAGGCAGACTGTGTGTTCTTTTTTGTTTGCTCATCTGTAGTTGTGATACTTTTCACCACCTTGTCCAATGTGCAGGACCTGTCACTCAGCTATGGTGCAGCAGGGCAGATCCAGCTGAAAGAGAAGGGCTGGGATGAGTTGTTTGTGGCATGTACTAGGGCCAACGGGGTGGGACAGGCATGAGTGCTGGGCAGGTTCCAGTAGGCCATGCCTCTGCTGCTTGGAGGTGTGATGTTCAGCACATGGTGCAGGTAGGCAGGAAAGAGGGAGGAGGTTGTGATGTTGGAGCTAATATGTGTATGGGAAAGAGGAGAGAGAAAAAGGAGCCAAAACAAACATCAAAAAAAGAAAAAAAAAAAAGCGTAAAGGGAGCTTGTCATTGTAGTGGATAGACGAGAAACTCAGAAATGGAGAAAAGCAAACCAGAAAAAAAAACTGGATAAAAATTTGGAAAAAAAAAAATGAAAAGTTCCCAGGGCTCCCGCCAGGGCAGCCACGAAGACTGGGAAACTGGCTCCCAGGCTGTGCAGTATTGCCTGGCTAGAGGGGATAGAGATGTCACACAACACCAGCTATTCCAGAGACAGGAAAAGAAGGTAAGCATCGGCAGATGAGAACTGAGAAATGAAGAAAGAAAGAAAGGGAAAAAGAGGGAAGAAGAAAAAAGAAAGAAAGAAAAAAAGAATTGCCCCCAGGGAGCTTGCCTACACAGTTGTGCAGATTGGGGGAGTAGCTCCTAAGCTGTACAGTTCAGCCTGGCTAGAAGAGGCTCCCAAGTGCAAAAAGAGAAAGAAAACAAACAAACAAAAAAGAACAAAGCAAAACAATAATTTTTTAAAGCCCCAGGGATCCCACCAGCATGGTGTCATGGGCTGGGGGAGTAGTTCCCCAGTGAAGCGGAGCTTCACAGACTTTCAAGAAGAAGCAAAGATGACAACAGAGCCAGGTGTTCGAGAGAAAAGATGGGGAGGTGGTGGGGGGCACGGAATAAACCAAAAGAGACAAAGAAGAAACACCAACACAGGGACCTGGCCAGTGCTGGAGGGGTGAATCCAGGCAGCCCGGAGTGGAAGCATTTGCCCCCTGGCCAAGAGACAGGCTGGCAGGAAGCAGAGGAGGCTGAAGGGGGAAAGGAAGAAAGGTGGGTGTTAGGAAAGCATATATTACTTGTTACCGGTTGCTCTGTTTCTTGCTGGGAACTTCATGAATCTGCTTTCCCATACTTTCTGTCCACTGACCTGTGATGTGGGTGGGGTGAATCCAAGTGGCATAGATGCTGCACTTCCTGGCCAGCTGAGCCACCACAGCCAGCCAGGAAGCTTGGAGGTAGAGTGGGGAGAGGATGGGATGTGGGAAAGTGTGTATCGCTGGGTGCTCTGTCTCTTGCTGAGAGCTCCATGAAGCTGCTTTCCCATGCTCCTTCTCAGCTGATCCCCAACAGGAGACCAAGATGGTGAATCCCTGCTGCATTAGCTGATAAGGCACCTCTGCATGTATCTCTCCTCACTCTCTGTCCTCTGTCAGTTTCTTACTCCATTCTGTGTTTGGCTGAGTTATTTATCTCTTCATTTGACACTTTGGGTTCCAGGAACGATGTTTGTCTCTGTTTTACTTAGTTTTTGGGGTCTTTGTTGTGGAGGGGTGGCGTGGTACTTCTGTCTATGGCACTTTGTTGACCGGAAGTCTGGTCCTTTATTTTGGTCACTTTCTGGAGCCAGTCTGCTTTTTTTTTTTAATAAGTTTTGATATTGTCTGCTGTCTCTGGGACATTCAGGAATTATTTTCTTTGTTTATTGATTTTAGACAACTTTGTTTCCTTCTACTTTTTTGTTTTATTTGGTTGCATCTGGACAGGTGGGCTGGGCGTGCTTTGTTGCTTGCTCTTTTTTGGATACTATATTTCTTGCCATTTGTCCAGGTGGACAGGGCCAGTTGCTCACCTATGGTGCAGCTGGGTAGATCCAGAAGAGGTGGGGTGGGGGGAAGTAGTAGGAATGAGCCGTGTGTAGCACATACTGGGCCGATGGGCTGGGGCCAGGGGCAGTGCTGGAAGGGGACCAGTGAGCCGTGCCTGTGTCACTCAAGCATGTGGCACTCAGCATGCAGTGCAGACAGGCAGGAAGGAAGGGAGAAGATACGATGTGCGAAGCTAAGTGGGTGAGAGAAAGATGAGAGAGAAATGGAAGCAAACAGAAAATGAAAAAAATGAAGGAAAAAAGTAAATAAAATGGCAACAAGGTAGAATTTAGTGGGTGAAGGCAGGGCAGACCTGGCAAGGCCATGTACCAGTGACTCTCTAACCAAGCAGTGTGGCTTGGCCTGTTGAGAAGGGGGTATGGGTGGCGCCCAGGGCTAGGTGGGCAGGAGAATGGAAAGGAAATAAGGGAAAGAGAGAGAAGAAAAAGCAAAAACAACAACAACAACAAATAAATATGGTGCTGGGGAGCTGGCCATTGAGGGCAAGCCTGAATTGGGATGGCAGCAAAGTAATGTGTATCTCACCAAGCAGGGAGGCATGGCTGGGGAGCTGGCCATTGAGGGCAAGCCTGAGCTGGGGTGGCAGCAAGGTAATGTCTATCTCACCGAGCAGGGAGGCATGGCCTGTCAGGAAGGGGCAGAGGCAGTTCAAGGACTAGATGGGAGGGAAAAGGAAAAGGGAGAAGGAGAAAGATAATAAAAAATAAAAAATCTTGTGCTGAGGGAGCCAACCTGTGGGGGGCAGTGTGCTCCTGGGGAGACTGTGTGCCAGTGGCTCTGCAGCTGAGCAGTACAGCACAGCCCATCAAGAAGGGGGAAGGGTGGCTCACAGGGCTAGGTGGATGGTAGAAAACAAAGGAAGGAAGGAAGAGAGACAGAAGAAACAAAAACAAAAAAAAAGGAAAGAAAGAAAAGCAAAAACAACAACAAAAAAAATGAATTGCACTAAAGGAGGCTGCCAGTGGGAGTGGTGTGGACCTGGGGAAGCCATGTGCTGGTGGCTTTCTGTCTGAGCAGCATGGCACAGCTTTTCCTGATGGGGCAGGGATGGTACATGGGGCTAGGTGGATGGGAGAAAGGAAAGGAAGCAAGGGAGAGAGAGACAAGAAACCAGGGGGAAAAAAAGAAGGAAATGGCTCTGAGGGAGCCTACTGATGGGGTGGCAAAGCTGTGTGCTAGTGGCCCTCTAGCCAAGCAGTATGGCACAGCCTGCCAATAAGGGGCAGAGGTAGCTCATGCAGCTAGGTGAGCAGGAGAAAGGGAAGGAAGGAAGGAAGGGAGTGAGAGAGACAGTAAACCAAAAAAAAAAAAAGAAAAGAAACTGTCCTGAAGGAGCCTGCTGGTGGGGTGGCACCGACTGGAGAAGCCTTGCGCCAGAAGCTTTCCAGCCAAGTAGTGTGGCACAGCCCATCAAAAGGGGCAGAGATGGCACACGGTGCTAGCTGGGCAGGACAAAGGAAAGGAAGGAAGTGAGAGAGAGAGAACAAACAAAAAGCCAAAAAACCAATAACAACAAAAAAGAAAAAATGGCACTGAGGGAGCCAGCCCGTGGAGACACGGGAAGTCCCAGTGGCAGTGAGCTGGTGTCTCTCTGCCAAGTGACCATGGCCCATTGAAAAGCAGTGGAGGCCACATAGAGGGAAGAAGGGTGGGGGGTGGGAAGTGTGTATCCCTGGTTACCAGGTGCTCTGTCTCCTACTGGTAGCTCTGTGAGGTTGCCTTCCCGTACTCCCTGTCTGCAGTTCTTGATGGCTGAGGCTCAAGACTGCAAACTTGTGCCACTTTAGCTGGTAAAGGACCTCCACTCTGTAGCTCTCCTTGTTCTCTGTTCTCTATCAGTTTCTTATTCCATTCTGTGCTTGATTGAGTTCCTTATCCCTTCATTTGATGCTTAGTTTTCCAGGATTGACATTTATATCTATTTTACTTAGTTCTTCATGTCTTTGCTGTACAGGGACGGCATGGTGGTCTATAGTGACATCTTCTAAACTGATTCTTAATACTGTACATTCTAATTCTTGTCTATTAACAACTTTTGTTTGAAAATATAATCTATTTTCTTTGGATAGCAGGAGAAAAATAGAGTATTGTAAGCGAACAGGAAATTAAAAGCAATTGAACTAGAAGTAAAAAAATATTTTTCCATTCATATTACCAGATTTTGTATTTTAAAATGCAAATGCATTCAGAAATCTTGTGTAGAAGTTATCGTGATTACTTTATCTAATCTTTTCCTGATACCATAGAAAATTCAAAGGGAATCAATAAACTGAATGGTTTCCCAGCTAGTTTTTTTTTTTTTCCTCCTATTAGGCATTTGCTGAGTTGACAGAAAAAAATCCATCATGATTTTAGCTCCAGCAAATGAAATGACAGCTGTGACAAACCTGTCACAGGAACCAAGGAAGCTGAAGAACGACAGGAAAACTTTAAAGGGCATCCTTCACAAGGGGTGGCAATGGCTTTCCTTCTTCATGATAATCTTTTCTTTTTCTCCACTGGAGGATGAGCCAATTATGATTAGAGCTCAACAGAAAGGGGCTCTATACCTTTGATCATGAAAAGATTAATCACCATTCTGCTGGTGATTTTCTGTGGTTTGGTCATATCAATTATTTATTTTTAAAGTGTGAGTTTGTCATTTCTTACTGAAATGCTGGCTGCACAGATTGGTATACAGCGGAACAGAAGAGTAGGATGGTGGCTGAGCAAGGGGGCTGTCCCTTCATCAACATGAATACAGCAGACCCTTGTTTGAAGAAAAAGGAAGCTTGGAAAATGGTGTGCTTTTATACATTCAGTTGATACCACCTAGGACTTGAGCCTTAAACTCCTTAAACATATTATTTGTAGCATCCATTATAATGCATTTAGAGCAGTGGTTCTCAGCCTCGGCTGCACTTGTGAATCACCTGAAGAGCTTTTAAAAAATACCGAGGCTAACCCCACCCTTAGAGATGCTGATTTAATTGGTCTAGGATAAGGCCCAGGCAAAGATATTTTTAAAAACCACTCCAGGTGTTTCAAATGTGCAGGCAAAATGGAGAACTACTGATTTAGAGGGTGGATGACCGCTTTCGAAGTGCTTTTAAAAAATGAGATATATAGAATATTTTAGAGGCCATATTAATTCAAAAAGACTCTGAAGTGGGTCCCAAAAATATATTCTGTCCAAAGATATTTTTAAAACTCTGCAAATTATAATGAAATACAAGAAAATCAAAATAAGAGTGAGGTACCATTTTTCCCCCACTGGCAAATTTTTTAAATTAAAAAAATTTGCCAGTGGGGGAAAATATGTGCAAATGGTGATGCTGATATAATGCTCATTGGAGTGAAAATTGGTGCCTGTTTCCTGAAGGGCAATTTAGCAACATCTATCACAATTTACCCTGGTGGTGTAGTAGTTAAGAGCTACAGCTGTTAACCGAAAGGTCAGCAGTTCGAATCCACCAGGCGCTCCCTGGAAACCCTATGAGACAGTTCTGCTCTGTCTGGTAGGGTCACTATGAGCTGAAATCGACTGGACAGCAATGGGTTTTTGGTTATCACAATTTACAAGTCTCTAACAATATCCATGGGTCTAGCAGTTTCACTGCTAGGATCTTACTGGCAAAATTTCACCAAGATAAAGGTTTAGGAATCTTCATTGCAAAATGTCTTTGTAATACTTCACCACTGGAGAAAATCAAACGGTCCATGATACCCAGACCCAGTAGAAAATCAAAGGATCCATCATACAGGGTACCACTTAGGTAAAATTTAATACATTAAAAAAGATGGGATACTATGGAGACAATTAAAAAGAAGGTTTTCTATATATCCTTCTATATGTG
The DNA here is from genome assembly GCF_030014295.1 of Loxodonta africana. Lineage (NCBI taxonomy): Eukaryota > Metazoa > Chordata > Mammalia > Proboscidea > Elephantidae > Loxodonta > Loxodonta africana. The sequence goes on along the minus strand of NC_087367.1, from coordinate 46,732,355 downwards.
CTGACACCAAAAGATCTCCAAGATGTATAATTAGGTTAAAAAAAACCAAGGTGCAGAAAATTCTGTAGAGTATGACCCTGTCTGTGTAAATTTAAATAAATATAATTTAAAGTAAATGTTCACAGGTGCATGTTTTTTATTAAAGTATATGTAGTAGAAAAATGGACTTCAGGAGATATAAGAAACTAATTTTTATTTTGTATTTTTTTCTACTGTTTGAGTTTTCTAACCAAGTACATATATCCTACAGTTATCTGGATGGTGAGAAATGTTCCTCTTTTTTTTTTTTTTTTTTCCTGTATATTTCTCCTATTTTAAGCAACATAATATAAATTTTTAAAGCAAGGAAACCAGGAATAAGTGTCAAAAAGTATAAAAATAAGATTAAACGTGAGTAAAATTGAAACACAAAACACTTGTCATAAGGACTGTCTGCTGAAGCTGGGTTACACGTTTGGCTATGATTTCTCCAGCAGCCAATAAAATAAAAGAAACACTGTCCAATTAATTACATGATCCACAATGTCTGTAAGATATATAAGAAACCCAACACTTCATGAAAGCTGAATACAATTTTGTTGGTGGATCATTGTAAAATGGTGGGAGAAGCATCAGAACCCATCTAACTAACTTCAGGGAGGGAGGGAGGTAATGACCAAGATCAGCCCAAATCTGATCCCCGTGAGGTGGAGGTCAGACATTCCTCCACTCTCCAAACTTTTTACCACTTCTGACACCAGCTGTCCCTCCCACAGCACTGTCTACTTCTCTTCTGAGTTGGGCAATCCATTGCAATAAGCGTACAGAATTCATAGATTATATTTACAGTTAAGTGGTTTATTAAAGGAAGTAACTGCGTACAACTCAGGATCAGGATCAGGGAGCATGTAGGCGAAGTCTGGAAGGCTTCCCCAAAGAGGAGAGCACATCCCTCTTTTTCTCAGTGCAGGATATCTGATTTTTTTTCAGCTATGTTGGTGTTAATTCCCTGGTCCTCCAGATGTCCCAGTCTGCATTCTAATTGCTCGAGTCTGCTCCTCTGACTTCCTATTGTGTTGTCTAATTCTGTAATTTTATTGTTAATCTTTTGGATTTCTACATGCTGTCTCTCTATGGATTCTTGCAACTTATTAATTTTTCCACTATGTTCTTGAATAATCTTTTTGAGTTCTTCTACTGTTTTATCAGTGTGTTCCTTGGCTTTTTCTGCAGTTTGCCTTATTTTGTTTGTGATGTCTTGAAGCATTCTGTAAATTAGTTTTTTATATTCTGTATCTGATAATTCCAGGATTGTATCTTCATTTGGGAAAGATTTTGATTCTTTTGTTTGGGGGGTTGGAGAAGCTGTCATGGTCTGTTTCTTTATGTGGTTTGATATGGACTGCTGTCTCCGAGCCATCACTGGGAAACTAGTTTTTCCAGAAAATCCACTGACTGGGACGCTGGCTCCAGGCTCCGAAAGCAATCGCTGCTTCCCTGTATTTGTTCGTTTTCCGTCTCTAAATCTGTGTTTGTTGTTCAGGGTTTGTAGATTGTTATGTATGTGATCGATTCACTTGTTTTTCCGAGTCTTTGTTGCAAGAGGGATCCGAGGTAGCGTCTACCTAGTCCGCCATCTTGGCCCCGCCTCCCACAAGTTCTATTCCTAGCTTTTTGAGGAAGTGCCAAATTGATTTCCAAAGTGTATGTACCATTTTACATTCCCACCAGCAGTGTATAAGTGTTCCAGTCTCTCCACAACCTCTCCAACATTTATTATTCTGTGTTTTTTGGATTAATGCCAGCCTCATTAGAGTGAGATGGAATGTCATTGTAGTTTTGCTTTGCATTTCTCTAATGGTTAATGATTGTGAGCATTTCCTCGTGTATCTGTTAGCTACCTGAATGTCTTATTTAGTGAAGCACATGTTCATATCCTTTGCCCATTTTTTAATTGGGTTATTTGTCTTTTTGTTGTTGAGTTTTTGCAGTATCGTGTAGATTTTAGAGATCAGCCACTGATCAGAGATGTCATCAAAGCTATAAATCTTTATGGAAGCAGACTGCCACATCTTTCTCCCATGGAGTGGTGGGTGGATTCAAACCACCAACTTTTTGGTTAGCAGCCAAATGCTTAACCACTGCACCACCAGGACTCATTTCTGCTGAATGGTACTGTTTTTAGCTGTAACAGCTGTTTATTCTTTAGCTAATGTTGCTACTGAGCACAGGCATCACAGATCCTATTGGTAATGCTGAGGCCTGGGTACTAGAACTTAACATCTGTCATTGTCCAGAGAAGACAACAACCTTCATTGCCATCCTCCCCAGAAAATGGATTCCCTAGGGCATGCATCTCTTCACCTTTCTCTCTCTCTTCCAAACCAAAGTCACCTGCAAAGCATCTAATTGGTGGAGCCAAGGTCATGTGACTCTGCCCTAGCTGCAAAGGAGATTGGGGAAAACGGGACAGGTCTCATATTGTGGTTTGTAATACCGGTGTCAGGGCAGTATATTCAGAAGATGCAAGTTGGCAAGAAAAAGTTCTAATGTCTACCAAGTTTCCAAAGCAGATCCAGGATGAGGGTCCACACTCAGACTCTAATAGGTCTAACACCACTGAGGTGCTAGGCGTTTATGTTTATGCTTTGCATTATACTCCTTGCCTTGCTACCAGAAAGTTAGGCTTACACTTTGTCTTAATTTTAAGATCTTTATCAGCTCTATCAGACCATGCAAACAGGTAAATAACATAAGCTAAAGGTTTGAACGTGGCCTCAGATGTTGATGGGTCTTTAAACATGACAAAAAATATATCCGAGATTAAAATTCAGTGTGTATTTGTTACATATGTATTTACTGCAGTAAAAAAAGAAGAAAATGGTTTAGAAATAAAATGCTTATATTTTACATGTGCATGGAGAAATAAAGCAAATGTGGCAAAATGTTAATACCTGGTATGTTTGAAATTTTTTCAAAATGAGAGTTAAAAAAACCAATGTATACTAAATTCTGGAAAGAGCCCAAATGTGATTCACCTGATGAACAGATAAATAAACTACGGTACAACGCACCGAAGAATACAGGAATGTGCTAATACATTCATCAATACTGATGAACCTCAAAAACATTAAGCTACGTGAAATAAGCCAGACTCACAAGGCTGTATCCTGTATGATTCCATTTATATGGTGTTCTTAAAAAGGCAAACATTTAGGGGCAAAATACAGATTGGTGGCATAGGGGAACGTTTGGGATGATGGACCTGTTCTGTATTTTGATTGTGGTGGTGGTTACATGATTGTAAACATTTGTTGAAACTCTCAGAACTATACACCTACAAGGGTGAATTTTAGAATATGTAAATTATACCTTAATTTTAAAATTTGAAAAAATTTCAATGAATGACACCTGCATTCATTTATTCAACAAATATTTATTGAGTACCTACAATATGCCAGATACTCTTTAATGACCATATACTTAAGAAAACTAATCCCAATGTAGATAATGCATTAGAAATACTCCAAGTTACTCTACCAATTCCTTAAACTTGATTGACAGCCAAACATGATGCATGAAGAACTTTAGCATGGTGGGAAAAGGTGGCAATAGTTTCTTTAATCCATAAATGACAAACTACTGAAGGTTGGCGTGAAGATATGTTGCAGCCAATGAATTTGACACCCCCCGGAACACCGATTCAGAAAGTCAATTTTAGGTGATAATTGGCTGTGTAAAACTCACATTTCGGCATGAGTAGGCCTAGAATTTCTGGTGGAAAGAACTGGGAGAAGGAGTAGTGAGGGAGGTTAGATGCCTAAGCAGTAAGGTAGAGAAAAGAGAGCATTGACCTAGGAGGTCAGGAGATCTTGCTTGTCCTATCCCTGTCTTACGTATACACCTTTGGTCAAGGTAACTTTGCCTTTTCAAACACGTCTCCTGACCCATAAAATGAATGGGTTGGAAAGGTGATCAATCAACCTAGAGCTCTTTCCCTGATCACCTGCGTGATCTTGGACAAGTCACTGGACCTCTCTAGGCTTTAGTTTCTTACATATCAAATAAGAGATTCAGATGAAATGAGTATATTTTATATTTTGAGTAATGTAGTTTAATCTATCTATTACTGTTGGGATAAAGTTCAAATTTCTTAACAAAGCCACATATAGGGTGTGCAGACTCTGTTTATGTAAACAATTTGAGTCATCCAAAATCTGTGTGTCAGCACCATTCTGATGTACCAATCGCATGTGATCCCACACAAGAAGTACTACGTTTGCCATCAGGACTGACCTGCTCACCAGACTGCCATTCTAGATCCAGGGCCTAGCCCAGAAGCTCTGGAACAACCCCATGGATATATAGGCCAGAGTTTCTTGGGGCATCTGGTGAACCCTACACATGAGGTGGAGAATTAGAGAGTGCTCCAAAGGAGAGAACAGGCTACAAGGTCCGTGTGGATCCCAGTCTGGGCTCTGGGCATCCTGCCCAAACGGTACTGCCACACCTACAAGAGGAAGACAGAAAATTTCAAGGAAGCCCTTCAAAGCATGCGTCCCCTGAGGCATAGATCCTGAGAAGGGGAGCCATTACCCCATGCCTAAGGGTGGAGGTTTTCTGTAGTATGTTTTACAAGCCTGTCAAATCCAGAAGGACTGGAACCTCCTGATAATATGTTCAAAGTACGTGAGAAAAGTCTTCTCTCCTTGCTTCTAAGGAGCATTCTGGCTGCAGGCTGTGTTTTTAAGATAAACCTGGGATCTTTAAATCTGTCTTCTCTTTCTCTCAAATCTAATCACCAGAAACTTCAAAATAAAAGATACTAACATCCCTCAGGAATAGAATACATGTTCTAGATCTGTTCCCTTCTTTCTTGAGTCTGGGGAGGAGTGGGTAGTTCTTCATTCTGAGTTCTTACGGGGGAGGTCTGAAAAAGGAAGGTTGGTATTAGCCCTTTTCTTTGCCAGTCCAAAATCAATGATAGAGTTAGACATTAGTTGTGAGAGTATTTCAGCAAAGCCCTTATTCTCACAAATAACTGGCACTGTTTTCTCAGCATCTCTGTCTGTAAGGTTTCTTTCCTCAAACTGTTCAGCTGTTTCATTTCAAAGAGTAGAGGTTAGAGACCACCGTACTCCCTCTCCCAAACCCTGTCTTTGGAGGGGCAGGTTAAGAAGTTCGTCTATGATCAAGTCCTGTGGAAAAGAACTCCTCACTACTCTCCATTAAGTGTCCTGTTCATTCACAGTGCTTGACAGAGAAAACCTCCAATTACAATTCTTTGCTTCTCATTTGGGCTTCTGTCCTCTTAGAGTGAATGCTATACAGTAGCAAGCGTGGAAAGAGCCTCATGATCTAATAATGCAAGATAGCAGACTATCCCTCAATTCAAGCTCCCTTCAGTACTCAATGCAATGGCATGGCCTACCCTTTGAAGCATTGTGTGCTCCTAACAAGTTTTCTGAGTCCATGTGCTCACAAATGACAGAAGTATACCATGGCAAATTACCAAGAAAGCCTCCAGCCATGTCTGCAGGATTCACCAAGGGTCCCTGGCACACCACCATTAACTACACCCGAGAGTAAAACCAAAAAAACCCAAACCCAGTGCAGTCGAGTCATTTTGAGAGTATGAAGCAACTGTGAGAATGAAAGCCAAATGTTAAGAGTGGCAGGTCAGAAAGGTAGAAGGAGCCAAGGACATGATGACTGTGGTGGGCACTGAGCTTCGCTACCCTGATCCACTTCCAGACTGGAGTCTGTTATCCCCCACTGCTGGGAGTGTGGCCAGCTGATAGCCTTCAGCTGTGAGCCCTCTCTGGGAATTGCCCTCAGCTGAAGATGGCACCCCTTCCAAGGTCATGCCTCCTTCCTGGTGGGCAACCGACATCCAGTGACTGGTTTTTGAGGGAGTATAAAGGCCTGTTCCCTTGCCTCAACTCCGAAAACTCTAAAAATCCATCACAGCTTCAGATCTCAAGTGATTGGCTGAGGTCCTCTTGTGAGGGCTCCACAGCCCAACTTCTCTCCAATCCTGCTTCCTTCCATTATCCCATAGGGACTGATCCCAAGAGAGCTCCCTGTGTGCATTCTCCACCCCAGAGTTGCTTTCCGGGCAACCGAACCTGCAGCAATGACTTTGCACAGCTGCTGCACCAGTCTACCTCTGGACTTGTTGAGATTTTTAAAAATGTTGGATAAGCCACTGCAACTGGATTTCCCATATATATAGTCCAAAGCAATCCCCATCTAAGACAGAAGGGTATCTCATATTTTGAAATATAGTTTTAAAATCTAAATTAAGATTTGACTCCCGAGACTTAGCTTGGGTTGCTGAAGGCTAATGTAACAGAAGTGAAAGTGCTAGATTGAGAGGGAAACAGTCATTCGCATTTGATTCCTGCTTTGCAATATGAGGATGAGGACAAGCCATTCCCTAAAACTACAGGAAAGGGCAGGGCCTTGACATTTCTCACTGGAAGAGTAAAGAAGGATGAACTTCGAAGACACTTGGCTAGATTGAAACACAAGTATTGACTCTACCAAAGCTGGCAGCCCACATCGATGCAAATAGATGAAGGAACACGAAGATCTGGTCAGCAAGGCCCAGAGTTAACAACTCCAGTACCAGGGATTTAATGTTCATATGTGGAATTGTGTTGCTATTGACAGGCTCCTCAGGCATCATTAAGCCCAAAACAAAAACCAAACCCATTGCCATCAAGTCCATTTCAACTCATAGTGACCCTAAAGGACAGAGTAGAACTTCCCCATAGGATTTTCAAGGAGCGGCTGGTGGATGCAAACTGCCGACGTTTTGGTTAGGAGCTGAGTTCTTAACCACTGCACCACCAGGGCTCCCAGGCATCATTAGCCGTAGAAAATCCTGATGACTAGAGATGTTAATTAAAGAAGATTTCATCATTGGTGGGGGAGTGTAGGGGAGAGCTCCATAAAAATGCCAAGAAATGAGTGAAAAGTAAAAATGGAAGCAAATGATTTTTCTTTCTTCCCAGTGAACGGAAAATGAGGTTAAGTACAAACTTGATCTTCATAAAATTTGAAGAAAGTAAATTCTAGGTAGAAATCAAGAGCAAATACAGGTCTCTTAAGGCTACAGTAAAAAAACAACCTAAGTGTCCATCATTGGCTGATTGGATAATCAAACTATGATACATACACACAATGGAATACTACGCAACGTTAAAGAATAACAACAAATCTGCAAAATATCTCAACGTGGGTAAACCTAGAGGACATTACACTGAGTGAAATAAGTCAATCACAAAAAGACAAACATTATGTGAGATCACTATTATAAAAAGTCAAGAAAAGGTTTGCACACAGAAAGCAACGTTCTTTGATGGTTACCAGCGATAGGAGGGGGAGGGAGCGAAAATCACTAACTAAATAGTAAACACATACTTGGATAAGGGGAAAGGCAATACACAATCAGGCAGAGGTCAGCAACACATGACCAAGGCAAAGTAAGGCACTGGCAGGCAAATACTATTGCATACACAATCCTGCAATAACGTAACAACAAACAATAATTTAAGAGTGGATACATAGGTAGGTATGTAAACTGAACAAGTGTAGGAGTCACCCATAAGCATATACATATAAGTATGTGCTGCCAGCATATCAATGTATACAGTAGAGTGCACAGGGGGCAAAGTTATGAAAACTTTTTAGCCATAACCAAACACCTTGAGGGACTGAGTCACTGGGCTTGAGGGCTTAGGACCATAGTTTCAGGGGACAGCTAGGTCAGTTGGTATAACATAGTCCATAAAGACAAGGTCCTACATCCTACTTTGGTGAGTAGCAACTGGGGACTTAAAAGCTTCTGAGCAGCCATCTAAGATACAACTATTGCTCCCTTCCTGTCTGGAGCAAAGAAGAGTGAAGAAAATCAAAGATTCAAGGAAACAGTTAGTCCAAGGGACTAATGGATCACACAAACCAAAGCTTCCACTAGCCTGAGACCAGAAGAATCAAATGGTGTCTGGCTACCACTACCGGCCACTCTGATTGGGATCATAAAAGAAGGTCCTGGACAGAGTGGGAGAAAACTGTAAAACAAAATTCAAATTCATAAAAAAAACCAGATTTACCAGTCTGATAGAGACTGGTAGAACCCCTGAAACTATTGCCCTTAGATACTCTTCAAACCTGGACCTGAACCCACTCCTGGAGATCACCTTTCAGCCAAACAACAGACCGGCCCCTAAAGTGAATAATACCCTTGAGGAACCTGCTCCTCAGAACAATCAACCACACAAGACCAAAAGGGCAGCATTTTCCCCAGAACAAAATTCAGAAGCCAGGAAGGGGCAGGAAAGATGGGCTAATGGGAATGGGGAACCCAGGAAGGAACTGGGGATTGAGGGGATTAAAACTTACGTCACAAAATAAAATGTGTATAAATTGTTGAATGGGAAACTAATTCGCTTTGTGAAATTTTACTCAAACCACAAGAAAATGTTCCAAAAAAAAAAAAAAAAGACTACAGAAAACCTGAAACTGATACTCTGCTTAGTGTCTCAACTAGACGTATTGCTCCTATGTTGTTTAAGGTAAAGCCCAGAGAGTACAAAATCAAGAAAAATAATATGGCAGTCGAGAGGGCTTGATCAACCCACACCCATTGATGTTGCATCATTCCAAAAACCACCAAACCCAGTGCCGTCGATCAATTCCAACTCGTAGTGACCCTATAGGACAGAGTAGAATTGCCCCATAGAGTTTCCAAGAGGCGCCTGGCGGATTCGAACTGCCGACCCTTTGGTTAGCAGCCATAGCACTTAACCACTACACCACCAGGGCTTCCTGTTGCAACATTACTGGTAGATTATTGCCGTCTCTTTCACATTTTAAAGTTGGTACATCTAACTCTTCAATAAGACGGTCACTGACGTGAAAATGAGAAATGTGTACTTGGTTCATACAGCTTTTGACTTCAGAGACATTTTCCTAAGTAATTTAAATCTAATGACTTCTCAGACATTTGCTTGTCTTGAGGCTGGGACGGTGACAGGAGAAGTACATCTGTCACGTCATGAAAGCCCCAGCAAAAGCAGGGATTCAGGCTTTAATTTCTTGCACCTGGTATTTCTAGCATATATTTCCTTTCTCATTTGTCTGCTTTACCCAGACACACACTATATTGATAACAGCCACATTTAGCACAGTGATTGCAGTCGTTTAATTGAATGCAGTACAGTTCAAGTCACATTATACTCAGGCTAGTTGCTTGATCTAGGGACCTCCAGGGAACATTCAAGAGCAGCGAGAAAGGAGATTGCTGAGAAGGTAGATGTTTGTGGAATTCTCTTGGACCTAGTATTTCAAAGCATGGGGCATATTCCCTTCTTTGGATGTGTGGTCTCCTTCCTAGTAGCTGAATCCAGGTTTTACTGCAACAATGTACTCAGCTTAAAAAAAAAAAAAAAGAAAAAAACCCTTAATTTCCCAGCCTCCCCTGCACCTAGTAGTGGTCATATGACACAGTTCTGGGAAAGAGTTTGAAAGATTTTAGGCTAGAGAATTGACCCTTCTAGCTAAGGGTTGTAGCTGTGGCTCGAATCTGATTTGCAGATGTGTTTTGCTTGGCCCATAGAAATTTCTTTTTTAAAAATTGGTAAGTTCTCATAAAAATCCAGATTTCTAGATCTCTAAAAATATCATGAGATACTGTAGGTCTTGCACTCTCACGCTGCAAAAATGGGCTGCAATTTAGTGATACCACAGTCCCCAGCTCTTCTCACTGTTTTATCTCTGCTTGTCTCACCCTATAGGCATCTGTCTTATAACATCTGCCCTGAACCATAGTCTGTGTCTCTCTCACTCTTTTTTCCCTTTCTCTGTTTTATGCCATGTCTTATCTGCCTGTGCCTCAGCTATGGGTGACTGCTGCATCCCAAACCTTACACACTTATCAGGACTAAATTACCATACCCAAGGAGGGCTTCCTCAAAGCTGGGGCATGTGTGAGGGAATGAATGGGATTACTGTTCGGTAACTTTAATATTTTTAGGTAAGCTAACAAACAGTTGCCTCCAAGTTGACTGCAACTCATGGCGACCCCATGTGTGTTAAAAACTGTGCTCCACAGGGTTTCCAAGGCGGCGAACTTTCAGACAGCTCTGGGTGAGTTCAAACTGCCAACCTCTGCAGCTTAGTAGTCCAGCGCTTAACTGTTTGTGCCATCCAGGAACTCACATAAATAGCTATGAAAACATATAAAGAGCATGTTTTTTGCACCCTTATTAGCAGGAGCTTTTTGTCAGAGGGCTGTTGCTGATATAGCTGGAGATAGCTGATGAAATTCCAGAAGGGAGCCCAGTACGAAAGAAAAGAAAGTTGGGATTGGGAGGGAAGAGTGGACAGCCTGGAATTTATTGATTGATTTTCTATATTTTTATTTATTTACTTAAAACAAATCAATTTAAACACAGTTAACATTTGTTAAATGCTTACTGTGTGCTGGGCTTTAGTTTGTTTTAAAGCTGTAAACTGGTTAATAAATTTACAAGTAATAGTAAGGTCATAAGACATAAGCAAAAACACAATATGGTAATATGTAATTCTTATCACGCCCAGTCAAACAGGAAGACAGTGTATATGATGAGGGCATTTGAAGCATGTCAAATTTTGAAAGTAACCTACTTAGCAAACACTTAAGTATTTCTTCACTACAGAAGTTAAGAAGTAGGTGTATGTTTAATGGTAGCCCTGAGGATTCCTACCCTTTGGACTTCATTCAGAGGAGGGCACGTTGCTGTCTATTGATTGCGCAGCATTCTGTGGTCTGTACCCCTGTTGCCATGTTGGAGAGTCCAGTTAAAGCCAATTGGAAAGAAATATACTAGCCTAGAAGATACTCATCAGTTCTCATTTGTTTAGTGACCAGCGCATCTATCCTGAAACCAGCAAATCAAGCATGCTTTTAGTTTTAAAATTCTCATTGTCTTTCCTCCCAAAGATGATTTTTGTTTAAATATTCAATGATTATTTAATCCCTATTATAGGCTCTACGACATTGCCTGGTGTTAAAGCAAGACTCTTCTGATCATGATTCTTCTGGTCTCCTCTGAACTCCTTCATTGAATGGGGTTTAAAATGTGGTTTTTTTACAGCTACACATTTGTGGATATAAGCCACCCATCTGAGTTAGCAGATTCTCCATCTCTCTGTCCTGGCAGTTTGTCCACATTGATTTTCTCTAGCCTGGTAAAGTATCTTCGAGTAGCATGCAGTCAAGTAATTCCAACTAGTCCATCTTTGCGGACATCATGGGAAAGGAAGTCTCCATTTAGTCTTTCAATTTGGATCAAACAATTCAACCTGTAAAATGTCCCCTTTTCCATTCTTGAGCAAATCCTTTATCTACAAAGATCAAAGATTCCACCTATTCTTTGAGTGACTTCCTCCCGTTCACATGTTGAAAGAATCTCCTTTTATTGGTTTCTAAGACACTTGCAAGGCACTCTTCAAAGTCTTTCTGGTGTAGTTATTATTCTCCTCATTTATAATTTATTGGGTGTCTTTATCCTTTCCACATGAGCTCTTTTGCCAATTTGTTAAAAATGCCCTATTTTTTTCTCTAGTAATTTATATGGCTCTAACAGTTCTCTTTTTAGTTTCCACCCCCAAACGCTTGTTATTTTTATTTCTTGGTACATACTTTTCATGGAAAGCGGGGAAAAAGTATACAGGATTTTCTTGTGGGTTATTGACTTTTTAAAGTACTTCCTTTTAATTATCTCCTAAATGGGGCCTACATTTATCATATTTCCCTTTTTAAAAATCTAGAGTGCATGAAATGGGTTCCTTGGTTTTCCTCTGCCTCATGAGGATGTAGAATTTAATTATGTTATTAATTCTTACTGAGTGGCTCACCCACAGCAATCCCTAGAGTCCATTTCTGATCCTGTTTGGAAAGAAATCCCACTCTATTTTTTGTTGTTAAGGGTTGTAAAAAACATCCTCAAATTATTAATCCCTCCCCCATCTCTCATCCTGATTGAGCAGTTGGTCATTTATGTTTGGATGATGAAAGTCTTGTTATTATTATCTAGACTAATATTTTTAGTTTTTCCAATTCTTTTAACATTTTCTGTCTTATCATACTACTCAGGAAATCTATAATATACATGTTTCTGGATATAGAAGTTTTAACATGAAATGTTTTAACAATGGAAAAGCTTTTACGTGAAAACGTATAACACAAATTGCTGCTATGCAATTTATTCAACAAATACTTTTTGAGTGTCTACTCTATACTGGGAAAACCCTGGTGGCATAGTGGTTAAGAGCTATGGCAGCTAACCAAAAGGTCAGCAGTTCGAATCTCCAGCATGCTTCTTGGAAACCATACAGGGCAGTTCTACTCTGTCCTATAGGGTCACTATGAGTCGAAATCAACTCAACGGCAGTGGACTTGTTTTCTTTCTTTTACTATGTACCAGTTCTAGGCATGGAGGATAAGCAGGGAACAAAACCAAAGTCCATATGTTTACATTCTAGTGAGGGGTGGGGTAGGCAGACAATAAAGAAATAATTCGTGAAATGTTGATAAGAGCTCAGAAGAAAAATTAAATAAGATGATCATTTACAGCAGTCTTTTTCCATCAGTTCCACCAGAGAATTAAACACTCATGCCCTAAAAAAAAAAAAAAAAAAGCCCTAAAAAAAAAAGCACCTGTTATATACAATGAATTAACTTCTATTCAACTGGAAGGATATTAGCTATGTACCACCCTTGGGAGGCATGAAAAAACAGTCAATGACATGATTTTATGTAGGGAAATTCTCTCATGGAACCCTGGTTGAGAAAGGCTGGGTTAGAGAGCACCAGTTGCTGGAGGAAGTGCTTCTCTGGATCATTTGACCAGGGAAGGCCCCTGTGAAAAGGACTCCTTTGAGTAAAGACCTATTCAATGAGGAAGAGAGGGCCCTGCAGGTACCTGGGGGATGAAGAGTCCATCCAGAGAGAGTAGCGTGTTCCTGGGACCAGAGTTGGCTTGGAGTATTTGAGGAAAAGTTAAGAAGATAATTGTGGCTAGAGCTAAGTTATCAAGGTAGGGAAAAGGTGGTGAGGGGTAAGAATGGTGTGATGAAACATAGCAAAGACATGATTTCAGTTCAAGTCAAGTTAACAAAGGTTTATTGAGCTCCAACAATGTGTCATGACCAGGGCGATAGCTTAATTTCAAAGATGAATCAAGCATGTCCTCTACCTTCAAGCAGCTTCTAATGTAGATTATATTGCACAATTTAGACTAAGCAAGTACAGTGTGTAATGCTATACCATAGTAATAAGCAAAGGAGTGTCCATAGGTTGAGCTCTCCTGGAAGCAGAACTGAGCCAAACACTCAGGGGCAAATGATTTGTAAAAGAAGTGCTCCCAGGAGAAGTCGACAAGGGAGTGGGCCAAACAAACGTGCTATTTCAAGTAACAAACTAGGCCTGATCCTGTGGGGAGCTCTATAGTGTCAATTATCCCTCAGAGTTTGTCACACTTTGAGGTAAAGGAGCTGGGATTTTGTACATGTACATCTGCCTTTTTGGTCATTGGTTATGGGCTCTCCAACAGGGCAGTGTACACTCTCCATACGGGCAAGGTGGCTCCAGTGTCAAAGGCAATCCTCTGAAGATTACAGTAAACAGAACTGAGGCTGGGGGGTGGGCACACAGAGCTGGTGAAGGGAATTCCAGTGGATCTGGGTGGGGCACCAACAGTGTCTTAGTCATCTAGTGCTGCTATAACAGAAATACCACAAGTGGGTGGCTTTAACAAAGAGAAATTTATTCTCTCACAGTCCAGTAGGCTAGAAGCCCAAATTCAGGGTATCAGCTCCAGGAGAAGGCTTTCTCTCTCTGTCGGCTCTGGTGGAAGGTCCTTTTCATCAGTCATTCCTTGGTCTGGGAGCATCTCAGCACAGGAGCCTCAGGTCCAAAGGATGTGCTCTGCTCCCCACACTACCTATGAGGTCCCCCGTTCTCTGCTTACTTCCCTTTCCTTTTATCTCTTGAGAGATAAAAAGATGATGCAGGCCATACCCCAGGGAAACTCCCTTTCCATTGGATCAGGGAGGTGATCTGAGTTAGGTGGTATTACAATCTCACCCTAATCCTCTCAACATAAAATTACAATAACAAAATGGAGGACAACCACAGAATACTGGGAATCATGGCCTAACCAAGTTAATACACATATTTTTGGGGGGACATAATTCAATCCATGACAAACAGTGTCCATCCCGGGGCTGACAGAGCTGCTCAACCCGGAAGGTAAGGCTAGAAGGATGTGCAGGATATGAAGGATAGTAAATTTCCTAAGGAGTCCCTGGGTGGTGCAAACAGTTAATGTACTTGGCTGTTAACTGAAAGGTTGGAGGTTTGAGTCCACTCAGAGGTGCCTCAGGAGAAAGGCTGGGTGGTCTACTATTGAAAAATCAGGCATATAAAACCCTATGGAGCACCGTTCTACTATGACATACATGGAGTCACCATGAGTCAAAATTGACTTGATGACAATCAGTTAATTGGTTACGCTTCCCAAATGTGGAAACAGTGCCTGTTTGCTTGGCCCTGTGCCCTTAGCATCTAATCTGGTTTTTACCCACCACAGAGAATCCCCGACAAGTACCTTTGAACATTAACATTTAATTCTCTGAGTGGGAATGAATGCATGCATCAAAGCCATCCCAGGCCCAGGAATTAGTCCCGAGAATTCTTAGGAATTATTGGGTAGAGGCCACATGCCCCAGTATTATGTCTTTGTAAAATGTGCTGAGCTCTTCTGCATGGAAATGGCAAGCTGGTGGCACGTAAACTTGATTACGTATAAGCGAGAAATAATACATTTAGGGACAAAAAGCTAAAACCGTTTGGGGTATGATGTATTTTATTAAAAGTTATGTAGAAAAAAATCAGTGAAAATAATCTCTTTGTTTTCAAGAAAGATTTAGGTGTGCCAGTGGCTAATCTTTCATGAGTTGGTGTGAAATCACATACCAGAAGGGATATGTTATCACAGAGAACTTGCTTCAATGTAAGAACTGGATGGGTGAGTGACACTAGGAGGGTGAGCTCTAAATCAGAGTTGTCCCAGGTACCAGGCACGATGGGAAGGTGATCTACTGGGTGCCAGTTCTGATTTTTGAAGTGCGTTGCCAATAACACTGTGTTGAGAAGAGTCTGAGGTCACATCCAGGTTCAGGAGTATAATATTAATAATTGCTGTTCGTTAGTTGCTGTCGAGTCAATTCCGACTCATAACGACCCCACGTATGCAGAATAGAATTGCTGCTCCATAGGGTTTTCAAAGTTATAAACTTTTGGAAGTGGATTGCCAGGTCTTCCTTCCGAGGCACTTCTGGGTTGGTTTGAACCACCACCCTTTCAGTTAAAAGTCCAGTGCCTAACGATTTGTACCACCCAGGGACTCCTATATTAATAATAGGTAACGTTATTACTCTGGTGGCACAGTGGTTAAGAGCTTGGCTGCTAACCAAAAGGTCGGCAGCTCAAATCCACCAGCAGCTCCTTGGAAACCCTGTGGGGCAGTTCTACTCTCTCCTGTGGGGTCGCTATGAGTCAGAATCCACTCAACGGCAACAGGGACTTAACATTTATTTAGCACTTTCTTGGCAGTTTGAATCCACCAGCTACTTCTTGGAAACCCTATGGGGCAGGTCTACTCTGTTCTTTTGGGTCGCTATGAGTTGGAATTGACTTGATGGCAACAGATTTGCTTTTTGGGGGTCTATATAACAAACTGAGGCATTGACGGTTTAGTGGTAGAATTTTTGCCATCCATGCAGGAGACCCCAGTTTGATTACTGGCCAATACACCTCATGCACAGTTACCACCTGTCTGTCATCTGTCAGTGGAGGCTTCATATTGCTATGACACTGACCAGGTCTCAACAGAGTTTCCAGACTAAAACGAACTAGGAAGAAAGGCTTCCAAAAACCATCCAATGAAAACCCTGTGAATCACAGCAGTCTGATCATGGCGATGGTGCAAACCTGGCAGTGTTTCATTCCACTGTGCATACTGTTGCTGTGAGGCAGGGGCTGACTCGATGACAGCTAACAACAAAAACGTGCCACACACTGTTCTAAGTATCTTATATTAATTAGCTCATGAACAACTGTATTAGACAAGTACCTGTTGTTGTTGTTAGGTGCCGTCCCGTCAGTTCCAACTCATAGTGACCCTATGTGCAACAGAACGAAACACTCCTGGGTCCTGTGCCATCCTCATGATCATTGTTATGCTTAAGCCCATTGTTGCAGCCAATGTGTCAATCCATCTCATTGACAGTTTTCCTCTTTTTTTGCTGACCCTCCACTTTACCAAGCATGATGTCCTTCTCTAAGGACTGGTCCCTCCTGATAACATGTCCAAAGTACGTGAGACGAAGTCTCGTCATCCTCCATTCTAAGGAGAATTCGGGTTGTACTTCTTCTAAGACCTGCGCTGCTATTATTTCCATTTCACAGATGAAAAAACTGTGCAAACTATTCATCCCATTATCTTCCAAGGGCCAAATAGTCCAGGCTTATACAGCTGGGAAGTAGAGGATCTGGGGTTTTAACCCAGGTTACATGGTCCACCACTTGTCTATCAGTTTGTAATATTGTGGTGGCTTGCATGTTGTTGTAATGCTGGAAGTTATGCCACAGGTATTTCAAAAACCACTCATGGTGGACAGATTTCAGTGGAGCTTCCAGACTAAGACAGGCTGGGAAGAAGGACCTTACTTCTGAATCTTTTACTGGGAAGAAAGATTTACTTCTGAAAAAACTGGCAAGTGAAAACCTCATGGATAGAGCAGAACTTTGTCTGATATAGTGCTGGAAGATGAGCCCCTCAGGTTGGGAGGCATTCAAAATATGTGTGGTGCGACCAAGTGGGATTTATACCAGGTATGCAAGGTTGGTTTAATATTAGCAAAACCATTAATGTAATCGGCCATAAAAATAAAACAAAAGAAAAAAACCACATGATCTTATCAATTGATGCAGAAAAGGCATTTGATAAAGTCCAACACCCATTCATGATAAAAACTCTCAGCAAAATAGGAATCGAAGGAAAATTCCTCAACATTTTTTTTATACAAAGCCAACAGCCAACATCACTCTAAATGGAGAGAGCCTGAAAGCATTTCCCTTGAGAACGGACACCAGACAAGGATCCCCTTTATCACCACTCTTATTCGACATTGTGCTAGAGGTCCTAGCCAGAGCAATTAGGCTAGACAAAGAAATAAAGGGCATCCGGATTGACAAGGAGGAAGTAAAATTATCTCTATTTGCAGATGACATGATCTTATACACAGAAAACCCTACGGAATCCTCCAGAAAACTACTGAAACTAATAGAAGAGTTTGGCAGAGTCTCAGGTTATAAAATAAACATACAAAAATCACTTGGATTCCTCTACATCAACAAAAAGAACATCGAAGAGGAAATCACCAAATCAATGCCATTCACAGTAGCCCCCAAGAAGATAAAATACTTAGGAATAAATCTTGCCAAAGATGTAAAAGACCTATACAAAGAAAACTACAAAGTACTAGTGCAAGAAACTAAAAAGGACCTACATAAGTGGAAAAACATACCTCGTTCATGCATAGGAAGACTTAACATAGTAAAAATGTCTATTCTACCAAAAGCCATCTATACATACAATGCACTTCCGATCCAAATTCCAATGTCATTTTTTAAGGTGATAGAGAAACAAATCACCAACTCCATATGGAAGGGAAAGAAGCCTCGGATAAGCAAAGCATTACTGAAAAAGAAGAAGAAAGTGGGAGGCCTCACTCTACCTGATTTTAGAGCCTATTATACAGCCACAGTAGTCAAAACAGCCTGGTACTGGTACAACAGGCACATAGACCAATGGAACAGAATTGAGAACCCAGATATAAATCCATCCACATATGAGCAGCTGATATTTGACAGAGGCCCAGTGTCAGTTAATTGGGAAAAAGATAGTCTTTTTAACAAATGATGTTGGCATAACTGGATATCCATTTGCAAAAAAATGAAACAGGACCCATACCTCACACCATGCACAAAAACTAACTCCAAGTGGATCAAAGACCTAAACATAAACACTAAAACGATAAAGATCATGGAACTAAAAATATGGACAACCCTAGAAGCCCTAATACAAGGCATAAACAGAATATAAAACATTACTAAAAATGACGAAGAGAAACCCGATACCTGGGAGCTCCTAAAAATCAAACACATATGCTCATCTAAAGACTTCACCAAAAGAGTAAAAAGACCACCTACAGATTGGGAAAGAATTTTCAGCTATGACATCTCCGACCAGCGCCTGATCTCTAAAATCTATATGATTCTGTTAAAAGTCAACCACAAAAAGACAAACAACCCAATCAAAAAGTGGGCAAAGGATATGAACATGCACTTCACTAAAGAAGATATTCAGGCAGCTAACAGACACATGAGAAAATGCTCTCGATCGTCAGCCATTAGAGAAATGCAAATTAAAACTACGATGAGACTCCATCTCACTCCAACAAGACTGGCATTAATCCAAAAAACACAAAATATTAAATGTTGGAGACGCTGCGGAGAGATTGGAACTCTTATACACTTCTGGTGGGAATGTAAAATGGTACAACGACTTTGGAAATCTATCTGGCGTTTTCTTAAAAAGTTAGAAGTAGAACTACCATACAACCCAGAAATCCCACTCCTCGGAATATACCCTAGAGAAATACGAGCCTTTACACGAACAGATATATGCACACCCATGTTTATTGCAGCACTGTTTATGATAGCAAAAATCTGGAAGCAACCAAGGTGTCCATCAACGGATGAATGGTTAAATAAATTATGGTATATTCACACAATGGAATACTACGCATCGATAAAGAACAGTGAGGAATCTGTGAAACATTTCATAACATGGAGGAACCTGGAAGGCATTATGCTGAGTGAAATTAGGCAGAGGCAAAAGGACAAATATTGTATAAGACCACTATTATAAGATCTTGAGAAACAGCATAAACTGAGAAGAACACATACTTTTGTACGAGGCGGGGAGGGAGGGAGGGTGGGAGAGGGTTATTTACTGATTAGTTAGTAGATAAGTTTTTTTTTTTTTTTTTTTAGTAGATAAGAACTACTTCAGGTGAAGGGAAGGACAATACTCAATACACAGAAGGTCAGCTCAACTGGACTGGACCAAAAGCAAAGAAGTTTCCAGGATAAACTGAATGCTTCGAAGGTCAGCGGAGCAAGGGCAGGGGTTTGGGGACTATGGCTTAACGGGACTTCTAAGTCAATTGGCAAAGTAATTCTATTATGAAAACATTCTGCATCCCACTTTGAAGTGTGGTGTCTGGGGTCTTAAATGCTAACAAGCGGCCATCTAAGACGCATCAATTCTTCTCAACCCACCTGGATCAAAGGAGAATGAACACCAAGGTCACACGATAACTATGAGCCCAAGAGACAGAAAGGGCCTCTTGAACCAGAGACTTACATCATCCTGAGACCAGAAGAACTAGATGGTGCCCGGCCACAACAAATGACTGCCCTGGCAGGGAACACAACAGAGAACTCCTGAGGGAACAGGAGAACAGTGGGATGCAGACCCCAAATTCTCATAAAAAGACCAGACTTAATGGTCTGACTGAGACTAGAGGAATCCCGGCGGTCATGGTCCCCACACCTTCTGTTGGCCCAGGACAGGAACCATGCCTGAAGACAACTCAACAGACATGGAAGGGACTGGACAATGAGTTGGAGTGAGATGCTGATGAAGAGTGAGCTACTTGTATCAGGTGGACACTTGAGACTGCGTTGGCATCTCCTGTCTGGAGGCGAGATAGGAGGGTAGAGAGGGTTAGAAACTGGCAAAATCGTCATGAAAGGAGAGACTGGAAGGAGGGAGCAGGCTGACTCATTAGGGGGAGTGTAAGCGGGAGTATGGAGTAAGGTGTATATAAGCTTATACGTGACAGACTGACTTGATTTGTAAACTTTCACTTAAACCACAATAAAAATTATTAAAAAAAAATGCGTGGTGAAGAGTTGCCTCCTCAAAGTTGAATTGACCTTAATGACATGGGTGGAGTCAAGCATTTGGGACCTTCACTTGCTGCTATGGCACAACTTAAAATAAGAGGAAACAGCTGCAAACATCCAATAGTAATCAGAACTTGGATGTAGGAAGTATGAATCTAGGAAAATTAGAAGTCATCCAAAATGAAATGGAACTCATAAAGATTGATATCCTACGCATTAGTGAGCTGAAATGAACTGGTATTGACCATTTTGAATTGGATAATCTTGTGGTCTACTATGCTGGGAATGACAAATTGAAAAGGAATGGTGTTGCATTCATTGTCAAAAAGAAAATTTCAAGATCTATCCTGAAGTACAATGCTATCAGTGATAGGATAATATCCATACCCCTACAAGGAAGATCAGTTAATACAACTATTACTCAAATTTACATGCTAACCACTAATGCCAAAGATGAAGAAATTAAAGATTTTTACTAACTTCTGAATCCTGAAATTGATCAAACATGCAATCAAGATGCATTGAGAATTACTGGTGATTGGAATTAGAAAGCTGGAAACACAGATGAAGGATTAGTAGTTGAAAAATATGGCCTTGGTGATAGAAACTATGTGGGAGATTGCAAGATAGAATTTTGCAAGACCAATGAACTATTCATTGCAAATACCTTTTTCAACAACATAAATGGTGACTACACATGTGGATCTTGCCAGATGGAATACAAGGGAATCAAATCGACATATGTGGAATCTACATATTTGGAGACAATTGAGACATTCGGTATCATCAGTCAGAACAAAGCCAGGGGCTGACTGCAGAACAGGCTATCAATGGCTCATATGCAAGTTCAAGTTGAAGCTGAAGAAAATTAAAACAAATCCGCAAGAGCCAAAGTACAAACTTGAGTATATCCAGCCTGAATTTAGAGACCATCTCAGGAACAGATTTGATGCATTGAACACTAATGAAGGAAGACCAGATGAGTTGTAGGATCATGAATAAAGGATATCATATATGAAGACAGCAAAAGGTCATTAAAAAGACTAAAAAAAAGACCAAAATGGATGTCAGAAGAGACTCTGAAACCTGCTCTTGAACATGAAGTAGCTAAAGCAAATGGAAGAAATGATGAAGTAAAAGAGCTGAACAGAAGATTTCAAATGGCGTGGAAGAAGACAAAGTAACGTTTATAATGAAATGTGCAAAGACCTGGAGTTAGAAAACCAAAAGGGAAGAATATGCTCTGCATTTCTCAAGCTGAAAGAACTGAAGAAAAAATTCAAGCCTCAAGTTGCAATATTGAAGCATTATAGGGGTAAAAAATTGAACAACCCAGGAAGCATCAAAAGATGATGGAAGGAATGCACAGAGTCACTGTACCAAAAAGAACTGGTCGACATTCAACCATTTCAGGACGTGGCATATGATCAAGAACCAATGGGACTGAAGGAAGAAGTCCAAGCTTCACTGAAGGCATTGGTGAAAAACAAGGCTCCAGGAGTTGACGGGATATCAACTGAAACATTTCAACAAACAAATGCACTGCTGGAAGCACTCACTCATCTATGCCAAGAAATTTGGCAACAGCTACCTGGCCAACCAACTGGAAGAGATCCATATTCATGCCCATTCCGAAGAAAGGTGATCCAACAGAATGCAGATATTATTGAACAATATCATTAATATCATAATAAGTAATATTTTGCTGAAGATAACTCAAAAATCGTTGCAGTAGTACATAGACAGGGAGCTGCCAGAAATTCAAGCTGGATTCAGAAGGGGATGTGGAATGATGTCAGATGGATCTTGGCTGAAAGCAGAGAACACTAGAACAATGTTTACCTGTGTTTTATTGACTATGCAGAGGCATTCGCCTGTGTGGATCATAACAAATTATGGATAACATTGCCAAGAGCAGGCATTCCAGAACACTTAATCATGCTCATGAGGAACCTGTACATAAAGCAAGAGGCAGTCGTTAGAACAGAACAAGGGGATACTGCATGATTTAAAATCAAGAAAGGTGTGTGTTAGGGTTGTATCCTTTCGCTATATTTAATCTGTATGCTGAGCAAATAATCTGAGAAGCTGGACTATATGAAGAAGAACAGGGAATCAGTGTTGGAGGAAGACTCATTAACGTCCTGCCATATACTGCTGACACAACCTTGCTTGCCGGAAGTGAGAGGACTTGAAGTACTTACTGATGAAGACCACAGCCTTTAGTATGATTTATATCTCAACAGGAAGAAAACAAAAATCCTCACAACTAGACCAATAAGCAACATCATGATAAAGGAAGAGAAGATTGAAGTTGTCAAGGATTTCATTTTACTTGGATCCACAATCAACGTCTATGGAAGCAGCAGTCAAGAAATCAAAAGATGCATTGCATTCGGCAAATCTGCTGCAAGAGATCTCTTGGACGGGTTAAAAACCAAAGATGTCACTTTAACGTCCTTAAAGACTAGGGTGTGCCTGACCCATGGTGTTTCAATGCTTCATATGTGAAAGCTCGACAATGATTAAGAAAGACGGAAGAATTGATGTCTTTGAATTGAGGTGTTGGTGAAGAATATTGAATATACCATGGACTGCAAGAAGAAAGGAAACCCTGGTGGCGTAGTGGTTAAGTGCTATGGCTGCTAACCAAAGGGTTGGCAGTTCGAATCCGCCAGGTGCTCCTTGGAAACTCTGTGGGGCAGCTCTACTCTGTCCTATAGGGTCGCTATGAGTCGGAATCGACTCGACGGCACTGAGTTGGGTTGCCAGAAGAAGGAACAAATCTGTCTTGGGAGAAATACAGCCAGAATGCCCCTTAGAAGCAAGCATGGCGAAACTTCATCTCGCTGATTTTGGACATGTTATCAGGAGGGACCAGTCCCTGGAGAAGGACATCATGCTTGGCAAAGTAGCAGGTCAGGGAAAAAGACGAAGACCCTCAATGAGATGGACTGACACAGTGGCTGCAACAGTGGCTCAAGCATAAGGGCTGTGAGGGTGACACAGGACTGGGCAATGTTCTTTCTGTTGTACCTAGGGTTGCTATGAGTCATAACTGACCTGACGGCACCTAACCACAACCACAACCACACCACCTTTCGATCGTCATTTCACTCTCTTCCCCTCTCACACCTAGTTAAACTATTTTCTCTTCCCCAATGTTCCATGCTTTTGTACTTTTTATATGGCCTATTCCCCAGGTCTGGAATACCCTTAGCTGGCAAACTCTTACTGGTTCTTTGGAATTCAGTTAAGGCATTACTTCTTGCAAAAATTCTTCCCTGATTGCATCAATCAGAAGTGGTTCTCCTTCTATGTCCTTTCTTGCGGTGCTGAGTGCCTCACTTGTAACACAATACTTTTTTAGTCTTGAATTGTGATGGCTTACTTTTCTTCTAAAATGAGCTTAAAGACAGGGCTCATGGAATGTGTTTATTGAATGAATGAGATCTGATCCCTCACCTTATGCCTACTCCTAATTATCTGTGCTGCCCTCCAAAGGCTACCTGCTTTTCCAGCTTCAAATCTGTACTTGTAAAACACAAGGGTTGGTTGGACCATGTGGAATCTCCAGCTCTGTTATCATGTTCTTATACCAGTTTGGAATTTCCCAACATTTTGTTCAGTAAGAACTTTTTCCATTTGTATTTATGTTGTTTATCATACGTATACAATATGATGTTACCTTACATAAGACATTCTTTTTCCTTTGTGGCTAAGCTTGCTTAGTGTGAACTCTTCATCTAAAAAATAAACTTCTTGGGAGTGGTACACAGAGTTTTGACTGTATTTATAATGTTTTCTTTCATGAGTTGAAGGGGAGGGCTATAGAAGGGTATATTGTATTATTACCTACACATTTCTTAAGTCTGAAATATTTTTTTAAAAAGTAACAACCTATAGAGACTATAAAGAAAATCATTTCATCTCAGCTATGCCTTGTGTTTCATAGCAACCCTATAGGGCACTGGGTTTTTGGTTATGCCTTGTGTGTTAGGTTAAATCTAAATCTGTATAGGATTACACTGGATGACAAAAATAGCAAGTTATTAAAACGCAGCTAAAATCCATTGCTGTCAAGTTGATTCTGACTCATCGAGACCCTATAGGACAGAGTAGAACTGCCCCATAGAGTTTCCAAGGAGCTCCTGGTGGATTTGAACTGCTGACCTTTTGGTTAGCAGCCATAGCACTTAACCACTATGCCACCAGGGTTTCCAAAACACAGACACATAAATATAAAATGTCATGGAGAGTAAATTTTTGGATAATTTGTGAGTCTTTGTGAATAAAATCAATTACATTTAGAGAAGCTGTTTATTGCTAGAGAGAGAGAAAATTAATTAGCAATTATAAAGGAATCTATGGAGGTTTTGCTCACAACAGATCAATGGGCGGATTTCTGGGGAATTGGCAAGTTGGTGGAGTGTTTATATCTTATCTTTTTTTTCTTTTCAAATATACCCAGACCTCTTACTGAGCAATTTCTGGGGGGACAAAAGTGCTTGCGATCACTCATGATTTATACCACATCCTAACATAGCCATTTTCTGAGATAGACTAGTCAAGTCACATATGTGAGGCAAATAGGTTGAGAAACAGAAAACGAACGAGGGCCTGGATGTCCTTTTTACAAACTCATATCCTCAAGTATGCATCTCTTTGTTTCCGGTTGCCTTTATAAAGATGACACCCATAAAGAGAAAAACAAATGTTTTTTTTCCTAGTTAAAAATTCATATAATTCATATTATTCAGGCTAGTTAAATACCAGTGAAATCCATCCTTACTTTATCCAATAGGTAGAGGTACAAGTGTGCAAGGTGAAAAATATTCTTCCTCTGTTTGGATGCTGTGAAATACATTTTTAAAAGCATCAGAGCAGGAGAGGAGCTAGTTTGAAGGTTCACACACTGGGCTTCCATACTTTTGGAGTCACAAGTAAAGTCACTTTAGAAAAAGCTGGCTGTTGTTAGCAGAGCGTTCTGAGGTGACCTCACTAATTGAGTTAAAAACTGAGTCACACTCCACTGCATTACACATCATTCCATAGAAAAACTCTGTGCAACCACAGCATTCCGATGTCTTATTAAAAAAAAATAATAATAATAACAGAATTTCATGCAATCCCAGTAAAGAGAACTGAGAATCTCTTAGAGTTTTTTTTTTAATTGAATGGCCCTCCTATATTTAGCCAGCATGGCAAATAATAGCATAGCTATTTTACTTGAGGGCTTGCCCATGTGTAGATCCTCTCTATCAGGAGGTCCAGTTTGGACTCCCATTTAACCAACACTGACTTCAGAATTGTTACATGAGAGAGGTAACAGGAGGCTCTGGGGTGGGTCCTGGGGATCTGCATTTTAACAAGTACCCCTGGTGACTCTGCTACACACTTTGGGAAAAGCCTCAGAGAATAACTGTTAATGATATTCAACCAGGAATTTGCTTTTGGTAAGAGGGGCATAGAATAAGTGCAGATATCACTAGAGAGCTGGTCAGCTTGGCGTAGTTAACAAAGATAATAGGTTCTTTTTGAAATATTTAGCTAATCAACTAGAATGAAACTGAGTTGTGGACCTGGCTTTTCAATTTGTACCGCTGAATTGTCTTTGGCGTATTTATGTCCTATGAATTATTTTTGGTCTTATCTATTCTCATGTATTATGTGGAAAATGCCCTCTGTTTTCACAGTCTTCATGTCATTAGTGATCTGTGTTGCAGAGCTGACTTTTCCTTGTGAAAGAATGACTCTACTGATGTAGCAACTTATGCAGGTGTTCTCACACATGCTGGATAGGAAATCACCTGTGGAGTCTTTTAAACCTATAGCTACCCAGATTCCACGCCTCACCCAAATCAGAATCTCTGGGCACAGGGACCCAAAAATCTATACCCTTAAAAACCTTTACTGTACAGTCAGGCTTGAGAACCACTGCTTTAATGATAAACCCAAAACCAAACCCGTTGCCGTTGAGTCAATTCTGACTTATAACGACCCTATACGACAGAGTAGAACTGCCACATAGGATTCCCAAGGTTGTAATCTTCACAGAAGCAGGTTGCCACATCTTCTTCCCATGAAAACGGCTGGTAGGTTTAAACCACTGACCTTCTGGTTAACAGTTGAGCACTTTACCACTGAGCCACCAGGACTCCTCCAGTTTAATGCTCAAACCAACCCAAACCAAACCCATTGCCATCGAGTTGATTCTGACTCATAGCGACATTAGAAGACAGCAAAGGAAATTTTCTTTGAGACTTCAAATGTATTTTTCTTGGTCGGACATCTGTTTATTCCTGCTGTAACCAGAACTAGTGCGGTATTGATTTAATGTGTTCCCAGAAACTCTGAATTTTGTGCTATGCCTGCTCTGATACTGAGCAATATGATGAACAATGTCTGAGGTTACCAGTTGGGCTTCACTTCTAGCGCTGATAAGACACACTGACAAGGATGAAGTTTTCTCTAAGTGGCAGTTTAGTCCCCTTGATGAATAATGAGTGATAACTGCTTGAAGCAATGTGGTGGAATACCACACCACCTGGTCTGAAGGTTTTGGAGAATTTAGCATTTAGACTTTCGAGCCACATCAGTACAACACCGGGTAATAAGAGTTTGGCTGTGCTGAACCACAAAGCTTCTAGATGGCCAGTCTGTACACTAAGTTCAGGTCAAGTTTGAGAGATGGTGGAGGCAACGGCCTTCTTGACATCCTGACTCTGGAATTACAGAAGAGCATCTGGAAAATATTCAAGACTTCTAAGGCAGGGTTAGTTTACAACCACTCTCGCTTCTGCTGCAACCATTAGGTCCCTGCATGTTTTTCCTATACTCGAAGCTCTCTTCCTGAACTTACCCTTGTAGTTCTCTGACAGGCTGTAAATTCCATAAAGTAGGGGGGACTTTATGCCAGAGTCTGGCACAGCGGCCACTCAGAAACACATGCCCAATATTTTAGAACAAAGACAGTCCTGTTATCTCCAAGGATCATACAGTCTCCATTTCTACTTTCCACACTCCAACCCCAAGTTGGCATAGGTTGTTGTCCCTTAGCCCAAGGTGGGTGGTGTGGAAATTAAACACAGCAGTGAAAGGTCAGGGGTTCCAATCCACCAGCTGCTCCTGGGACAAAGCAGTCTGCTTCCCTAAAGATTTACAGCCTTGGAAACCCTATGGGGCAGTTCTACTCTGTCCTGTAGGGTCGTATGAGTCCAAATCGACACCATAGCAGTGGGTTTGGTTAGCGGTTTTTTTTCCTCAGCTGGTGCCCAAACTATGAGCGTCACCAGGACACCCCGTGCTTAGTCAGTCACTGGAATGCTCTGCATCACTGGAGGAAGAGGTCTCAAAACTTGAAGATAACATGGGGCAGGTGCAAAACCGAGGCTTTCTGACAGATGTCCTTAAAATCTTGCTCCTCAAGGGTGGTCCTCAGACCAGGAGCATCATCACCACCACCTGGGAGCCAGTTAGAAAGGTGGAATCTCAGGTCTGTACCCCAAACTTACTGGATCAGAATCCGCAGTTTAACAAGATACCCAGGTGATGACTATTCATATTAGGATTTTAGAAACTAACAGATGTAGCAAACTATCAATCGAGCGCTTCTCAGTCCCCGAACACGCAGGCTCAGTCTTTTGTGCACACCTCGCACCCCCTGGGCGCTGTAGCAACCTAACCCCCAGGGACTTTGGAGCCGGCGCTGCTGAGGGCAATTTAGTGATTGGCTGGTGTGGCCACGTGACCGGCGCTGGGCCTGCCGTGCGAGCTGATTGGCTCTCGCGGACGCTGACGGACAGGGCCGGGGCGGGCCAGAGCCTGGTCGGAGGGGCGCGCGCGAGGGCCAGAGGGGAGAAGGCGCGAGAGCGCTAGTGCGCGTGCGCGAGCGGCGGGACTTTCTCTCGCGCCCTCGGAGGAAGCCAGAGCGCTTGTCCTGAGGTGAGCCACGCCGCAGGGCTGCCGGTCCTGCCTCACCTTCGCTGGGTCGGGGTGAGCGGGATGGCAGGGTGGGGCGGGGCGGGGGTAGTCTGTGGCTAACCCGCCCCCCGGGAGCCCCGCTTCTGAGGTGGCCGCAGACCCAGGCTCAGCCACCCCTCGGTGCCTCGGTTTCCCTTTCGTACCCTGTTACGCACCTCTACACCCTCCCCACCGCGGAGACTGGGCCCCCCGAGGGGATTTGTCCACCTGGCAGCGTCGCCTCCGCCTTTGTTTCCCGCCCAGAGGGATGCTGGCATCTGCCCCTTCCCCAGGTAAAGGGTGCTAGTGGTGAGGTGGGGGCGTTCCAGGCGCGGACCCGGACTCGGGCCCAGCAGCAGGTAGCTGTAATGCAGCGGGATTCGGCACCTGGGAAAACGAAGGAAAAAATGTAGTGTCACGTTAAAGTGGCCAAGCCCTTGGGACTCGAACCTCTGAAGCCCCGGGACCCGCACTGATCCGGAGGCTGTGAGCGACGCCGAATCGCAGGCGCAGCTGTGCAGAAGCGCTCTCTGCCCCGGTGCGGGCAGGGTGGGGGCGGCGTGACCCGGGGACCGGGCCCGAGTGCCGCCTGAAGAAGCTTCTCTGCCCGCTGGACCTGCAGGCGAGCCCCGGGCCCAGGTTCACCGCAGTTGGGCGCTCTGAGTGGGCTGAAGGGACCAAGAGATTCGTTATAGGGGTAAAAATGGTCTAAGCAGCTGGGCGCTGGCGGAGCAGGTCTAAATGAGACGCTTAACTGATGTCTGACTGGTAAATTGTGAGGAAGGAAATGCCTGCAGTGAACTGCAGACCAGATCAGCACGCTGAGATTCTTCTTCAAGAAGACAGATTTTGTGTGCGTGTGTGTGGGGTAGGGGGTCGCTGTAAACTGAGGTTTTTCTGGGGCTGTTCAAGCGGGTAATTACTCATTTTCTGCACGTTAATGGGTTGTAGGGAGAGGAAGGCAGGGTCTAAATTAAGCCTCTTCAGAATTCCTCAGTTCTTTGAAAGTGTGTGTTTGAAGAAGACCTTTTGGCTGGCAAAAGAGGGATGTGTGGGGAGGGAATATCTCTTGTAAACCATGCTTTGAAAAGGGGAGGTGTGTGCAGGAGTTTAAGAGCAGATTAAAACCTGTCTTCTCCATTCCCCCAGACCTGCAATAGCAAGGGCATACTGTACATCCTTACAGTGAAACATAAAAAGTCCCTTCAGTTTTCCAGTGGTTAACTAGTGTTAATTTTACTGTATTCTGGAGTTTCAATGTAATCCACTAAGAAGTTGTTCTGGCATGAGATTGACAAAGATCTTTATTTTTACATGATTCCTTGGAGACATCCTGATACCTTTTCAAAGCCCTTTTATTCCTCTTCTCCCTACAAATTTGTTTCTTTAGGAAATAGTACGATTTTCAAACATCTAAGACATACTCCAGAAATGGATTATCCAATAAGCAAGGTACACACGGTTTTAGTTGTGCCTGCTTACTAAGCTATAGTCACAGTTTTACCTGTTTTTCAGCATATGGTGAAACCCCCGAGAAATTGTGCACTACTGATTAGTAAGTAAACACAATTAAGCCTATTGCACACCTTGTTTACTGTAATCCCGTGGGTACCTTGCTTACTGGTTAATCCACCCCTGCATCCTGGCAAAATGTCTACACTTGATAGGAAGTCAATTAGCTTGGCAAGTTAAAAAAAAAAAAAAGAGGGAGCACTTAACATTTTTTAGGGAGATGAGAACTCTGAGGTGAATGAATGTAAAAGGAGAAGTTACTGCGAAGCTCTGGCTGGCTCGGAGCATAACAACTGTCCCTAGTAAAGTGAAATATAGGTTGTCGGCTAATAGTTTGGAACACAAAGCAAATTATTGGGAATGACTTAAAATTTTACCTAAAATTTTTAAGTTGGTATTAATGGTGGGGGAAGGAATCCTGAAGGTTGAGAGAGGTGGTATCACTTGAAAAAGTATATGCTTTTAGGTCTAAAGAAAAAAATGTCATTTTTGTCATGCAGGCAGTCCCCTGATTATGAAGGAGTTCTGTTCCTAAATCTGTCTTTAAGTTGAATTTGTACATAAGACAGAACAGTTAGGTACGGTTTGTACCTAACGTCAGTTAATCAAACGTTTGTCTTAGCATGTAGTGTTCCTTTTCTGTACATAAACATTAAAGAATCATTTCCAGATAGACTAAAATATCTTTAACATGATAATATGGTAATAATAACAGTGTTTTAATGCACTTTGCAAAGTAGCACCAGTTTATTATTACGAACCTTTGTATATACCTCAAATTTTTAATATTAATAGGCTTTTCGGGGAATGGTTTGTAACTACAGGTTGTACATTAGTCGGACATTTGTAACTGGGGACTGCCTGTGAAAACTACACAAAGGGCATGCAGTTCTTATGTTAAGCCTACGGAAGGGGCTTTGAAAAGCTTGAAAAACACTGATCAGGTTAAGGAAGGGAAGCCAGGAAGATTGGCAGGCTGAGTTCATCTTGAGGGACACAACATCAGTGACCTATAACACAAGGTTTTATGCTTTGAATTAATGAAAGCTCACTAGTTTTACTTTCAAAACAACAACAAAATCATTTCCTTTCTGTCATTTCTGTCCCTTGGGCTAGGCACCAGGAGGATGGAGAGCGCATGAAAGAGATTAGAGTCCGACCTGCATGCCTAAGTAGTAAGTGTCCTTTGAGAGGGATCTGTGTCACATTGCGTAAATACAAGAGCATTCATGTTGAGAGGGGTCTGAGCACCTTCCTTAGGATGTGAGATGGAGTTAGATAGCAGAGCCACAGGTCGGGGCTGGGAGTGCTATTATCTGATACTGAAGCAGTGGGAGAAAAGGAAAGCCAGGAAATGTTGAATTCAGTGAGGCTCTTGCATTTGCAACATTGAGGAGGCATTTCCAGGCAGAAGTGCCTCATTGTTGGCTAGCCTGGCATTGCTTTACGTGGCTTCTGGATGACCTGCCAGTCACAGTGAAGGCTCCTGTGGAGGTTACATATCTCAGGTATAGCTTATACTTACGATGTGCTCTAGAAAAGAAAGGCTCACAAAAACAGAGATACAGGCTGCCATTCCTGTCACCCGTAGGCTTCCAGAAAGCAGATTGTGCCCTCCCTACCAGCAGGTGGCACTGCTGACTCTGGGAATTCCTGGAGGAGATGCAGTAATGGAGCTGGCAAACCAGCAGTGTGTAGCCTCTAGTCTGGAAGATCTTGAGAGGCTTTGTGAGATCTCTGTCAAAGAAAAGCTCGAAGAAAATAGTTGTGAAGGCCGAAGTGTTTACATAAGGTTGGAATAATGGGTATTGTGGGGACTGAGAGATGGTTGTGGTTACTTTGCATGTTTTGTCTGTGTGTGTGTGTGTGTAGTGGAGGAGAAGGCAGAATGTAACCTATTAAATATCATAATACAGGTTTTTAAAGCACTTTGCATAAATTGGTTAATTGAACGTGAAGTTGAAATCATGAGTCAAATCAAAATTCCCAGTAACTTCGTAACTCCTAATTCTTTGCATGTAAAGCTAGTCTACACACATGGGTGGGATTCTGGACATATAGGTGTGACTTTTAAACCTGATCAATATCCAGTAATTACATGCCCTGAAGATAGGGGTGCGAGTATTAGTAAAAATAATGTTGGTTAATTAGTCACTATTCTTCAGGGCTGGCACAGAAGGCAGGTCAAAGTCATTCTAAAATCAGTTTCTTCTAAAACTTGAAACTTCCTGATAAGTATGGATTTTCTTAAATTCTGTCCTTTTGAGATTGTATTCACAACGTAACTTGGTTCTTGTCCTGTCCTATTAACCAAACCAAACCTAGTGCTGTCGAGTCGATTCCGACTCATAGAGACCCTATAGGATAGAGTAGAGCTGCCCCATAGAGTTTCCAAGGAGCGCCTGGTGAATTCGAACTGCCGACCCTTTGGTTAACAGCTGTAGCACCTAACCACTACACCACCAGGGTTTGCCTGTCCTGTTAGCCGATCGAAATAAGACAGACGGACACCACACCACCAGTTGCAAGGGAAACAGGAAGTGGAAATTTGTTGCCTGCGCCGTCAAGGAGCAAGGTGGGGTCTAGTGACCCTAAGGCCACGTGCTCCCCGTCTAAGGGGCTGGGGAGCTTTTTGTTTCCAGTGGCATCGGGGATTGGGTTTGGTACTGGGAACTCTCTGCCCATAGCCCTCCCATGCCCATACTTGGAGGTCCGGATTTTAAATCATCTTCCGTTAGATGTGCATGTAGCGGGACCCTTCACTTCTAAAATGGAATTGGGTGAAATCATGGGCTGGGAAAAATCGTTCTTTCTGGTGATGGTCTGTCCGGGGTGGGTTGAAGGACTGACGTGATCTCTTCAATCTGCGCATGCTTCAAGGTGTAGCTTGGGCTAGTTCAGTGAATGGAGAGTTCCTGAAAAATGTTGCTCAAAACAAGCTTGTGGTTAGCAAGACAAAGAAAGGGGGGGAGGGCTGTTGATTGGGGTTTTCAATCCCCCCTCTAACAAAACAGGTTTCTTTTAATCTAAGAAGGGGTTTAGGGCCCAAGGTTTCTTCTTCTGTAGCTTCTTGCTGGCCAGGGGTGCTGGTGTAGAACTGGGCTCTAGCTGGAACCTGCTCGGGGAAGATGGGGTGATATCTGCATTGTAGCATCATTTGTAGGTGTAACTTCTGAAGCCTGGAAGACAAAAACATTACTAAAAGGTTAAACAAACAAGACCTGAATATAAGCAGCAGGATGACCGTGGCCAAAGATCTTAGAAGGGGAAGATACCATGTTAAATTCGGGAGTGTTGCCTTTACTATATCTTAGATATTTTGTGAATTTGGGCCTTGGTTGAACTTGTGTAGTTGTTTATTATGGAGGGACTTGAGTCCTCAACAAGGGGCCAGGAGCCCTGTTACTGATCCTGCCCCAGTTAGGATTAAACCCAGTGCCCTCTTTAGTCTATAACCTGAGGCTCACTGGGAGGCCCAGTACATGCAGACACTGGTTCCTGAGAGAAACAAAAATCCTAGGGAACATGGACCCGTGGTTGTGACAGGGCCAATGTAAGAAGCTGTCCATTCACAGCCAGGACAACGACAAGCCAGGCTATGGTCACCTAGGCATGAGCCAGACCCATACACTCAGACACGTCTACCGGGGGCACACAGAGATCCAGTGATGGCACAACCACTGAGGGTGGCACCAGCTCGTTCGAGCCAAGTGCTGCTCCACAAGTTCGGGGCCAGGGGACCACAAAGCCCAGGTTAGTACACTTGGCACTCGGGGCTTTGGGTTTTTTTGTGTGTGTGTGTGGCATTGTAAATGTGTTTCGGAGGTAAATGAGTGTGCCCAGGGGTATAGGCCCCATGTTGTTGGGCAAACAATAATCAAGGAGTAAATAAAAAGTTCTTGGGAAATTCTTGGATTTTTTCCTCAGTAGGTACCACTATGTAACAGACTTGGTTGGTCAGATTAGCCTGCAGATAAGTTGTCTCATTCTAATTATCTGGGGTTTTAGCAGCAGAGCCAGTGAGACTCTGGATTGTCTTGCACAAAGTCCTTATTATAATTAACGAAAGATGGGCCCAGGGGGAGACCCATCGCACGGGGAATCTAGTGGTGTTTTTAGGAGGTGGGGGCACTTGGATCGGGACTGCCTCCACATTGCCTTTAGTTCTGGTGGGAGGGGTGAAGCAGTCCCAGTGATCTTTTAAGTGGAGAGTATTTGAGGTGCTTATGAGATAATTATCTTGTTATTCTGGGGGCCCTGTTTTTCTTCTGGAGAGACGCAGGAAATAAACAAGGAGGATATAAGGCCGCATATAGGTGGTAAACTTGAACAGAGACATGAATAACAACCTGTACAATTGCCAGGGAACGACAGTCAACTGGCACAATTGTCTATCGCTTTAAATCTTCTGAAGCCTGACTTTTTCAATTGTTACTGTCTTGTCCATTCTTACCGTTCTGCAGGGCTTGTTGGTCGGTATCGTGAGTAGCAGCCGGCTCGATGGGAGAGTTGTGGATCTACTCTCCCTTTTTGGTGATCTTGATTGCAGTGCCGGGGGCTTGTTCTCTTGCCGGGTCTGTAGTGCTCTAGGTCTTGACACAGCGAGGGAGACTTCAGGTTGTGGAAAAGTCTGTCACGACGTGTACCTGTAAAGAGAGTCAAGCACCTCTTCCACAGAATACAAATATTGTTTAATAGCGAGTTAGCTTTGTGCATGTCTCTAGCCTCTAAGGTATCCTCAGGACCCAGAGTAATGAAGCTCTCCCACAAGTTACGGAGGAGGGGACGCCTATACATAAGCTCACAAAGGCTTACCTTAATATTGGTTTGAGGTGCAACCCTAGTCTTGAACAGAGCCAAGGGAAGGGTCTTAGCCCATGCTAATTAGGTTTTTCTTTTTTTGGTAAAGCTTGGCCCGGTGGGCTTCAATAGTCCAGTTTACCTTTTTCTTGTAATCTTTTTCCGGAACATATTCCTGGTACTTAGTCTCTTCTTATGCTTTCAAGATCTTATTGTCTCTCTCTTTTTTTTTTTTTTTTAAGTAGTGGTCTTTAATATTGAGAGGGACCTTATAGAATGACAAGCAGTGCAGAGCCAGCTGTTCATAAGACTCTAAAACCTGATCCAGTAGCAGAATAAATCAATATATTTACATTTAGGTTTTTCCTGGAAACCCAGGACAGTCCAGTCAGGAAACATCCCTCCTTTTCTTCTCTTTCTTTCTAATTCCTTCTCACATTTTTGTTTCCTCTTCATTCTTCTTGCTTCTACCCTTTTACTCTTCTAAGCCTCATCAGCTGTTAATCTTCCTTGTCCAGCCCCTATTTTTGTAACTATAAAGGTCTTTTGTAGCTTTTGGAAAGGTAGAATCAGTCACTATTCTTGGGGTCACCATTCTCGCTGCTCACTTGGCCTATAAGCTGGCCCTTTGGTGGCCTTGGGCCACTACTGCATCTTCTTGTTGATGTCCTTTGCAGGGTACCACAGCCAGAGCAGTGGAGAGTGACACCGCCTCAAGGAGTTATATAATCTGTTGGCCGTGTTTGATTTCTTTACTGACCCAATTTAAAAGCTCTCTTTACTTCTACAAAGTCTCATATACATGTAAAACTGACAACACGTACTCTGAATCTATATAGATGGTCACTCAACTTGGACTTGGCCAGCTGCAAGGCCTGGATCACCACAACCAGCTCAGCTTTTTGGGCTGAGTTTCCATTTGGGAGAGCGTTTGTCTTGAGGACCTCGGTGTGGCTGACAACTGCATAGCCCAGTCTCCTTTGGCTACCCTCGAGGAAGCTATTCCCACCTCTGAAGGTCTCTAAACTGGCATCTCTTAGAGGTTGATTTTGTGGGTCTGGAGAGCTGGCATGGACCAGGCCCACCGTCCAGACACAGTCGTGGCGGATGGAGTTTCCCAGTGACAGAGGGGAGGAGGGCTGGCTGAATCTGGAGTGGCAACAGATTGGACCGATGTGCTGGGATTCCCGACTGGGAGAGGTCTGGTATTGGGTACTTGGTACTCACTCTCTCTTGGGACACTGTCTTTGTCAGTGGCCCTCTTGCTCACAGTATGCACACTGGTTCTCTCCCAGCAGGGGTCAGGGCCAGGCCTCTCTAGGGTCCGTGGGTCTTTTCCTCTTATGAGGCCTATACCATTTCTGTACTGTTGTTGCTGTTGCTGGTAGGTCAACCTGGCACTTCCTGTCTTTGTCTTCTTCTCTGTTGTTGTAGGCCTTGAACGCCAACTCAACCAGGTGTTCGATACTCATAGTTACTCCTCCCTCTATTTTGTGAAGTTGGTTCCCGATATCCGGGGCAGACTGTCTTATAAAAATATTACTGACCATGTGAGAATTTGTTGGGTCTTTTGGATCTTGATCAGTATATTGTCTAAAGGCTCTATAACTCTTTCGAGGAAGGTTGCACTGTCTTCATCTTTACACTGGTTAATTTCATATACTTTGTTCTAATCTAAGAGTTTAGGCACTGCCTGTCTAAGGCCTATTAAAAGGCCGTCCTGATATCAGGTGAGCCTACCGTATTCCACTGTGTGATCGTGGTCCCAGTGGGACCTTGAAGGGGGAAGATGTCATCGACGACATCTTTGGTCCGTTGAGCATCATGTCGCCTCTGGACTTCTTCCCTAGCCTTGTCGTCTCTTCCGGCAGGGAAGAAGGTGCTTAAGAGAGATTAACAGCCTGCCCAGGTGGAATGAAAAGACTTAAAGATGGCAGTAAACAGTTCATACAGTTTTTTTGGTTTCTCTCGACATCTTGAGGTGTTATTCTTCCAGTTAATCAGGACCCCTGTACTAAAGGGAACTGGCCCCTGTTCACCACAGGAGTTGTTTGGTGGAGGAGATGCTGGCCGGGGTCTAGCCCTCCCTGTTGGCTCTGTTCTGGCTTTGCGGCACCCAGGGCCGCATTTTTCCCTCTGTAGGGTGTCCCCCGCCTCGTATGGGGTGATGGCGGGGAAAATTCCCAGGATATTTGAACTGCCTTCCCTGGTTAATTCTCTACCCTTTGTCCACACCTGGCACAGGTCCAGGAGGGAGCTGCACCCGCTGCTAGAGTTGTAAGGGCTGTTCATCATCATCCCTGGCGGCAGGACGGTGGACTTTTTTTTCTTTTACAATTACAACCGAATTTATCTCAGTTCTCTGAAGTATACCTTAAGGGTGAATGCTTTGGAATTTAGGATTATCCCTATTCCTACACCTACACACTCACACGAAGACACACAGACAAAGAACACCAGTTTTAAATGTATTCAGACAGAGGGATGCCCCCCACCAACCTAGAGGAGTGCCCATCAGGCAAAGAATACCAATGCAAAAAGGACGTCCCCTAAACTAAAAACCAAAACCAGGACTTAACCAGAAATCAGTGACCATAAATTAAATTACCCCTTTTCTGCTGTCGGAGAGCAGAGACAGAGAGAAAGAAAGGGAAAGAAGAAAAGAGTGTTCCAAAAGAAAGATCGTCGCTATGGCAGGGCAATCTCTGAGGGACTTGAATACCCTCTATCAACTACCCATTAACCTTGGGTGATCACAGATGGACAAAGATCGTTGCTGATGGCAGAGTGACCTGATACCCTTGGTTTCAGATGGGATGGGACCCCAGCTAGGCTGAGGATGGGTGGCAGTGGCCATGACCCCCACTTACCTTGTTTTACAACCCTTGGGGTCAGGCCTTAGGACTGTGTTGTCGCCACCCTCTTCTTTGCTTAGCTCTCCGTGGGGACTGTAACCCCCCTCAGGGAGGACTGTAACTCCCCTCAGGTGACCAGTGGAAGAAACTGGTGCCACATATGCTTTTACATTAATTCAGAGGACTTTCCCATCCAGTTTCGAGTTTCTGTTTCTGAGCTGAGGTGGGGACCCGGTGGACCTCATCCCAGGGCAGGGATCATGGTGGCCACCCGAAACTCCTTACCGACCAAATGGGGTTGGGGTGCACCTTAAGGGGTTGCGGGGGTCTGGATGCTCACCGCCCAGGTTTCGGAGTCCACAGGTCCCAGCCAGAGTCCCAAAATCTGTAACCAAACGAGGGTTCTCGTCCTGTCCTATTAGCAGATCGAAGTAAGATGGACGGATGCCACACCACCAGTTGCAAGGGAAACAGAAAGTGGAAATTTATTGGTTGCACAGACAAGGAGCAACATGGGGTCTAGTGACCATAAGGCTACGTGCTCCCTGTCTAAGGGGCTCGGGAGCTTTTTGTTTCCAGTGGTGTCGGGGGTTGGGTTTGGTACCAGGAACTCTCTGCCCATAGCCCTCCCATGCCCATACTTGGAGGTCCGTATTTTAAATCACCTTCCATCAGATGTGCGTGTAGTGGGACCCCTCACTCCTAAAATGGAATTAGGTGAAATCATCGGCTGGGAAATGTCGAGTCTTGGATGGGTTGAAGGACGTGATCTCTTCAGTCTGCTCATGCTTTGAGGTGTAGCTTGGGCTAGTTCAGTGGATAGAGCCACTACCTGCTGTGACGTCCTGAAAAATGTTGCTCAAAACAAGCTTGTGTTTAGCAAGACAAAGAAAGGGGGGATGTTGATTGGGGTTTTCAACAACCCAAAACTTGAACATCAGTTTTATTGACCTTACGAGCCAGGGTTCATTCGTCCATTCTCTCTTTGGAAATAACTAGGTGGCTGTTGTTTGAAATGAATTTTGTAGACATGATGTTTGAGGGAGATGGGTGCCATTGCCAGTGATGGGGAGGTCACCGTGTATAATGAGGCCCTCAGCTTTGACCCTGACCCAGGCAGAGTACACTGCTTTTGGTGGCAGTACCCCAGTCACCTGCTTCCTCTTGCAGTTCGTGTTCTGTGCTCAGGTTATTTGAGGTTTATTTCTGTCTGTTTTCAAATGAACTGATGAGCTTGTTTTACTACCGATGACGAATCCTAAAATTCTGCTGGTGCTAGCTCAACATTATTAGTCATTAAGGAGATGCAAATCAAAACCACAATGCCATACCACCTCACCTCCACTAGAATGAGTATAATAAAAAAAAGAGGAAAATAACAGGTGTTGGAAAGGATGTGGAGAAATTGGAACCCTCGCCCATTGCTGGTGGGAATGCAAGATGCCACAGTCACTGTGGAAAACAGTTTGGTGGTTCCTCAAATAAGTTAAACACAGAACTATCATATGACCCCGCAGTTCCAGTCCTAAGCATATGGCTGAAAGAATTGAAAGTAGGATGCAAACAGCAACCTGTATACCAGTGTTCACTGCAGCACAATTCACAATAACCAAAAGGTGAAAACAACTGAAATGTCCATCAGGAGGTGAATGGATAAAGAAAATGTGGAGTATACATAACAGTGGGCTATTATTCAGCCATCAAAAAAATGAAATCCTGATACATGCTGTAATGTGGATGAACCTGGAAAACATTATGCTAACACTCGATGGTACTGGGTAAGCAAGATAAGTCAGTCACAGAAAGATACTGTATGATCCTTCTTACATGAAATAGGCAGATCGTAGAGACCAGAGCTTATTAGTGGTTGGCAGGGGTGGGAGGGAGGAGAAAGGGGAAGTTGGTGCTTAGGGGCCACTGAGTTTCTGTTAATGGTGGAATAAACTGGAAAAGGATAGTGGTAATGATTGTGTGATGTGTTGAATGTAATCAATGTCACTGAATTGTACATGTAAAAATTTTGGGGGAAAAAAATCCTGCTAGTACTAGATAGCAGTAGTCACAACAGCTTGTTAACATTGCCTCTTTATGTGACCCCAGCTCTCTTCGCTTTTCTGAACCTCATTTTTCTCACCTGTCCACTGGGATTGGTGAAGGGGCAGGTGTTTCTAAAGATTCCTCCCAAGTCTGAAATTCTCTCATCAGGTGATTTGTGTAGATATTTCTGAAGCCTCTGGAAAATTCTCACTTAGAAGGCATTTTTATACTGTGTGTGTAGGGAGTCTTAGTCATCTAGTGCTGCTATAACAGAAATATGACAGGTGGATCGCTTTAACAAAGAGAATTTTATTCTCTCACAGTCCAGTAGGCTAGACATCCAAATTCAGGGCGCCGGTTTCAGGGGAAGGCTTTCTTTCTGTGTCCACTCTGAAGGAAGTTTCTTGTGATGCATCAGTCTTCCCTTGGTCTGGGAGCATCTCAGCGCAGCAGCCTCAGGTCCAAAGGATGCCCTCTGCTCCCGGTGCTGCTTTCTTGATGATATGAGGTCCCCAGCTCTCTGCGTGCTTCCCTTTCCTTTTTATCTCTTGAGGCATAAAAGGTGGTACAGGCCACACCCCAGGGAAACTCCCTTTACATTGGATCAGGGAGGTGACCTGGTAAGGGTGCTACAATCCCCCCCCAATCCTCTTTAACATAAAATTACAATCACAAAATGGAGGACAACCACAGAACACTGGGAATCCCAGCCTAACCAAGTTGTTACACACATTTTTGGGGGACATAATTCAATCCATGACATGGTTTGAGAAGAAATTTAAAGTCTCATTAATATTTTTTTGACAGCAAAGTTTTATTGTAAAATAAGAAACAGATAAAAATGGGGTATAAAAAGGGGAGTAGAGGGGATACAGGCGAAGAATGCAAACGTGCCTTCCAAAAAAAAAAAAAAGAAATTAGACTGTGAGCATCTAGGGGCAGTAAGACATGGTGGTGGGTACGGATCCCACGTAAAAGCTGGAATCCTCCAGGGAGTGGGATGGGGTGAGGTCTCCTTTTAGGTGCTGAGGTTTACCAAGAGGCTAGACAGGACTTGGCTAGGCTAGCAGAAAAGGGACTTGGAAACTCCCTCCCCTTAACCAGCTGCCCAGTCAATCCATCAACCAACAGGGACAGGGGACCAGCACTCCCCAGAGGCCAAATCCCAGATAACATGTAATCTAAGACGATTTTAAGGCCAGGCAGCCTGGTGACTTCCAGCCCTCTGGGATCTTTGAGTCATACAGATACATCATTTTATTAACCTCACGGCAAACCCCACAAGGTAGGTGGTAGTATCAGCATTTAATAGACATGCACATTGCTGTCAGGAGAAATGAAACACCTTGAGATAGTTTCCCTGGCTAGTCTGCTGGTGACCTAGACTTCCAACCCAGGTATGGCCAGTTCTATGACTGGTTTTAAAATCTAATTCTTACCTGCAGGAATGCCATCCTATCTCTCCCAAGCATTCCTTATACCGAAAACCTTAAAATCTAAGCTGGAGTGTCCCAGCTGCCCTTATGCCCACCAAAACACCAGTGTAGGCCAGCTTCTTTAGTGGAGGACCAAGCCAAGGTAAGTGAAGGGTTCCTGAGTGTTTTGGAGGCACACCTGTATCAAGCAGGGGTTCAAGCGTGTGAGTTTCAAAATGATAGGAAAGGAGGGCAGGGCCAGGGTATGTAAGTGGGGGACAGGAAGTGAAGGACTTTAGTCTGAGTCAGGCCCTTCTCTCTTGAATGTTTGTTTTTTTATGGTGGGAGGTAGATTGCCCTTTCTAAGGCTTGGGAAGGCTGAATTGAGCCCTGCTCCCCTCTGGCTGCTTCCCAGCCTCGGCATCCTTCAGCTCCAAGGCCGCATTCAGCTCTAGAACATCTTGTAGCATTCATGTCCACGGATCTGAAGGGTGAAATATCTTTCATCCAGTGGCGGCTTCTTTGGCTTGGTAGAGGAGCTGGTGCTGGTGGGCAGCACTCGCTTAGTGATCCTCCCAGAGGGTAGCTCGGGGCAAGGCTCCCACTTCATGTGGAAATTGTCTTCCTCTATACATCTGCCTCTCCCAGGACAGGTACAAATATGCACCTCGAACCTGTTGCATCCCAGCAGATTACCATTGGAGTCTTCCAGTGTGATGATGGTGAGGATGGGTTGCTGCAGGAGCTGTTACACATGAAGTGGATGGTGGTAGTCAGAACCGACCTCTGGTGGCTCATAGGGCACCGACCTCTGGTGGCTCATAGGGCACCCCACACTATGTCAAAGAGTGATAGTGTCCTCCAAATACTCAGCACGCAGGTTTTCTCCCCGCTGGATGAGGTGCTGAGGAGGGACGAGGCCATCGCTATAGTCAGAGCAGCGCCCAAGGTGGGGGCAGTGCTGCACAACCGCCGTCATATGCTGACTTATGGTAAATGGCCATGGTGTGAACACAGGTGCTGGGCAGGGTTGGTGAGGTGACCCACGGCTGCACTGGACAGGTCTTTGCTAGCTGTCAAAACAGCTTGTTAAGGTCAGGGGAGTACATGTAGGTGATGGACTTGGCTGTCCCAGAATGCAAGAAGCCCAGATGGAAACCATAGATGCTGGGGTAGGTCTTCTGAGAAGGGACAGAGGATGACAGTGTCCAGGAGGTGGCTGGCTCAGGAGAGGCTGGTGCAGGGGCTACTGATATTCCTTGAGCCCCAGCTTGGCTTTCTAGCCAGTCTGCAGCATCTTCTGGGAGTAGCAGATCGTCTGCTACCTCCACTGCTGGGGACAGTGGTGGGGACAGAACCAGCTTCTCAGGAAGGAGTTTCCCCAAGTATGAAAAGGTCTCTTGACTCAGAGGGAGCTCAGTGCTGAGATCTGACTGGGGCTCCTCCATTGCAGCTCCAGGGAAGGCAGCCTGGCTACAGAACCTCAGGGAAGTGTGTAACCTTCCTTGAAAGGACTCTCCAAGCTCAGAAAGCAGGTGCCCCCAGAGCCCAGCAGCTAGCCTTGCCCAGGATGATGGCTTTGGGCTTTTGACTCGTTAACGTTTCTTCACAGATAGTTATACATTATCTTAGAATCACTAAGTCATAGCTAGAAAGAACCCCAGAGATGGTTTAATTCAAACTTTTCGTTTTATAGACCCAGAAACCCCAGTGCCGTCGAGTTGATTCTGACTCATAGCGACCCTGCAGGACAGAGTAGAACTGCCCCATAGAGTTTCCAAGGAGTACCTGGTGGATTCAAACTGCTGACCCTTTGGTTAGCAGCCGTAGCATTTAACCACTATACCACCAGGGCTTCCTATTTTATAGACAGGAAGTTTCAATTCAGAAACTAGGTGACCTGACCAAGCTAACAGGGCTAGTTAGTGGCAGAAAACAAGGGGTGTAAGACTCAAGCTTGGATCTCATCTCAGTCTTCCATTTCCCAGTGCTGCCGCCCTTCGCCTGCTATCAGGACATAGAACATGTTATGTCTACAGGGCTGGGGCCAAGCAAATTCTCTGGGTAATTCCTTAATATAGGATTTTAAAGGCACGGCATGAATAGTGTTGAGTTTGGGGAGAAAGTCAAGGTTAGGCTTCTCTTTGCAGCTCATTCTTTTCTTCCCTGGCTGATCCTGAGCAGGATTTTTCTGTGCATCTTTGGGTTTTTAAAACTTTTCTGCACACCATCTGTTTCCTGTAAGAAAAAACTTTCACCATCCTAGAAGAGCCCTTCCCCAATAACTTGTTCTTAAATTGAGGTTCATGAACTCCCTAAGGGCTGATGTTTTCAGGGGTCATCCATGTGGTAGCATGTATCTGAACTTCATTTTTCCTAATGGCTGAATAATATTCCATTGTGTGTATATTCCATGTTCTGTTTATCATCTGTTGATGGACACTTGGGTTGTTTCTACCCTTTGGCTGTTGTGAATAATGCTGCCTTGAAAATTTGTGTAGAAGTATCTGTTCGAGTCCTTACTTTCAGATATTTTGGGTATATACCTAGGAGTGGAATTGCTGGGTCATACCGTAGTTATATGTTGAACGTTTTGAGAAGCTTCCAAATTGTTTTTTACAGTGACTGCCGTTTTGCAGTCCCACCAGCAATGCACCAGGGTTCTAATTTCTCCACATGGCTTCCTTTTTAATCCTATGTTTTATCTCGCATTTAACACATTATTCTGAGGAGGGAGTCCTTGGCTTCAACAGACTGCCAAAGAAGCCCATGGTACAAAGAAGACTAATAATGGTACAGTCTACAGTAGATTCTGGAAAATTCCCAAGATGGGAGAATTCTTGATTGAGGAGTTAAAGGCATTATGGTGGAAGAGGGTTGTGGAGTATGGAAGTTCCTGGTAGTATTTAAATCTTTATTAAAAACACTTGAAATTGCTTACTAAATGAAGATGCTAATATTTACTCAAATTAATAATGGATATGCAAGTATTGATTTCCATTGACCATTCCTTGCTTAATAAGTACTCCTTCCTGATTTCACCAAGACACTTTCAGATTCACTTTGCTTTGTTGGAGATGACATGCATGCTAAGTGGCTCCCCTCTTTTCCACTCTGATTTGGTTTCCAGATATTCTGTGCCTTTCTGATTTATGACTTGGGAGTTTTTGACTCCTGTCTTTCACATCATTGATCCTACATCTCATGTTCTTCTCTAAGCGCCTAGGACGCACCAT
Organism: Loxodonta africana; assembly: GCF_030014295.1. Classification (NCBI taxonomy): domain Eukaryota; kingdom Metazoa; phylum Chordata; class Mammalia; order Proboscidea; family Elephantidae; genus Loxodonta; species Loxodonta africana. The sequence continues at coordinate 46,688,467 of NC_087367.1, read as the reverse complement.
CTTCTCAGATGCAGAATAAGGGCCCTGCCAGGAAAAAAAAAACAAAAAACTTTAGGTTCTTTTGTCTTCGGGCTTTGCCGCAGAAACCAGTGATCCTTTTCAGCGAATTCATTTATTTCCCTTTTCTATTTGCCTCCCCAAGTTCTCTTTTTCTAATTATCCCCAAATAGGAATGACTCAGGGTTTGTATACATTGGAAACAAAATTCTGATTTTTGCCAGAAAGTAAAAAGAAGGTAATTTGTGTTTAAGTGACATTTTGGATATCTGGGGCATAACTTTGTTAGGGTTCACTGCATTTTGAAGATTGTTTGCCTAAAAAATCCCTTGATGTGTACCCTGTGACAGCTTGCCTCTTTTTAGTACTCTGGTGGTCTTTCTTGGTGAATTTCATCTTATGGTACCTTTTTGGGTATGGGCCAGAATCATATTCTAGCTTTAGTGAATAAAAATGTCTTTTCTTTAAAAGGTTATCATTGAGTTTATTTAGTGACAGAAAAAAAGTCAAATGTTTGCATTCTAATCCTACCACACTACTAAGTTATTAAGAGATTTTGGGGGCATTTAATGATTTCTCTGAATTTGTTTCTTTGTCTTAAAAGTAAGGGGGGTGGGGGGATAGTAACTCCTTAAATTCTTCCTCTTCTCCAAACCCTGTGACTGTCAAATTCCATATGATGCTCATACTAAACACATCCTAAAACTGCTGGCTACTTGGGAATACATTTATAATCAATTAAAGTCAGGACCAGAAAAATTATTCTTAATTTCTACAAATCACTTTGAGGTTTACAAAATTATTCTCTAACTCTTTATCCCTTTTTACTCTCCTTTCTGTTCCTCTGAGGCCAGCAGCATTGACATCACCTGGGAACTTCCCAGAAAAGCACAATCTCAGACCTCACCGTGTCCTCCTGAGTTAGAATCTACATTTTACCAAGATGCTCAGGTGACGTGCACGCACAGGGAGTCTGAGAACTGCTGCTTTGTCTCATTCTGAGTCTCCTAATACAGCCGCGATGAGTTGGAACCAATTCACCAGCACCTAACAATAGTAACAACAGTGACCCTCAGAGGAAGGCAGGGTATTTTACAGATGAGGAAATCAAGACTCAGAATTGTTAAGTAACTAAGCCAAGGTTGCTGTGCTTGTGTCTTATCCAAAATTTCTTGCTCTAAACCTAGTGCAGCCAGAATACTCATTAGAAGTGAGGATAGCAAAACTTCATCTCACGTACTTTGGACATGTGATCAGGTCCCACCTCTGAAGTATATCATGCTTGGAAAAATAGAGGGTCACCCAAAAAGAGAAAAACCTTCAATGAGATGGTTTGACACAGTGACTGAAACAGTGGGCTCTAACGTAGCAACGATTGTGAGGATGGCACAGGACTGGGCAGTGTTTCATTCTGTTGTACATAAGGTCTCTGAGAGTCAGAATTGATGGCACCTGACAACAACAACAACAACAAACCTAATGCTGTCTTCTTGGTTGGGCTGGAGTCAGCCTTGCACAACAGAGACTCCTGGCTGCCTAGCAGTCCGTGTGGATAGTTCTAGCCAACTAGTGGCTGAGTTCTAGCCAGCATAATGTGAGTGGAGGTGGGAGGTACTGAGATCCATTTCTAGGGAGAAGAGACAAACTCAAAAAGATAACTGCCATGCAAGCTCCTCCATTGTGTTTTCCACTCCTAGCTGGCTTGAAAGGAGAGGACTCCCCAGAGCATCCCTGGTCTTCAGGTTACAGGGGAGATTGGTGTACCCACAGGTATCTGGTTGCAGGAGGGGGTCATGCTCTGAACAAGGCAGGGGGCTGCCAGTGGTCCCCTGAGTGTCTGTGAGGAAAGCGTGTCCCTGTTCCCTAGAACACACAGGTGGGTAGGTTCTGCAGCTGGACCATGGGTACCCAGTGCGTTTGGTTGTAAGGACTGGTAGGCACCAGTTATCGGTGGACCCCTGTCGTGGATGGCTAGGCGACGTGGGTGGAGCCACCAGTCCTCAGGCCCCTGGTGTGGGTAGGTGAGGACCCTGTTTAATAGGCAAAGCGGTGTCAGACATCAAAAATCCACCTCTTCATCACACAGCTGAGACAGTTGACATCAGATTTCGAGCAGATGCACCATTGCAGTCTACCAACAAGGGTCTAATCTGAAATGGGCCCACACAGGTCCATGCAGGGATTAAAGGTATTTAAAGTCCACGGACCTTTTGTGCCTGGACAGGAGCCACTTCTGTCTTGAGCTCGCCAGTTTAGTGGAGCTGGCAGATTATCTTTTCCCCCAAGGCTGGGAAAATGGCTCAGGGCATGCAGCAGGACTTATCTCAGGCCCAGGGAAATTGACAGCCTTTGAAGCCGGCTAGGGGGCTGGGGCTCAGTAAAATAAACACAAGAACTTAGCTTTTGCCGAGAGCGCTGTTCTTCCCTGGTTTGGGAGGTGTGAGTAGACTGTGCGGCTGGCTGCCTCTCCCTGAGGAAACCCCATCCCAAACTGCGGCCAGCCCTGCTGTGCCTGAGGGGCACTGGTTCCTGCCCAGTCAGGTCTGGCAGCTCCTTGCCGCTTCTGAGCCATCTCTCCCTCCCCCTGCTGCTCAGCTCAGTTTCCAGACTTTGCCTTTGATGTTCAGGAGTCCTACCTTTTCATGTGTATAACTGTTTCAGTTGTGTTTTTGGGTGTTCGTTGTAAGAGGGATCCCCAGAAGCACCTGACTACTCTGCCACCTTGGCCCCCGCCTCACCCCAGAGAAACCTTAGAAATTGTTTTAGAGATGGCAGGATTGTTGTCAGCCTGGGTTCCTGGATCACTGCAGTGAGGAGGACCCCTGCAGTGACGGACCTTTCACCTGTCCAGTATGTGTGCAGGAGCCAAAAATAAACTTTTATTGAGCTTGAGCCGTTATATGTGTTTGGGTCTATTTCTTAAGCGCTTAGCCAACTCTAACAAATACACTCAAGCATTGACTTAGTACTCGAAGTCGTGGGTCTTTTGGCCTAATGCATTCATTCATTTTTTTTTGTCTCTGGCAGCTGGTGATCGATTGATCGTGAGTGACTGGTGAAAAGCAGCAGAGCTGATGGGTTGTGAAGACGTGTGTTTGAAGGCTGCCACACTCTCTACTCCAGGGTAAAGCAAAAGCAGTGGCTGCCATTGTTACTCTGACTTTGCCAAGTCTGGGGACTCTTGTTTCTCCAGCCTCTCGGAGTTAGTGCAGTGGGATGCCCTACCTGTGAAAGGTTCCCAAAGCCTCTGTTGATTCAACTCATAGACACCATGCCAATCAGTAATTGTGAAGAAGAAACCATTAGGTTTGGGTGATGGGATGGAATTCATTATGTGCATGGAAATATCTCAGGCATTATTAGGGATTTCTTTACATGAGATGTGATTTTCTTAGAATCAGGGAAGGGTTTTTGGGCCTTCCTAAGGTGTGTTGTCGAGAATGGAACCAGGTCTGATTTCCCTTTTCCTGCACCATATCAGGTTGTTAGCTCTGCCAGCTCACATTCCTTCAGCCACCATCCTCCTTTTCCATGGATCACTTTCCGTAACTGTTCTTTTGTTAATTACTTTCTCTAGAAAGGAAACAGCTTGCCAGAGAGTTGAAGATTCCAGGTTTGGTGAATAATAACATTAGCAAAGCACATGGTTCTGCCAGTTCCACTTTATCCTTAGTCACTGGTGGTCACATGTCCCTTGACTCATCTATTTAGAGTTCCTAGTGAATTAGGTAAGGAGTCCTGGTGGTACAATGGTTAAGCACACGGCTGCTAACCATAAGGTTGGCAGCTCAAGTCTCCACAGCGGTTTCATGGGACAAAGACCTGGGAATCTGAAGGCACCTAACAACAGTGAACTGGGCATTGGCATTGGGACCATTATGCCCAAGGATGGCTTTGAGCTCTCATTTGTGCTGATGATTTTTGAGGCCAGAAGGAGAAAGTCACTGTTTGGTGTCCCCTTCTCAGAGTCCAGGTGGAAGCCTGGGAAAAAGGGGTAAATAAGATACCACGTCTCTTTCTGAGCTCTCCAGCTTCTACAGCTTGAAGTAAAGTCAGACTCCTTGAAAAGCAAAGGACAATTAATGGAAATCTAGGCAGAGCCAAGGATGATTAGGAAAGAAGGACAGGAATGAAGAATTAAAAAAGAAAAATTGTATTTAGCTTAAAAACTGGTTGGAGTGTTGTTTTAAGCTTCCTTTATTACTTTGGAGGCCTTACTAGATAATGTCCCATTGCCCAGCCTCAGCCAGAGGGCAGCCACAAAGGCTGATGTCTGTAGGTGCCTCACATGGCTCAGTAATGAGTGCAATTTACTGAACAAAATAGACAATTAGGGGCTGCAGATCTCTGGAGATTCCCATCAACGTACATCATTACTGCTCTTGAGTGACACATGGGCGTGGGGATGAGCAAAGCAGAGAAAAGGCAGCTGCAAAAGCATGTCATCAACTGAAGACTCCAGGTGAGCAGCCAGTCACAGGCAGACCACAGCTCAGGGGACGGAGGTTGCTAAGGAAAGGAGCTGGTCTTTGCCAGGTTTTCTCAATAAAGGAAAAGAGTTGGGCTTTGTAAGCTCTATTCATTTTCCTCTATGGCTCCCTGTAGCCTCTGTTTGAAAAGTAACTAAAAAGTATGGCATGTCAGAAATAGCACTTGACTGGCATGTGTAAATGCTGTACAATGATAAAATTGTAGAGTAAGCCATTCTTTATCAACTAGGGGCCAAAGAACGTAATCCTAGAGATACCAGTAGACTAGAGTTTCTTACCTTCAGTGCAGTTGATATTTTGGTCCAGACAGTTCTTGTTTTGGGGAGTGGGGGGGTTGTTGTAGGATGTTTAGCAGCATCACTGGCCTCTGCTCACTGGATGCCAGTAGCACTGCCCCCACTCCCCAATCCTGACAGTCAAAAATGTGTCCAGACATGCCAGATCTCTGCAGGAGGGGAGAGGGGCACCAAAAGAGCCCCAGTTGAGAGTGATTACAGTGGGAGATACAGGAATTTAATCTCACTCTGTGTTTCTCTGGGACTGTATTTTAAGGATGCCTCAGTTTCCCCACCTGTAAAGTAGATAGAGTCTCAGTTTCCCCACCTGTAAAGTAGATAGAGTCTAAGGAAGTAATGTGCATAGTACTGTGTGGCAAGTAGGGGGTTCTATAAGTGCTTGGAAATAATACCTGTCTTCCCACATTTCCAGGACCGAAAGATCACTCTTAATCTTTGTGATGGCAGTAACTGAGGGGCAGTGGGAATTTGGAGAAGGGTGGGGTGGGAAATGGTGAACAGTGCTGACATCTGAGTTTATTTGAAGGCATCCTGTCCTAGTTTATTGTGACAGTGTATTCTGGATGAAGGCTTTCTTTTGGAGAGAAAAGAAAGGGGAGGGCGGAGGAGGCAGGAAGGAGGCTGCTCAGTAGAGCGGTCAGGAAAGTGCACTTGATGGGGCGATCTCATACTGTGAAAGTGACTCATATATAATTAGACCAGAGGACATAGAGAAGTAACCCCCAAAATCAAAATATCTTTTCAAATGACTGCTGATCCAGAAGAGTTGTTGCAGGTGATTAATGAAGACCAGAGACTGTTTGGAGAAGCCTCTTTGTTCTAGAGCCTTTACTTTTCTGTCTCCTCTCTTTTGGAATATGGAAAAACGTTGTCTTCAACATATGCCTTTGATAAATGCGTTACTGTGATACGTGTGTTCTTTTGTTACTCTTCAGAACTGTGTGTCAGAAAGGTGAAAAAGGCTGTAATCCTGATCTAGACCCGAGTGATGTACGTTATTTTAACAGAAGGCAGCAACTTGACTCTAAGACAGGGTCAGTGCAGGGATTAGATGTAAACCATCCTGGCAGGCTCACAAAGCTTATGACAAATGTGGACAGACCATGGATCTAATAGGTGGAGAAGCCATCTTATACAGGTAGCCTTGTTTATTTATATCCTCTCTACCCTGCATTTATACTACTAGGTGTTAAGTTTTTACTAGAAGAAAGGGGCACTTCTGTGTAGCAGAAAGGGGACAGTGAGAGAAGCTGTTTTGGTAGATAGGTTGGTGTCTTAGTCATCTAGTGCTGCTGTAACAGAAATGCCACAAGTGGATGGCTTTAACAAAGATGAATTTGTTCTCTCACATTTGAAGGGACTTGAGGTCGAAATTCGTGATGCTAGCTCCAGGGGAAGGCTTTCTCTCTCAGCTCTGGGGAAAGGTCCTTGTCATCTATCTTCCCATCCTAGGAGCTTGTCAGTGCAGGGGCCTTGTGTCCAAAGGAAGTGCCCCCCTCCTGGTTCTGCATTCTTGGTGGTAGGAGGTCCCCATGTCTCTGTACTCACTTCTCTCTTTTATATCTCGAAAGAGATTGATTTAAAATACAAACTAATTTTGTAGATTGAGTCCTCCCTCATTAATATAACTGCCTCTAATCTAATCCCACCTCATTAACATCCTAGAGGTAGGATTTACAACACATAGGAAATTACATCAGATGACAAAGGGGTGGACAGTCATACAATACTGGGAATCATGGCCTGGCCACATTGACACACATTTGGGGAGGGGCGGGGGGGGGGACGACACAATTCAATCCATGAGAGTTGGTGTTTGAATAGTTTAAGTTTTTATTCTAGTGCTGCGCAGAGTGTGGTCCTAGCAGCATCAGCATTACCTGGGAACTTGTTAGAGATGTAAATGATTGGGGCTCAACCCAGACCTGCTGCATCAGAAACTTGGGGTTGGAGCTCAATAATGTGTGCTTTATCAAGCCCTCTGTGATTCTTACGTGAGCTAAAATTTGAGAGTACTGCTCTAGTGATGCGTGATATAGTGATATCTTACACATAGTGTCTGTGTGTGTACGGAGCGGCAAGGGTTAAGGAAGTGTTTTATCAGGTAGTCAGAGGATGAGTAAGACTGTCTTGTGATATACTTTGGGATCATTTTTCCAGTCCTTGGTCTAAGCCTTTAACTATGCTGTCTAGTACAATAGCCGCAAGCCACATGTGACTGTTTATATTTAAATTAATGCAATTAAATACAATTTAAAAAACTTATTCAGTTAAACTAACCACCTTTCAAGTGCTTAGTAGCCACATGTGCTTAGTGCTGCCTTATTGGAGAGCACAGATGTAGAGCATGTTCATCATCACAGAAAGTTCGATCGGACAGCACTGTTTCAGCCTGTAATGACCCCTGTTTGACTCATACAGGCTGGGAACCCCCACTTGTAGGATGGTGTGTTCTAGTTAAGTCAAGACCTCAACTTGTTTAAAACAGAATTGAGTTTTGGACTTCTCTACCCTGAGGAGACTTTTAGACTGTAGTTGTATCCTGGTGAACTTTTTACCTTGTGACGTCTGCCTAGAATAGAAAGTGCCATGGGTCTGTCTCCCAAATAATTGAGCACACTGCCTCTAAAATATTTGCTCTTTAAACTAAGGCTCCTGAGCTGTCTCTTTCCATTTGGTCTCCCCATGCCCTGACCATCGGTGGTAAAGCTTGTTTGTGCAGGATGTCTCTTTCAGTACTGCCTAGAGCTTTATAAAGAGTCTGGAAGAGGCGGCGAGAGAATTTCACCTCTTCTTTCCCCAGCGTGACTCAAAAAACTGTTTCATAAGAGGATATTAATTCACAAACTTAATCTGTGAAGAGTTATTCTCTGAAGAATTAATCTCTAAAGCGAAATTTCCACAGACGTATTATACTGCAGATTTAATAATTAAGCCCTTTAGCAACGTGGAAAAATTTTAAGTTGATACTCTGTTGCTGCTGGGACTCTATTGCTATTATCAAGGAGCTCTGGTAATGCAGTGGTTAAGTGCTCAGCTGCCAACCAAAAGGTCACCGTTGGAACCCACCAGTTGCTCCGCAGGAGAAAGATGTGGCAGTCTGCTTCCCTAAAGATTATAGCCTTGGAAACCCTATGTGGCAGTCTACTCTGTCCTGTCAGGTTGCTCTGAGTTGGAATTGACTCCATGGCAATGAGTTTGGTTTTGGCATTGCTGTTATCAATAACAGCAATAATTAAGAAATTCTCCTAATTAGAACAAATGAAAAGATGTGGAAATGCTTTTTAAAAGATGAAGTTGAAAGCTAACTGGGCCCATGGGAGGGGGTATGAGAGTAAGAATTTGTGTGCCTTTAGGATTATTGCTGGAGGTGAGGGAAGGAGGTGCATAGGAGATCGCGTTGACCTTTGGATAGCCTTAACTTGACTGGTTCACTTCTGAGTGAGGATGTTGCTTATTCTCTTACTGCCCTCCTGTCTGTAATTTGCCTTTCTTACCCACTTTTGTCTGCCCAGAATGTTGGAGGGGGCCCAGTGTTTCTCAAGGAGGGTGTGTTGGCGTGATTTATCATTGTATGGAACTGTCCTGCCCATTTAGGACATTTAGCATCCCTGATCACTTGATGCCCATGTTACTCCAACCTAACCAAGTCATTGTGTCAACCAGAGATATCCACCCCACCCGTAGTACACATTTCCCAATGCCTGTGATTGAGAATTACTGGCTGAAAGAGATGAGCTTGGTGTCTTTTTTGGGAGGGAGAAGTGATTAGAGTTGGTGAAGGTGCAGGTGCTCTGAGGGACTGGCTTCTTAATTTCTGACACAACCTGGCCACCAATAGCCACTTCTCACAGTGCTGGAACTGATGTTGGGAGCTGATTTTTTTTCTATTAGACTAGAAGAATTACATTCTGCTACTGCAAGACTTGGCCCCGGAGGCTCAAAATCAACAGAGGCCTCTGTTACCGCCAGGGAGGGACCTAACTCAGGAGCAGGAAGATAGTTCCTGGTCTGGTGCCACTCCAGGGCATGTCTGCACTAACATTGGTTGCTCATTCGTACTCTACTTCTTGGCCATTAACATGATACAGCATTTCCATTTTGGCTTCTCTCCTGGTGTCTTTCTGCTCCTGCCCCACCTTCTTGCTCCCACAACCTGGCTGATGGTCTGTGTATGGACCAAACTCCAAGAAGAGAATGGACTATGATAGGTTCTGTAGTAGCTATCATCCCTTTTGGCCTAAACTCTTACACCAGGCAATCTTATGGATGCGGATACCTTCTCCTGGTCTGTCCTGGTCATCTAATGTTGCTATAACAGAAATACCACAAATGGATGGCTTTAACAAAGAGAAATGTATTTTCTCATAATCTGTTAGGCTAGAAGTCCAAGTTCAGGGCGTCAGCTCCAGGGGAAGGCTTTCTCTTTTTGTTGGCTCTGAAGGAAGGCCCTTGTCCTCAATCTTCCCCTGGTTGAGGAGCTTCTCAGGTGCAGGGACCCCAGGTCCAAAGGACATGCTCTGCTCCTAGTGCTTCTTTCTTGGTGGTATGAGGTCCCCCTTTCTGCTAGCTTCCCTTCCCTTTTGTCTCTTGTAAGATATATGTGGTGTAGGCCACACCCCAGCGAAACTCCCTTTACATTGAATCAGTGATGTGACCTTAGTAAGGGTGTTACAATCCCACCTAATCCTCTTTAACATAAAATTACAATCGTAAAGTGGAGGAAACCATACAATATTTGAAACCATGGCCCAGCCAAATTGATATACAGATTTTTTGGAGGGACATAATTCAATCTATGATATGGTCCAAACATTTGTGGCCTAGGGCTACTTGCTTCAGTAAGGACTGTGGTCCTGGCAGTTGCCCTAGAAGAGAGCAGTGGTAGAGTAAACTTAAAGAACGTGAGACCCCTTTCCAGTATAAACAACAACAAAAAAAGCAGTTGCCCATGCATCATTTCCGACTCGTGGTGACCCCATGTGTGCAGAGTAGAACTGTTCCGTAGGGTTTTCAATGCCGTGAGCTTTCAGAAACAGATTAGCAGGACTTTCTTCCAAGGAGTCTCAGGGTGGCTTCGAACTACCAATCTTTTGGTTAGTAGTCAAGTGCTTAATGGTTTGCAACACCCAGGGACTCTCTCTGTAGTATGTTGCTGTTGTTGGTTGCCGTCAAGTCGATTCCGACTCAGCAAGAACATGTGTGCAGGGTAGAGCTGCTCCGTAGGGTTTTCAAGGCCGTGAACTTTTAGAAGTAGAGCACCAGGCCTGTCTTCCAAGGTGCCTCTGGATGGGTTCAAACTTCCAACCTTTCAGCTAGTAATCGAGCGCGTGAGCATTTGTGCCACTCAGGGACTTCTCTCTCTCTGGCATAGCGACCCTGAATTGTTAACTTCTGGAATCAATATAAATAGCATTTGTGGGTTATATGCAGCATAGAGAACTGAAAGATTATTCACAAAACTTACATGTTCTCATGTTCAGTAGCAGTTGGGGAAAAGCATAAATCCACTCTTTTAATTGAGACGATGGGCTGCATCTCAGTATAGAATAGTAGGGAAATTGCTAGACTAGATGGTTGGGAAATGGGGAGTTGTATTTTCCATATGGATAGCCTGTTTTTTCCATCTGTCAAGTATGATTCTCACAGCCACTCATGTATCCCACGAGAATAACGGCTAGGTGACTGTCTAAATGTTGAAAGATGTTTTGACACCTCTGACAAGTGTTGTTCAACAGCTGAGTTTGTAAGACTCCAGTTCTGACAAAGAAAATAACTTGGCTTATTAGTCTAAAAATAAATTCCATACAAATGTTGTCATTTTGGGGATTACTGTCCTAGAAGGTATATTTAAAATTTTTTTTATAGTGGGTTTTGTTCATGTGAACAAACGAGTGTGACTTTACAAGGGAATGCATTACAATATCACAGAAGGCTCTGTCCTTATTCCTGATTCTGTGTCAGGGTAAGAACGACGGTCCAGGTTCCATTGGGACCGGCACAGCTGTGAGCGGGGTGATCTGTGGCAGCACAAAGAGCTCACCATGTCGATGAATTCATTTAAGGCTCTAATACTGAATTCTTCTCACCGACTAGCTGGATCCCGGTGGTACTGCATACAGAGAATCAGTCCGCGCTTCCTTAGAGGGATGGAGCTTTGTTGATTGGGAGTCAGCAGAGAAGGGGTGCAGCAGAGCTTCTCCAGCTGGTGGGTGAGTGGAAAGTGTAGTTTGTTACCCAGGGGTGGCCGGGGTCAGCTTTCTCACCCAGCTGCTGACTACCGAAGTGAAAAGAACAGAGAGGAATCATTTGCTCCAGTTGCTCTTCTTCTTGAAGATTCCTACACCCTCTATGGAATTAAAAAAAAAAAAAAGAGGAGAAAAAAGTACAGAATTATATATAGTTAATTTTAACATATATATGTATATGTATTTCTTTTGAATAGGAAGATTTATATATAGATAACCACGTGTTGCCAGAAGATTAAACCCTTCAATTTTAATTTTAAATGAGCATTAATCTTGAAGGCTAAACTAGATAAAGATAAAGCAACTCAAATCTGTGCATATATAATTTTTTTATTTTTTACAAAAATAAAAGAAAATTATCATTGTTCCCGTAGGATCAGGAATTAACTTGCAGTGACCCTCGATGAAGATTCTGTAGCAATGGTAAAGACATCTGCTCCCTCCAGGATATGAAGCGATCCTGAGAGATAGTGAAAGATGGCTGAGAGCCTAGAATCCTGGATCCTTGAATCCTGTCCTGCCACAGGCCACTCCCTGTGAGACCCCTGAGGGATAAATGTGCACCAGGGGAAGGACTGTGGGTGCAGATGCTTGACTGAGGACCTGTGACTGAGAGCCCCCACCTGGTGAGCCGACTCACCCTTCCTGTGAGGCTTAGGAAGGGGCGATGCTTCTTGGTGTGCTCTCCCCTGAGCCCATCCTTGGCTGTTGCCTTGGACTTCCAAACAAGTAAAGCTGTGGCTGACTTAATGTTTTTAAATGTGACCCATTCCTAGCAGCCCACCTCCTTAGAGGGGGCATCAGAAAGAAGAAAGCAGGCAAGGAGGAGCATGATTCTCTTAGCTATTAGTAGCTTTCCCTGTTCCACAAGAAAGAACATTTACTGACCACTTTTTTTTTCTTTTCTCATTTTTATTTTTTTTTTATTGTGTTTTAGGTGAAAGTTTACAGCTCAGGTTAGTTTCTCATACAAAAATTTATACACACATGTGACCCTAGTTGCTATCCCTGTAACGTGACCATACATTCCTCTTTTCCTCCCCAGATTTCCTGTTTCCATTCAACCAGTTCTGTCCCTTTCTGCCTTCTTATCCCTCCTCCAGGCAGGAATTTCCCATTTAGTCTCGTGTATCTACTTGAACTAAGAGGCACACTCTTGACGAGTATCATTTTACGTCTTATAGTCCAGTCTGTTCTTTGTCTGAAGAGTTGGCTTTGGGAATGATTTTAGTTCTGGGTTAACAGAGACTCCGAGGGCCATGTCTTCTGGGGTTTCTCCAGTATCAGTCAGACCATTAAGTCTGGTCTTTTTAATGGAATTTGAGTTCTGCAGCCCACCTTTTTCTTGCTCCATCAGGAACTCTCTATTTTGTTCCCTGTCAGGGCCATCATCGGTGGTAGCAGGGCACCATTATTGATAACTTTTGAACTTTTAATTTTTGACATTAATAAAATATTTGCCAAATATTAAAGGTCAGGACATTATTTAAAAACCATTGCCACCAAGTCAGTTCCAACCCATGGTGACCTATAGGACAGAGTAGAACTGCCCTGTAGGGTTTCCAAGGAGAACCTGGTAGGTTCGAACTGCTGACCTTTTGGTTTGTATCCATATCGATAACTTCTATACCACCAGGGTTTCCAGGAAATATTTAGAGACCCCAATTTAGAAAATAATGTTTTTGCTTTGAGAGACCAAAATCCCATATTTACAGTCCTGGGTTTTAACTTTTTGTCCTTTGTAGCATTTCTCCAAATGCCCCTCTCTTTATCTTTTCTCTTCCTACATGAATGCGGTTACCTTGTTTAGGTCCTTTCATCTTTTGCATTTTTTTCTTATGTCAGTCCATTATTTCCAGAGTTTTGTGGTTCCCAGTGGGTCGTAGGACAAAGTGGTTCTTAACTGGGCATAAAGACTGTCCCCAGGCTGACTGCAGCCTCCCTTTCTTTCTACTCTTTGTTCGCACAACACGTCCTTTATCCAAACTGGTCTCTGGCCCCTTTCTCTCCTTCCTGCATAGATGTCCCCCTCCTTTTATATGTGACTATTTGATGGCCTTGATAAACCTTGGGCCTAGTAGCTGGATCAATCTGTATTTCCATCCTGTCTCTATCAGTTTTTAGAAATGTGATTTTGAGCAAAGTGTTTAATTTCACTCAGCCTTAATTTTCTTTTTAATTTATTTTGTTGTAGTTGTCAAGAATATACACAGCAAAACATACACCAATTTAACCGTTACTACATGTACAATTCAGTGGCACTGATTACATTCTTTGAGTTGTAAAACCATTCTCTCCCTCCTTTTCGGAGTTGTTCCTCCCCCATCGACATAAACTCACTGCCCCCTAAGGTTCCTGTCTGTTCTTTTGAGTTGCTCTTGTCAGTTTGATTCCGTATAAACAGATCTTCAAAGAGCATAATGCTCAGGCAGAACTTTTTTACTAGTTAAGCTAAACTATTGTTTGGTTTTCACAAGACTTCAGGGGATATCTTCGGTTTAAGTTTTAAAGATTATCTCAGGGCAGTAGTTTGAGGGGTTCATCCAGCTGCTATGGCTCCAGAAAGTCTGGATTCCATGAAAATTTGAGAATCTATTTTTCATTTTCCCCAATTTGATCAGGATTCTGCAACAATATCTTTAATCAAAGTGTTCAGCAATGGTAGCCGGGCAGCATCCAGCTCTTCTGGTCTCATGGCAAAGGAGGCAGTTGTTCATGGAGCCAATTAGCCACACATTCCATATCCTCCTCCTATTCCTATCTGTCCTTACTCTGTTGCTCCAGGTGATCAGAGACCATTTGTTGTGCTTTGGATGGCCACTTGAAAGACCCCAGGCACTGCTCATCAAACCAGCTGGCAGAACAGAGACACTGTTATTGGCCAATAAATTGGGATATCCATGACCCTAAACCTCCAAACCAGGGAACCAAAACCCATGAAGTTTTTGGCTGTACATAAGCAGCCTCAGCAGCTACTCTTTTTTGTTGTTGTAAATATTATTTTCTTATTTGCAGGATAAGAATCATAATACCTACTTGATAGGTTGCTTGTGAACATAAAGTGAGGTGAAGCACTTAGCACGGCCTTGGGGGTACTCTCCCACCCATGTCCTCTGTCTGCCTGTCTAGCACAGAGCTCTGAATATAAACTCATCACACGTGCTTGCTGATTAACTTATTGATGATCGGAATTTCAGGGCTGGTCGACATCTCAATTCTGGATTAGTTATCTTCTACCTGCCACTTTCACATCTTCTCTAACCACATCTTTCTGTGACAGGATCCTAGCACTCCTACCCTATCAGTATGCACCTAAAGGTCCATTGCCCACCCCCAGCCCCAGTGATTATGGAAATTATGTTCGTGCACACACATGGTGTCCTGCATGGCATATCTACCCGTATCAGCAACTGACAGCAATTTCACAGCCACTCTGCCTCCTTGAGCACTGATTCGTTTGCTCAGCATTTGTTTCCTCTCAGGTGTAGTGAGATTTATCGTGAGTGTCAAATGCTGAGGTTATAGCTGTCGTGACAAGGAATACTACTTTAAAGGGTTTCTAAGGCCCAACTGATAAGCTTTTTTTGCCAAACATCACTTAACAAAATGCAACGTGACATTAACAGGATAGCTTGGACAAGCCCTGGAAGTTCATTTACGCAGACTGCCCCATATTGATTCTCAGTGATAACACGCTTAGCCTGAATAAGCCTGTCAGTGTTATCAAACAGTGATGCTCTCCTGGCAGCTCTGCCCTCCTCGGGCTGGCTCTGAGAGCACATCAGTGTTTCCTTTCATCCTTCTCTTTAAAACATCATTTTCTACCTCTTGCTCAAATGATTGAAGCTGTTATACCTGTAAGTTTTAATTTTTCAAAAATTATTCTGCCCCTTTTCCTTCTGTCTTACTCCTCCTTTTTCTGTTTTCCTTGTTTCTGTACCAAAATAAAACTTTTAAGTTCTTTTCCATTCAAGCAAGAATAACTTGCTTTTCTAATTTGATCTGTTGGCTTTTAGTTATTAGCATGGCCTTCTTATGTGTGTGTGTATATATGTATATATATATATGCGTGATTCTTATTGAATTAACTTCGTCTCTCTGTTTTGCTCATGAGTTTATCGCTCAGAGACACTGAATACAGCTTCTTGAACTCTTCTCCCTTCTTTGGGCTTTCATGTATATTGCTAATTGGATCCTTACCAGTTGTCAAAATACTGTAATTTCCTCTGTTTTTACCTCAGGCTCTGAGGGAAATATATAAAAGACCATAGGAATAACCGTGGTGTAAAAGGATCCAGCAGAATACATTACTCTTCCCAGATCCTTCTTTTGGAGAAGAGTTAAGGCAGATTATTTTTCACACTCATAATGACAAATATTATATAGGGTAAGTTCTTTGAATGGAGAGATCTTATGGGCTGGCAACAGGAACCCTGATCTTTTCACTGTATAAGCACTGACGGAGGGGAGAGTGCCTGTGTTTGAGTGAGTTGAGGGTTAAAGAAAAGGAAGAGTTGTAACAATAAACTATGGGCCTGAGTTGCCCTACATTACTTGCTATTCCTTCTGAAGAGCAGGCATCAGAGCCTAAACCCTGTGTCCTTCCACACTAGAAATATTCGTAGTTGGAGGGAGCAACAAACAGCCTTTGAGCAAGGTGAATTTTTTTTTCAACTATTGATTTTGAATTTTTAAAAAGTTATAAATATACCGACTGACTGGGGCCCCAACGGAGGGTCCCAGACAGAGCAGGAGAAAAATGTAGAACAAAAACTAAAATTCACCAAAAAAAGACCAGAACTGTTCTGACAGGGACTGGAAGAACCCCTGAGACTGTGGCCCTAAGACCCCCTTCTGACCTGGAACTGAAGCCATTCCCAGAGACCACCTTCATCCAGACAATGGACATCCATAAAATAAACAATAACACCTGAAAGGAATGTGCTCTTTAGAACAATCAGTTATACGAGATCTAAAGGGCAGTATTTGCCCAAAAGCAAAGCTGAGAAGGCGGGAAGGGGTAGAAAACTGGGATAAAAAGAAACAGGGAACCCAGGGTAGAAATGGGGAGAGTGCTGACACACAAGGCCATGAAACACTTTACATACAAACTTTTGAATTGGCATCTAATTTGCTCTGTAAACTTTCCATCTAATGCACAATTTAAAAAAAAAAAAGCTACAAAGTATAAGAATAAGAAAAGTAAAAAAAAGAATAAATGGAAAGAGAGATGTACAGGAGCTCAACCATGACTGCTTCGCTGACTTGTGTTAGGGGTCAGGTACCCTAATCTGCCTTCATTTTTTAATAAACTTCTCTATTTCCTGCCCTGTGGGCTACTCAGAATCCCGCTCCAGCTCCTGGAAGTTCTCTCCTGTTCTCTGAGAATTTAGGGAGAAGAGCTGGCGGGATGGGGCAGGACTGGCCAGTTCTCTTAGAGTTTGCTCCTGAGGGAAGACCAGGACTGGCTTGCAGCTCTCCTTTAATGTCTAGGGCTGGAGCTCACCCCCTGCTAAACCACCACAATCACCACTGCCTGGCACTCTCCCTGCCACCTTTCCTGTCTGGAGTTCCCTTCCTGGCTTCTGTTGTTTGACTAGAAGGGCAGGCCACTTTGGCACCTACAAGTTCTCTTCCCTGGGGGCAGGAGGAGTGGAGGAGGAGTGCTCCAGACGGAGGAGAGGCTGAAGGAGGAGACCAAGAGGTGCCAAGGACAAAGCCCAGATCCACAGTTCTGTTCCAGGCCTCTCTGTTTACCTCCCTTTGCTTCTTTGGGGCCACATCTTGGTTGCGAGCAGGGGCCTTTGTTACTTAATAGGGTGTTTTTTTCTCCATTACGTTTTCTCCACAGTAAGACGAGGAGGTCTCTACAAGGCGGGGACCATGCCATGCACTTCTCTGGCATTCTTTGTGTCCCCTGTGCTGTGTGAGGCACATAGCACGAGCTCAGAATATGGGAGCTTCGTTACATTAACAGTTTCTGTTTGTAGTCTGTCTTGGTCCCTTCACCTTAACTTACCTACCATTCTTTTATTTTTTATTCAGCTTGCCTCGTTCTCCCCAGAGTGACATTTATTTTTCTGGAAGGTTTCAAATTTTCATGCCTCTAAGGCAGCCTGGGAAACCCTGGTGGTATAGTGGTTAAGTGCTATGGCTGTTAACCAAAAGGTCGGGAGTTCAAATCCACCAGACACACTTTGGAAACTCTACGGGGGCAGTTCTACTCTGTCCTATAGGGTCTCTATGAGTCGGAATCGACTCAATGGGCACAGGTTTTGTTTTTTTTTTTTCCCCTCAGGAAGGCAGTCTGCTTTAATATCTGTTTGACTGTATCTGACTTTGTCTGTTGAGCTGAATCTTAATTTTTCTTCTCTCGTATCCCCATGAAAAGCTTGCAGTCTCAGGAGTCCCAATTTTGACTTTAGGGACTTCTTTTCCCCTTCACTGTGAGGAAACAGGAGGGCCCTAGGTTTTTCCCACCAGGTCTCATTTAAATTGGCTGTGTGGTCACCTCTCTGTGTAGTGTACTCTCACCCCCATAATTGGGAGAGTCTTCCAAGCTCCTCATACTTAGATCAGTTACTCTGTTCCTTGGGTTCTCTGTCATACTCGTGAAGTCATTGTTTTCATTAAAGTTGTACTATTCCTTCGTCCTAGTTGTTCAATGCAATTTTCCCCTTACTAGCCAGACCCATTTCTTTGAGGTGTAATTCTCACGTATCCTTACTCATCCTTTTTCTCCCTGTAGACCAACCATAACACTCTGTTCAAAGTAGGTGATCCATAAATGTTTTAACCTAATTAGACTCAGCCATTTATAGAGTTCGAAAGGAAAAAAAAAAAATGGCCTTGATACATTAACATCTAAACATACTCTGGAGATTATTTGGTGTACGACCTCATTTTTTGGTCCATCAGTTTATTGATTCAATTATCCCTTCATCCATTTGTTCATTCATTCATTCATTCACCTTTTTGTGCTACGCGCTGTGCAAGGAGCAGGAGATATAAGGTGAACATCTACATGGAGCATACCATGAAATGGAGAGGAGGATAGACACTGAACAAATAATTAAATGACTGATGAGAAATTTAAGTATGTAGAGCTACATACAGAAAGGAGCCCTGTTGGTACAATGGTTAAGTGCTTGGCTGCTAACTGAAAAGTTGGTGATTTGAACCCACCACCCACTTTGCAGGAGAGAAGACCTGATGATCTGTTCCTCTAAAGATTACAGCTTAGGAAACCGTTGGGGCAGTTCTGCTGTGTCATATAGGGTCGCTATGATTCGGAATTGACTCAGTGGCGCACTACAACAGCATAGCTTCAGAAGTCCACATGGGAAGCTGGCTTAGGGTCCAGGAGGACTTTTGTAAGAACGCGATGTTTCAGCTGAGGATGAGCAATGTAGGCGAGGACAGTGACTTGCC